>NC_137801.1:24581291-25156291 GCF_963383645.1 Muscardinus avellanarius | reverse complement strand
AAAAGTATTTAAATTAAAATTTCAAAATTTTAATTTTAAAGGTAATATATATAATATATATAATGTATATACATTATATATTAAATATATATATATAATGTCTTATGGACAATTTGAAAAACATTAAAATCTATAGAAAAAATAAGTTACTCATAATATCATCATTTAGAAATAATCAATGTTTACATTTTGAAATATTTCTCTCCAATCTTTCCTCTTCATTACATTACATTCATGAGTCAACTTGATTTTACTTTTGTCTTTCAAACAGAAATACCTAGATCATCCTGTCTATACAATCTTGATTTTTTTTCTTTTACTACTCATTCTACTGTGAACCTTTCCCACTGTTGATAACTGTGCATGTATGTGAATGGTTCTACAATATTCCAATATATAAATACATCATTACTTATGGAATTCAACTAAATCAGATTAACAAAAGGTGTCTATTAAAATTTATTCGTATGTAAAATTATCTTTCATTCATAGAAACATTGAAAGTTGTAGAAATGTAAAATTAATCAAATATCAGAATTTTTTTAAGATTTACTTTTTCTAAAACTCAAAGACTTTGCCCAACACCTGTATCCCTATTTCTTTAATTCGAAAACAAATAAAATAGTTACTTTCATCTCTGAGAAATACATAATGAAAATTTTAATACATATGGAGAGAAATAATCTCCATCCTAATATCTACAGAAAATGTAGATTTTCTTTTGCAAATCTTAGGTGGTTCTTCCTTCTTCTCCCTTTTTTGCATAACTGCTATAAAGCTATATGTACATCTGCCTAATGGTTATTAAATTATTAAGTGCATTTTCCATAATTTAGTCTTAATAAAATTAATTGTAATGGCTTTATACTTTTACCCTGAGGGCTCATACCATAATATCTACCTTCAGACACTGCTTGACATGGGAAAACTAATCATCCATGGGTGTTCAGACTTCCCCCAGAGTACTCCTATTTCCTTCCCTACCAAACCATGTCTCTCTTCTTCTGAAATTACTGCTTGTGTGTTTTCTCTACTTGTGGAAGCTTTCCCAGGCTGGTCCCATTTGACACAGCTCATCTAAATACTTTCCAATCCAGTTACCATGTAAATATGCATACGCACAGAGAG
Organism: Muscardinus avellanarius; assembly: GCF_963383645.1. Taxonomy (NCBI): domain Eukaryota; kingdom Metazoa; phylum Chordata; class Mammalia; order Rodentia; family Gliridae; genus Muscardinus; species Muscardinus avellanarius. Next base: position 25,155,163 of record NC_137801.1, on the reverse strand, counting down.
ATACATTATACACAGGGAACAACAAATTTCAGGATAAATTTCACAAATAATGCTGACTACATTCCTGAAACACAAACTCCCTTTAAATTAGTGCTCTCCAAAACCAAGTTTTCACTGATAGATTCGACTTACGGAATTATACATGTGGCTGCCAACCCCCCCCCCCTCCAAACATCCGGCATCATCACAAAAGAAGATAATGATAATAAGACATTTAGAAAGGGATAACCCTGTGTGTTAACCAAGATTGTATCTTATTATCTGCATATTATTATCCTTGGGAGCCAACTAGATTAAAAAACACATTTTAAAAGAAGTTTCAGAAATGGAACATTGCCCATTGGGAAATCTGGACATTATATCTCCATTGTAACATAATAGACCAGTTTGCAAGCTGCATCCAAATTTGGTCTAGCGAAATCTTACAAAATCTCTTCAAATAAAATAACTTATTGTCAGAAGGGTTTATGTAAATAGATCGCAGGTCTTTGGGTCATCACTTTGGATTCATTCCTTACAAAGCAAAACACCAACAAAAACCCTTTCGTGTAAAAACTTCTAGTCATCATTCTCACATAAACTCTTGAAACCAAGAGAAAGCACCCTCTGTCTCCATAGTCTATAGCTAATGTTATCTCAGGAACAATAATGAAAGGACACAGCTTTAAATGATACGGTCCTTGGAGTTAAAGATCAAAGTGTTTGCTGCAATAAATCTGGTAATCTGAGCTAGGAGCATTGATCTAAATGGTGATAGACTCAAGAAAAAATACATCTCTGCTAAACAAGTGTTTCTCAAGAATAGGACGTATGTGCTTTTAAGATTCAGAATATCTTGTATTCTAAAAGTGAGTCTTGTGACTTTAGATTCACATTAGATAGTGAATTCTTTTTAAAATTTTTTTTATTGAACATAAATGGTATACATTTAAACTATACTTGGTGTCCCCCCCGCCCGTTTTCCCTTCCCCCTCCCACCAATGATTGTCCAGGGTAACCATGCCATATTCATAATTTTCTTACGAATGAGGTTTTATTTCTTTATACAGGACTTATCAGGACTCACCAAACCCCCTTCTATGCCGCCATGGGCCTGCAGGTGGCCCCGTGAGTCATTTACAGCTTCCCAGGCCCTAAAATAGCCCAGGCTCAGCCCTGGTGCCTGAGTGCAGCTCCCCTCTTTATCTCTCCAGGAGAGCCACTCATGCAGAACTACAAATGTCCTTGATGATAAAATTATCCTGCGAGGGTTGGGAAATCCACCCCACGCAGCGGGCAGCCCTCGACTGACAATACAGCTCTCAGAAAACACCCGCAGCCTGGCTCCCGGCAGCCATCAGCACCAGCGCGTGTTTTGCCTACGTCTTCACACACAGACATTTTAAGTGTAGGTAGTGGGAGGGACACTCAGCTTTATAGCCCCCACCCCAGCCCATGGGCCACATGCCATCCGCAGAAGAAAAGGTAGGAGGCAGGCCTGCCCCACTGCGGGAAGCACGGGTTTTCGTTTTCTTTTGCCTTTTTATATCCCACTCCCTACTCATTGTGGAGAAATACAGAAGTACAAAAATGGGTAAAGAAGGCATAACAAAACTCAGCTACAATCTTACTATACAGAGGCAGTTATTCTAACATCTTGGCTTTTTTTTTTTGCTTCCAGAATTTTTCAGAATCATTATATAACATAATTGAAATCTTATTGAGCATATTGTTTCGAGTCCCACCTCTTATTTATTTTTTATTCTATTAATTTTTGTTTGCACTTGATATGTTCCCAGCCTTTTGCCAAGGCTGGTTGTTAAGCAGTTGTGTTAGAGGATATTTTCTGGGAGACAGGCAACCTGTTGATGGAGCAGAGCCCCTCCCCTCATGGTCCTCCATACTGCCTTTGGGGTTTCTTCCAGCCCAGGAGGCTGGTGGTGGGTGGTTGGGAACTCTTGTTTGCCACTGCAACATTCCCTCAGTTTGCAAGCCTTCCTGCCACTGAAAGGAACACGGGCCTAGGCATGTCTTTATACTTCAGCAAGAGAAGGTAGAAACTCGAGAATCCATTCCAAGACCAAATGTGTACAACAGTCCTGTCTGGGACATCACCAATATTCTCTCTTTCTGTTTCTCAGCCACCAGGATAGATGTCAGGGATTGGAGAGACATGACTCAGTCCTGTCCAAGTGTCTTGTGGGGTCAGAAAGGGAGAGAGGGAGCCAGGGGGGTGAAGCCCAGCTCAGGGGCAGCCTGGGCTCACACAGCACAACGCCCCAGGCCCTGTTCACATCAGCACATTTAGTCCTCAGAGGGACTAAATATGCAAGATACAAATGCATAACCCTGTTTTATTTATCATTTGGTATTGGGAATTCAATCCAGGGTCATCCCTGAGCTACATCCCCAGCCCTTTTTTTATTTATTTACTTTGAAACAGGATCTCAATAAGTTGCTGAGGCTGGTTCGGACTCTGAAATTCTCCAATCTCAGCCTCCCAAGTACCGGGATTAGCATGACCCTATTGTAAAGATGAATGAACTAAGGCTTAGCAACTTTAGGTGACTTGGTCTAAGATTCAGGAGATGGCCAACCTCGGATTCTTGTCCAAATCAAAAAGCTTTCATACCAAACCCACACTGCCTCTCAAGGTCACCCAGAAGCCTCCCTTCCTCAAAGCAGCTAATAGAAGCAACTTGTCTCATAAGAAAAGAAAAAAGGAAAGGAAGGAAAAAGAAAGGAAGGAAAGAAGGAAGGGAGGGTGAGAGGGAGGGAAGGCTGGATATGGGGGAGAATGGGTGGTGGGTAGATGATGGGATATGACGGGTACATCCCCATTAGGACTTCCTCCATTCACTTGCCTGTTACGGTGACAACTGATGTCACTCCACAGAGTCCTCTCCAGGCATTGCCCGCAATTTCTCTTCAGTGAAAAGAATTGCCTCATCCAAGGTTAAGCCCTTTCCCCAAAGTGGTCAATATCCAATTCCTAGGGATTAGGCCAGCCTGCCCCCCAGCCTTAGAATGGGATGATTCTGGGGCCCTTGGTCTCTAGAGCTCTGCAGAGCAAGCTGAGGCTCCGCAGAGCAAGCTGAGCCTCTGTCCTGGGTGCTTCCCAGTCCCTCCCTCCCTCCCTCCCTCCTTCCTGACCTGTCTTGTTTCTGCACAGTGCTTATCCCAGCAGCGCTTCCCAGTGAACCCTCTGTGCAGGAGCATCCCGTCCAGTTTCTCTTCTCTGGGCCTGGCTAAAACCATGAGCCCACGAGTCATCTGCATCCCGAATGAAGGGAACCATAGAAATACACATCTTCCCAAAGGCTCCTTGCAAATAAGGGGCCAGGCTCTGGGGAAGAGCATTTTGTCTGGAAGTGAGGAAAAGAGGGACCTTGGGGCTTTGTAACAGAGCAGCCCTCCAGGGGAGGGCAGAGTTGGTGCCTGTGGGCAATTAGAGGGTGCAGTTCCAGCATAGAATTTCAAGGTGTCCCCAGCCATGAAGGTCAGGAAAGTCAAGACCCAGGAAGCAAGAAAGACATTATCACAGTGATCCTCCATCCAAGTTGTACAGTAGAATCACCCCTTTTTTCCAGGGGCACTCCACCTGCCAGGAGTCTGAAGAATGTTCTGGAAGCCAAGCTCAGGCATAAGCATTTTTGTAATCTTTCTAGGTGATTCTAATGTACAGTCAATATTAAGAGTCATTTGGCTACAGAGCTATGCAGACAGGAAGCTCCAAAATCTACTCCTCTGACCCCTGGTGGTCAAGCCCTGACTTAACCACAGAAGGTCTCTTTCTTGGAACCCAGGACCAGTGCTCACAGGGGGACCCCTGCCTCCTGACCCACTGAGGCCACAGGACCCTCTGACACACCAGTGTCGGGGGAGGAGGAGCCCACGTGTGCACACAATGAGCTAAATACCGAGGCAGCCCCACCCAGGCCTGATCCCCTAGGGTGCTTGTTCAGCCTGTGGATTATCTGGGCCCATCCCCAAGTTACTAAGTTAGACTCTCTAGGGTGAAGCCTGGGATCCCACATTGTTTGACAAACTCTCCAAGTGAATTTTCTCAAACCAAAGTTTGAGAACTGAGGCCGAGAGCTCACTGCCAGACCCCTTTCTTCTCTGCACCCCAGTGATTCCTATGTGACTCTGCTTCCCGTGCCTCAAAGGAGCCCCCTGTCCCAGGTTTCCTACTACACGCTCCTGGAGGAGGAATTGTAAGTTCCTGGATGGAAAAAAAATCAGTTTTGTCAATGAGGAGCTGAGAATCCTTTTCAGCAAATTCCTTCTAGTTTTTTTTTTTTTTTTTTCCATTTTAGTGGATATGGTAAACATCGCTTGTGAATTGTCTCAAATATTTTTCTCGTCATTGTACAATTCAATTGACAGTTTTGTATAATAAAAGGTTAACATAATGAGCTGGAAAAGAAATGAATACGGCCTGATTGTTGGGTTTAGGGGCAGCATTGCAAGTGAGCACGCTGTACTTATCTTCATATTGGGTCCATTGTTGAATGATTGTCCTCTCAAGATGTAAGGATGGCTCTAGCGTTGGAAACAATGGATATTAATAGATGTGTACACACCTTCCCAGTGGCACTGATTTATTAAGGAGGCACAAATATTCCTCTGACCACAGGCTCTGGCTTTATATAATCATAACAGCGGGATATCTCAGCGGGACTGAAGTCTAGCTTTATGATGCATCTCTGTATATCGCTCATACCTGGTAGTACTTGACAGTCTGAACATTCTCGCTTAATTACATGGTGATGGCATAGTTATGCAGATTGATGAAATGATTTGATTGTCTTTCACAGGTAGTGTGTTAGTGGGCTGCAGCTCCAGTGGACCCTCTGCTGGCTTAGGCTCCAGAGTCCCCCTTCTGCCTTCCCCAAGGTCCTCTTTTCTTTTGAGGATTCGTTTATTTATGCTTTTTGAGTTCCTTTTGTCATCCCAAGATTGGGTGTAGATGAAGACGGTCTCAATAGGACATTCTTTGCTTTCTACTCCATGGAGGGAACACAGGCATCCTTTTCCACTAGTTTTCTTGCTCATCACTTTGGGGAACAGAGAGAAGAGCCCAGAAATGCATGGGAAGGAGCCTGACTGGTACACCCTGGTTCTCTAAGATCATTTTGTTAGGGTGATCTGGAGGCTCCCCCATTGGGCTGAGAGTTTCTCTTCAGGTGTCAGACTCAAAAATGAAGCTGTCACACGATAGTAGCATGTGGATTGGGGCTGGCACTTCCACTACTCCCTGCCTCCCAACCCAATGTCCTTAGGCGCCTGGCCTCTTCTTCCCCAAGTCCACTCACCCCACAAGTCTCTTTGACTTCTTTGGGCAAGTGAAACGTCCCCTTGTATCAAGTGCCCTTCTTTTCACTTCAAGCTTTTCTGCACAAACTCTGAGCACTGCTGATCTGTACCTGTCACTACCCCACCCCACTCATCACCTCGCAGAAGGAAGAGTTCTTCATGAGGTTTGCCAGGTTTTCTAGAGGATGAAAGGGGGAAGCACAACTTACTCCGAGTCCCCTCAACCCGCCCTTATACACTGGCTGACCTAAGCCCTCCTGCCTCAAATTCTGTAGAACTTGTTTATTGGAGGATGGGACCAAAGAAGGAAGTAGTTAAGACACTCCCATATCCTGCTGCCATGGAGCCACTGAGTCCCTTATTGTTCCTGAATTGGAAACTTAATCTCCAATGCAATAGTGTTGGGAGGTGGAAACTAATAAGTGGGTTAATGTCATTACCGCGGGAATGGGCTGTTACAGAAGTGACTTTGGCCCTGTCTTACTCTCACGATATCCCACTCTCTCTCTTTTTTTTTTTTTTTTTTTTTTTTTTTTTGCGGGTGTGGGGATGGAACCCAGGGGCATTTGACCTCCTAGCTACACCCCCTGCCCTATTTTTTATTCTTTATTTTGAAACAGGGTCTCACTAAGTTACAGAGGGCCTCACTAAATAGCTGAGGCTGTCCACAAACCGCGATCCTCCTGTCTCAGCCTCCCAGATGCTGGGATTACAAGCGTGCGCCACCACGCCCGGCTTATCCCACTCTCTTGCCTTCTACCTTCAGCCTAGGATGATGCCGGACAAGGGCCCTCACCACATGCTGGCACCTTGAGATTGGACCTCCCAAGCTGCCAGAACCATGAGGCAAGTAAACTCTATTGTTTATAAATCACTAGGTTTGTAGATATTTATTGACAGCAACACAAAACCAAAACCCCTGTCTTCCTCCGCCCCCTCGCCCTGCCATATTCTGGTCCCTGTGTGCTCCCTAGACTGCAAAGACAGTGGCTTCCCTGGGACCGTGCCTTCCCTGGGTCAGGGTGTCCTGGATGAGCTACCCTGAAGGTGCTGAAGTACGGAAAGGGGCAGAGCGAGCACCAATCCACCCTGCCGAGGCAGAGCCCCTCGGCTCCATTTCCAGCTTCTAACAACTTTGGCACAAGGACTGATGTTCCTCCAGCGTCTCTCCACTGTGGCCACCGTACCTGAGGAGAAAGGGTCCCTTTTCTTTCAGTCCACTCATTACTAAGCTTTCTCTGTAAGTAGCAGAGCTCATTTCTCTTTGTCTGAGTTTCTTCTGTCTTTACAGGTACAGCCACACCAAGACCAACACGTTTCGCCAATCTCTTGGTTTCTTCAGCCAATACCTACAGCTTATTGACTGACTTGTTTTTAAACCAAATGAAATAAGTGGACACAAAGGAAAGTGAGTTTCTTCTTCCACTCTGGGCTTCCCCCTGGTCAGTGTGGAGCCCAACTTCCTGTCCTGGGTTCTCTCCTTCACTCTTCCCGGAAGTGACCTCAGATTCTACCTCAGGTGTCCCAGCCTCCCTCCTAACCTGATTCTCCTAAGCCTCCACCAGCAAGACACCTAGTCTAGTTTACTAAAGATTTAGTAAATGATCATTTCCTGAATACTTATTGCATACCAGACTCGGTATGAAACAATTTCCCTGCCTTTGGTTTTTTTCATTCTCCTGACACCTGATGAGTTAGATTCTATTATTGTTACCATTTTGGTGTTGAGAAAACAAGCTTAGAGTTAAGTAACTTGTCCAGAACTCCCAAATAAGTCAGTGATAGGGCCAGGACAATTTGATTTGAAAACTTTAGTGTTTATAGTGTTCTTTTGAAGATAATGTTGGATGTTTCACCCAATTCTTTCTTCCTTTCTTTCTTTCTTTCTCTTTCTTCCTTTCTTTCTTTCTTTCTTTCTTTCTTTCTTTCTTTCTTTCTTTCTTTCTTTCTTTCTTTCTTTCTGCAAACCCAGGGGCATTTATTTTACCTCTGATTTATACCCCAGCCCTATTTTTTATTCTTTATTTTGAAACAGGGTCTCACTGAGTTGCAAGGCCCTCCCTAAGTAGCCGAGGCTGTCCCTAAACCATGATCCTCGTGTCTCAGCCTCCTGAATGCTAGGATTACAAGTGTGCATCACCACGCCCAGCTCACCTGTTTCTTTGAGTCTGAGAATATGACAAGACCTATACATCACAGATGGCATGAGGATACATAGGCCTCACCTTTCTGGAGGCCAACTGCCTAATCCTCCCTCCAGCAGTGTTCTCCTGGCCCTTCCATGTCAGTTCCACATTCTGGTCTGAGGACTCTCTCTAACTTACAGTTCATTCACCTAGGTAAAATAATTATTATAGCCCAAGATAAATTAGCGGGCTGCTTCTTCAACACTCAAGTAATCCACTTGATTTATGAACTGCACTAAATGCCACACAGATTTATTGAGCACCTACGCTGAGCCATGTATCTGCTAGGAGTTTGGGATATGAAGGATACATTATCCGTGCTGTGTAAGTAGCTCATAGAACAGTTGGGAAATGATCAAGTATTCAACAGCTCAAGTGAGGGTGTGAGATATTGTGCAGTACAGGGAGGTGAGGAAAGCTGTGTGATTGGTAAAAAAAAAAAAAAATTCCACAAAAGATAGAAACCCAGGCTTTGAAGTCAGATTGGACTGAGTTCAACTCCTGACTGGCTACTTCCAGTATGTGAGTCATCTTGGTGAGTTATTTAACCTTTCGAAGGCACACTCCCTTGAGTGTAAAATGACACCTCTTTCATAGGATATAAGTATTGAATTAAGCAATGAGTGTCATACAAAAAGTTTATCCAGGAAAAAGGAATAATAAACTGGGCATGATGGCGCAATGCCTTGTAATCTGAGTACTTGGAGAGCAGAGATGAGAGGTTTGCAAGTTTGAGGCCAGGCTTAGCAATCTAGTGAGGCCCTCAGCAGCTTAGTGAGTTTCAAAATAAAAAATAGGGCTGGGGGTGTAGCTCAGAGTAGAATGCCCCTGGCTTCAAGCCCAGTACTACAAAAGAAGGAGAAGGAAGAGAATGATGATAAAGAAGAAAAGGAGAAGGAGGAAGAGAAGGAATAGGAAGAGGAGAAGACAAAGAAGATGATGAAGAAGAAAAAGGAGGAGGAGAAGAAATGATAGTAGGGTCAGTTACTAGTATCTACTGAACGTTGGCTTCTGGTGGATACTGAGAATAGCAGATATTTGAACTGGGCCTTGAAAAGCAATTAGGGTTTGATTGGGAAAAGATGGTAAGAAACACTACATAAGGCATAGAACCAATAAAGTCATAGCAACATGATATTTGGGATTCTTATGTACCCCAGTATCCAGGGCCTGAGCACACGGCCCAGAGGAGAAGTGCTGGCTAGATGCATGAGAACTCAAGCATCTTTGGGGGTTTGGAATTCATTTTCTACTTTCCAGTGACCCATCTCACGACCTGAGGAGAGAAGCACCATATCGTAAGGTAAAAATACTCTAAAGATGAGAAAAGGGCTTTTGCACAGAGCTGGAAGGGTAAAGCTGGTACAGTCTTCTGGGAGAATATTTTAGCAGTAGGAATCAAAAGCCCTTCATAGTTCTTGACCTAGTAATTTACTTTTTTTTTTTTTTTTTTTTGGTACTGGCGATTGAACCCAGGGGCATTCTACCTCCTAGATATACCCCCAGCCCTATTTCTTATTCTTTAATTTCAAACAGGGTCTCAGTTGTGGAGGGCCTCACTAAGTAGCTGAGGCTGACCACGAACCTGCAATCCTCCTGTCTCAGCCTCCCAAGTACTGGGATTACAAGTGTGCACCACCATGCCCAGCTTGGTAATTTACTTTTAGGCATTGACTTATCGGGAGGATGGGATGCTCCATTTTGGATTAGCAGTGAGTACCCAGAATCAGCTCAGGAAAGCAAGCAAGATCAGAGGCATGCAGGGTGATGACGACTACAGTCTGAGAACAAGAGAGGAAACAGGAAAAGCATAAGATTTTCTGGAAGGTCGGGCGTGGTGGCGCACACTTGTAATCCCCACGCTTGGGAGGCAGAGACAGGAGGATCGCACAGATTTGAAGCCAGCCATGCTGGCTTAAGAGACCCTGTTTCGATATTTTAAAAAATGTATAAAATAGGTCTGGGAGTGTAGCCTGGAGATAGAAGGGTTTCCAGGAACCCCAGTACCACCACCAAAAAAAAAAAAAAAGATTTTCTGGAGATCCGTTTAGATCCATTAGGTGGCCTCCATCACAGGGGTCATGTGCAGCAGAGCTACTGAGAGACTAAGAATATATTGCTCGGTGGCATGGCCTCCAAAATCGGTGGTTTTTAAAGTTAACTAAAGGACTTCCGGGAAGATGGCGACCGAGAAAAGCGGGGCTTAAGAGCCCCGCTAACAACCAATCCCTATTACCACAAAATCAGTGCCTTTCATAGCCAGAAAACACCATCACCAGAGAAACAAAAAAATCACCAGCCCCAGAGAGGAGGGTGTCTCATAACGGAGCTCAGGGCCACAGAGGAGATACACCAGCCTCACAGCTGAGAACGCGGCAGCAGCGCCTTACTGCTGGTGGCAGCAGCGAGCTCACCGGACGGCTCCAGACCAACATACTCAACAGCATACCAGGCTCCAGAGAGGAGCGGCAGACAGCGAGCCGAGGTGAGCCGCTGCGGAAGAGCCCGAACAGCGAGCCGAGGTGAGCCGTTGCAGAAGAGCCCGGCAGGATTTGGCAGATTTTTTGGCGCAGGGAGCATCTAAAGCTCCCAGTGGCTGGGCTCAGCACACGCTGCAGGGACTCAGAGGGGAGCTCAAAAACAGAGAAGAAATACGCCAGCCTCATGGCCAAGGGCGTGGCAGCGGCGCCATATTGCCACCACCAGCAGCAGCAGCGAATTCACTGAGTCCACTACAGTTCCATCTGCGTATTCAACAACAGTGAGTCAAATTGTGGGCCCCAGAGGAGAAATCCCAGTACTGACTCCCAGGGACTTGACCCAGTGGGGGAGTGGTGGTGGCAGAGATATCACACCATAGGAGTTAATATTTGTATATGGGATTAGGTAAGGGTCCAATTTTATTCTTTTCCATGTAATTATTATTTTTCAACAGTATTTAGTTAAAAGATTATTATTTCCACCACCAAATGTTCGTGGAAACCTTGTCAAAAATAACTTGACAATATAGGGAAGAATTTAGCTCTAGGCTTTTATTTAACTCCAATGGTTTATATATCTGCCTTTAGAATAGTACTACACTATTTCAATTATTGTAGCTTTATATGGTTTGAAATCAGAAAATATATATCTTCTAGCTTTGTTCTTTTTCAAGATCGTTGTGGGTACCTAGAGTCCATATTCCATATTAGGATAGATTTTTTTTCTGAAAAATAAATATATAAATATATGATAGTTTCACCTAAGAAATAGAAAAAATAGATTCTCTGGTAAGAAAGAAAGCAAAAAGAAATATTGAAATGTTATCTTTAAGTCATCAAAAGCTTGGTATCAGACAAATGAAACTGTTATGTGAGATTATCATTTTTAATTTTGGATAAATTGCTATAATACTAGATGTCAACCACTAAGCCAAACATGGGAAGAAGGGATGGGGAGAGAATGGGGTGGGGATCGGGTGGGGGCTGACTGGGCGATGTGTGCATGTATGTCTACAAGTTTTTTGTATCCCACTATGATGTATGAATACAGTGCACCAATAAAAAATTAAAAAAAATAAAGTTAACTAAAAGCAAACAAAAAGGGTCCATTTAGGTTTTTCCCTCAGTTACCATCCTATATTCAAGCAGTAGAATACTACTTAGTCATTAGGAACCAAGTTTTGAAGATTATATAATGACATAGTAAAATGTTCATCATATAATTTTAAGCAGGAAGGGCAGGATGTAAAACAGTATGTAGTATAATCTCAGTTTTATGAAAAATGAAAAAGTATATATGTACGATACTGAGAAAAAAAAAATGAGTGATCCTACTGAGAGTAAGTTTAAATTAGAAACTTGAGACTCTAGCACCTTCCCTGATAGGCATATAAATGCAGGAGTGATTTGCACAGGAAGCAGCGCCCCCAGAAGCAATTTGGTAGATGAAGAACTAGGGTTAAGTGACAAAATAGAGGAATCACTTAAGAGCCTACTGCATTAGGCAGGTCAGAGCTTCCCTAGAGGGAATTCAGAGTGCCTCAGAGGTGTCAAAGATGCTCTGTGAGCTGGGCGAGGTGGCGCACACTTGTAACCCAGCATTTGAGAGGCTGAGACAGGAGGATCGCGGTTCATGAACAGACTCAGCTACTTAGTGAGGCCCTTTGCAACTCAGTGAGACCCTGCTTCAAAATAAAGAATTAAAGATATGGCTGTGGGTATAACTTGAAAGTAGAATGCCCCTGGGTTCCATCCTCAGTACCACAAAAAAAAAAAAAAGATGCTCTGTGGATACCCGGAAGACACACCCAGGACGTCCCAGAAATAGGGGCTCAGACTTTATGAAAGAAAGGCTCCAAGCCAGTGTGATAGGGGTGTAAACACTGGGTGGATCTCTCTCCCTTGCAGCTGCAGCTACAATGACTGGACTGTTTGGCTGTTTCATAAGGAAGTATCTGCAAAAATAATAATAATAAAAACAGCAATAATAGTGTTAGGTTATTTTGAGTACATCCCTGGGTCCCTTCTGTTCCTGAGGCTCTGCCTTTCCTGCCGCCCCACTGTGCGCAAACTCCCACACTCATCGGTGTCCTTCTGTCCTGCGAGTGGACAGAGCAGGCTTTTAGTTGTCCTGTCTTGTAATCCCAGCATTTGAGATCTTTTTTTTTTTTTTTGTGGTACTGAGGATGGAACCCAGGGGCATTCTACTTCCAAGCTACACCCCCAGCCCTATTTTTAATTCTTTATTTTGAAGCAGGGTCTCACTGAGTTGCAAAGGGCCTCACTAAGTAGCTGAGGCTGTCCATGAACTTCGATCCTCTTGTCTCAGCCTCTCAAATGCTGGGGTTACAAGTGAATTGGGTAAAGGGGACCTGGGGCTGACTGCGCAGTTCATATCCATCCAGAGCTCAGTCCATGGCGAGGCCGACTTAAGCTGGTGAGCCTCGGGTCTGTCACACTCTTTTGCGTCGATAAAAATCACCTCACTTTGTTGACTCTGCCATTTCCACTCCCAGAGGGATGTAACCACACACGAGATCTGTTAGATGACCCATTCAGGCACCGCGTATTACCTGTTTACCCTGATCTGACAGTGCCCTTTGTCATATTTTACACGGACATTAATCTAATCCGGTAAATCAACATCAGGGCTGTTTTCTTACCGAGAGAGAGAGAGAGAGAGAGAGAGAGAGAGAGAGAGAGAGAGAGAGAGAGAGAGGAGGGGGAGGGGGAGAAGAGAGAGAGAGAGGGAGGAAGAGAGGGAGAGGGAGAGGGAGAGGGGAGATAGAGAGAGAGAGAGAGGTAGAGAGAAGAGAGAGAGAGAGGAGGGGGAGGGGAGGGAGAGGGAGAGAGAGAGAGAGAGAGAGAGAGAGAGAGAGAGAGAGAGAGAGAGAGAATGAATATGAAGCTTAACAAAACCCACCAGGGGGCATTTACCTTGAGGCTGTGGGGAAGATAGTATGGAAGGGTCATGTCAAGGGGGCCTCTGGGTAGCAGTAATTCTGGGTACCAGGGTGCTGGTATTTCGGGTCTTACTTTGTGAAGATCCATCAAGCTGTGTGCGTGCAGGATTTGTACTTTCTTCAGAGTCTTCTCGAGCCTGCCAGCCCCCGTCACAGCTCTGATCCCAGGTGAATCCAGTCTGGCTGTTTGTGGGGTGTGTGTGTGTGTGTGTGTGTGTGTGTGTGTGTGTGTGTGTGATTGCACTGTAGCCACACAGGGAGAACTGTGTGTCCACAGGTGAGTCCTGAGCCCAGCACGATGCCTGCTGCAGATAGTGGCACAGGAAATAATTTGAAAAGGAATAGTGAAGGGGGCAGAGAGGGAGGCAGGTAGACAGAGGAGGGCTGGGGACAGGAAGTGAGGAGGAGGAAGAAGGGAAGGGGCCTTGTCTCTGGAGCTCTGGGTGATTGGAGTCATGGTCAGAGGCTGGGAATGAGGAGCGCTCAGGAGTGCATTTAACCAGTAAGTAGTGTCCAAGACAGACGTCTTTCCAAGGGAAGGCAGGTTGGCTCCAGAACTGTAACCTGGGTTCCTGCGCAAAGGTGGAGGAATCCGAACCTTGTCTGTCTCTGATTTTCCCATGGCTCAGAGAAGGCTATAAGAAAAGCCAGCTCTGTGTCATTTCTACAGAACTGTATGAGATGTCAGCAGTGTGGCGCAGAGAGCAGAGGGGGACAGCCATGTCGTAGCAGAGGACAGGTGGGGTGCGGCCGCAGTGCTGTGGCACATCGATGATGATGATGATAACTGCATTCATATCCATGATTGATACTGGAGGAACAGTCCTGTGGGCTTAGGTGGCCATAGCAGGCTTTAGATGCAGGAAGTGACAGGAGAGGCCTCCGTGACACAGCGGCCATCGTATGCAGGAAGGGAGATGGAGCCTCGGCGGCCACCTCATGGGTGGCCATGACCGGCTGCATTTCAGAGCCGCATGTGAGTTGCGGGCATGCCACACCTCAGAGCAGGGGCTCCTGCTAGGAATTTACTGTTTGGTGTCCCCTCGTGTATAGCCCAGGAATTCTCTGAAATATTTCAGGAGTTCTCTGGAATATACAAATCACTGAGCATTGAGAGCACAAGACAGCAAACAACCCCTTGGGTGTGTGAACAGCTCTTCCCCTCCCATCCTTACAGCACAATTCTCAAACAAATCCACCTGTCTGCTGGCACCAAACACTCCCTTGGGAGACATTGCCCTTTGAACTCACTATTCCCAGACGACTCTAGGGTCAACAGCTCCTTCTTTGGGGAGAAGAAATTTTTCATAAGGTAAGAGAAGATAAAACTATCATCTATCACCTGGCACCATCTTAATGCAGCCTCCTGTGAGTGTGGGGCTTTCTGAAGCATTTTCTCACCATTTTGTTTTTTCTGATTTGATGGCTTTCAAATGTTTTTTATTGTATCACCTATTTAGTAAAATTATTTTGAGCATGTACCACAAATGTGCATGTTTATTCATTGACCATATTCATACAACAGTGTGTGTATTTTTTACTGTATTTATAGCAGAAGTTCCAATAAAGTATGTCTCTAGGTATCCTGCCAAACAAATGTGAAGCAGCAGGGCAAATATCAAAAGCTGCATTTCACAGGTCAGTAAACTAAGACTCAGAGGGGAAGGGACTTGCTCAGATCATAAAGACAGAATCTGTGTAACTGAGGTAAAAACCCATTTCATGTCCAGCCAATGACCCTGCTTGCTAGCCCCCTGTCTCCCAGGGCGGTCTGAGCCACATGTCACAGGTTCTCCAATTCTTTTTTCCATGTTCTAAAGCCCATTTCTTCCCATCCATCCCAGTTTGAGGAACAGACGAGTTCTATGAGTCTCTGGTGATTTCACATTTTTTTTGTATCATTAAATCTGATAACCAAGGTGAACTGCATTATCGGGGATCTGGAACCCAGGAAGCATGGCCTTTACACGCCTCATTGGTTTCTCCCCGACCCATTAAGCAGAGCTGACACAGATTGCCCCGAGTCTTGCCTCATGCCCAGGGGTTAATGTGCTCTAGAAGATGCTATCTCCAGTTGAAAGAGCAGGTGACGTGACCTGCCTCGACTGACCACTCTTGATGGGAAGACTTGGCCATCATGCTTCCCAGATGAGAGTGAAGCACGACAGGGATTACTTTCTTGACTCTCTTCCCTGCACTTCCTCTCTGTTCTTAGACGGGCTTCGTAAAAACACCAATTTCCTAAAGAAGAATAAAGATGAAGAAACAGAAATATCTGGAAACAATGAAAACCAATATTAATACCAAGGCAACTGAGAAATCAGTAGCAAGGGATGTCCAAAAACAAAGTGGACCTAGTAGAGATTAGGGCCGGGATGGAGTATATAGGATCTCCCTTCCTCTCGCTCTCTTTCCTGCCAGGGCCCAACACTGGAGTCACTGTTTAATCAAGGTGGAGCAGCAGCACCTGGCATGCCCATATAAGGAAGCGCCCTAGGGGATAAAGTAAGCCCATGCCAGCTCTGCCAGTTGGCTCACAGTCTCTCCAGACACTTTCCTCTGCTGTCCCCTCTGCCACTATTCATCAGGCAAAATAGCTGCTGCTGAGCCTGGGGGATTGGCCGAGTCCTGCTTGGGCTTCCTGCAGAAGTATTGTGGTCTACTCTGCTCCACCAGGCGCACCTGTGTAGGACACAGGTAAGGTGTGAATGGTGGTCTTTCAGGACTCTGGACCAAGATGTTCCTCCAGACATTGCTGAGCGTGTGAATTTCCTGGAGAGCTGCTCCATGATTGAGATGCTGAGTCCCTCCTCCCAGGGGTATGATTCAGTAGCTCTGGAAACCAGGTGTTTCTGGTGTGAGTGGTCCAAGGGGATGCTTTAAGAAGAATGAGGGCAAAATAGATTTTCTTTTTTTCCTTCCTTCCTTCCTTCCTTCCTTCCTTCCTTCCTTCCTTCCTTCTGTGTTGAGTGTCTACTTTTAAATACATATATTCTTTTACTGGTGTATTGTAACCACACATCCTATTGAGGCTTAGTGTGGTAGACACATACATGTACATAGCAACGAGCTATGGCAGCTTCTCTCCAGATCCTGCTCTGCTCCCTACTCCTCCCCATTGATAATATTGAAATAACTATTGATAGCTTCACAAATATATATAAACTGTTTGATTTCTTCATCCAGCCTCCTCCCTACTCACCCCACCTTCCTCCTCCACAAACTCCCTTCCACACTTCTACTGGTCTCTCTCCTCACTTATTTGAAGTCTCTTTTGTTCCCGGGTTTCTTTCTAGATGCCACATAGGAAGGAAAACATATGACCCTTCACTTTCTGAGACTGGCTGATCTAACAGCAAAATATTCTCTAGCTCCATTCATTTTCCTGCAAATGACGTGATTTTGTTCTTGTTTATGGCTGAGTAAAATTCCAGTGTGTGTATGGCACCACCTCATGACCCATTCATCTCTAAGAGAAGTTTATTGAAATTTTTCCCAGTTCATGCAGAGAGAAGAGCTCTCACTTCCTGAGCCACCTGTGCTTTCTGAAACCTTGAGGGCTGACAAAATGAACGTCCTGATAGCAGAAATCATGCCTTCTCTGTTCATCCATAGCTTCTGACACACAGTAAGCATTTAATAAAAAATTGCTAAAAGGAATATTCTGCCCAGGCCCTTTGTTTTCCAATCATCCAGCATATACCAGTTAAATGAACAAAGTTGGAAAACCTGTACTAATCACAAGATACTGATCACCACCATTTCAGAGATTCAGATAGCTCCCATACCCCTACCACTGCGGCAGTCACAGACGTCTCTATGTGCCCAAGTCCTGGCATTACTGAGATGTGATGCTATTCTCAGGGACATAGTCCAGCTGTTTAACTTGAATCCGAGTGCACATGTTTCTCTCTGCAGTTTCAGTGTGATCACTGACTGTCCTGTTTGTCCTGGGTCACAAACTAAACTTTGTTCACTCCCCAGGCCTTAACTAGATCTTGGATTAGCTATCCTCTTGAATTGTCCCACCTTGTCCACAGCTTGACCTAGATGCTTTTCTGGGGGGATGAGGTACCTGATAACTATAGGAAGGCTCAGTGATTAGTACGTTGATTGATGAGAATATAATAATCTACCAGTTGTATAATAGGCAAGAGTTACATGCATCATGAGCTCATTATTCCCAATTTGTAGATGGAAAAGGTGACCTGCTGTTAAGCTCATGCCAGACACAAATGATGCACTAGAGTTCTGTTGTACCTTGTTCTGTCCCCTGGCTACTTGGTCATGTTCAGTGACCTCCTTAAAGAATAGCTTATATGTAAAGGTGCTACTAAGAAATGCAAATGAGTCAGATGCTGTGGTGCAAACCTATAAATCTCAGTACTTGGGAGGCTGAGACAGGAAGGTTGCAGGTATAAGGCAAGCCTGGAAAACTTAATGAAATTGTGTCTCAAAATAAAAAGTAAAAAGGGCTGGGGATGTAGCTCAGTGGTAGAGCACTCCTGAGTTCGATACCCAGTACAAAAAAGGAAGGAAGGAAGGAAAGAAGGAAGGAAGGAAAGAAGGAAGGTAAATGACCCACTTCTTAGTATAGAGGACATACTCTGTCAAGTATTGTACCTGATACTAAATCTGTTTTAGCTGTATTACTTTGGGCATATAACTTAAGCTTTCTGGATCTCAGTTTTCTCATCACTAAACTGTAGTAACCACAGTATCTTTCTCTTAAGATTGGAAGGATTAAATGAGGTTGTATGTGAAAAGTATTTAGCAGTATCTGGCACATAAGTGCTCACGAAATTTTTATTCATTACTATTGACATTTCTTTAGCCTGAGTTCTATGTGAAATAAATCCCAAGCAAAGTGCTAAGTGCTAAGGTACTTACTTACTAGGAGAGGCAGTTCCAGGGTTGTGAGAGGAAGAGAAATGAGAAATAAGCAGAGAATCATGGGAAGCAATACAACATCACCCACCTTGCTCTGTTCACAGCAAGACATCTGTGGGAAGGAGAAGGTACATATGTTTCCTCTAATATGCCCAAACTAGGAAACACAAAGGATATCAGTGGGACTCCAGATAATGGAGGGGAAATACCAGCAAAATTTGAATGGAAAGATAGGAGAGGAGGAAGGCCGATCTTGATTAATGAGGGTCTACATCTGAACATGTGTAAAATCATGAATAAGACATGGTTAACCTGGACAACCATTGGTGGGAGGGGGGAAGGGAAAACGGGGGTGGGGGGGAGAGAGCACCAAATATAGTTTAAATGTATACTATTTATGTTCAATAAAAATTATTAAAAGAAAAAAAAGACATCTGTGGGATTAGCTTTACAGAAACATTGTGCCTTAGAACAGTCCATCAGAGAGAGGGTGAAGAAGGAACTTACAACTGGCTTCCTTTCTCCTCTCTTTTCTTGTCCCAAGGATTTTGCTCTCCTGCAATGACTACTTGTGTCATCTGACCCCTCGGCAGCCTCTGGGAAACCCAGTTTCTAGTCCCTGAGGCTTGGTCCTTACCTGAGACCAGAAGTGGCCATCAGAGTCACTTTCTTGAATGGGGTAAAAAGGGGAACAAGAGTCCCAGAGATAGATAAGGCCCAAAAAACCTGAGGCTGCACTAAAGATACAGTCAAGAGAAATCAAATCCTCTTTATTAATATTTTCTGGACACTGTGCAAGGCTTTAGTGTCTCCTAGGGTCACCTCTAGGCTGTTCCATCCCATTTCTTCTCCATGTTTAGAAGAATTCAGATGGATGCATCCTAATGCTTTCAAAATGTTGCATGTCAGAACATGCCACCGATAGATAGAAAGGACATGCACAGGGTAAGAGGAATCAAGAGGAGAGTGCTGATTTTCTCCCACCCTTGAGACTACACCTCTCGAACAGTGTTTCCTAAAACTCAGCACAGAGAGTACGAATTCTGGGAACTCTTTGACATAAAGTTTCAGTGACCAATATTTGGACTAATGTTGCCTTCTACTCTTCCCTCCTTGGAGGGTCACGATTCAGATTTGAATATAATAATAAAGGCTCTGGAAAGCCCAAATTGGCACAACTGATGATTCTAGCCATTCTCATACTGAACACAAGTAAGAAACACTGCCTTGGCCCATGGAGACCCTGAGCTCAGTCTTTCTGTTGTCTTGATTCCTGAATTCTTGGGGCATTCTTCCCTAGTATGTATTAGTGTTGGCTTTGCATAAATATTTTTTTTGAATAAAAAATTCTGCAATATAATGAAAAGCCATGCAGTACATGGAAAGTTCACTGATCTATAAGGCTGTTTCTTCCAGTAAACAACCAGGAAATCTCAGCCAGGCCTTGTTTCCCCACCTTAATATTACAGACGACTGAATGTGGAATCCCTCAGAAACCTTCCAGCCTTCTATGATGCTAAGGTTGTCTTGTCCAGTTCCTGCATTGCTTCAGAGATAATCTCTTTGTTTTTGTTGAAATTTGTTAGTTTATTAGTTGAATCAAATAAATACAATTTTAAAAGATCTAATAAACAACTCTTAAAGATCCAACTTCTCAAAGAGACCATTGTAGGAGTGTAAAGTGAAAGTTTGCCACTCTCCCCTCTGGTGAAATTGTACATGCGAGGAATGATAAATATCCTACTAATTGAATATTGTCAATACATTTATCAGTCAATATTATTGTCAATACATTTATATTGATTGATTGCATAAATATAGCCTATTAGATGTATACTGAACATATAGTCAGCCCTCTGTATCTGTGGGTTCTGGGTCTACACATTTAACCAATCGCAAATCAAAACTTAGAAAAAAATTTTCATACTGAACATGAACAGACATTTTTCTTGTTATCATTTCCTAAACAATATAGTAGAATAACTATTTATATGACATTATAGTTATATTGTCATATGACTAGTTATATGACATTAATAGTCATATAACTATATGACATATTGTATTAGGTATTTATAAGTAATCTATAGATTATTTAAAATATACAGGAGGTTGTGCTTAGGTTTTGAGTACTATTTTATATGAGACTTGAGCATCCTCAGATTTTGGCACCCACAGGGGATCTTGAAGCCAGTCCCTCAGGGGTACTGAGAAGACTGTACTGTGTGCTGAGGCAGTGGCCTGGGTGATGGGCTGCCTCTAAGGACCTGGGCTGAGAGAGAGCCAGGGCCCTGGGGTTAACATCCTTCTTCCACCAAATAAGCTCCACGGGACCTTTAAAGCTCAGAGTGGCCAGGACCTTTGCTTTCCCCCAAACGAATGGTCCCCTGGGCAGCACTATTCCTGCCCTCTAATCATGCCGGGCCAGCCCTGCTGTGCCCATCTCACAGGCCTGAGGATCAGGCCTGACCAGGACCTCCCCCCATCTCCCCACCCAGAGAACCGAGCCTGACCTGGTCACACCTGCGGACCAGAGTCGCCAAGGGATGTTGTCTCCATCCCAGCTGACCGCAGCTACCTTCGGAGACATGCCAATGACCCATCTGGAGCCAGTGGGCTCCCGGGGCCTGAGGCAGGAGAGGCAATGAGGTCCCAAGCCACAGCAACGCGAGCCCAGGTCTCCTGGCCCAACACTGTCTTCTCCCCAGTCTAATCTTCCCCAAGTGACTGTCTGCGGCTGGACTGTCTGCAGCTGGACTACAGCACCACGCTCCACTGCAGGCTCCAGCTTCCTCTAAGGAACTGAAGTCAAGGACCTTCCAGGAGGTATCCCTAGGGAGGGGCGGGGAGGGAAAGCGGCTGGCACATTCCATCAACTCAGGGCTGCCCCAGCCCAGCACCACTGTCTCCCTCTGACCTGTGATTGAACCCTGTCTGCTCTCTCAGCCAGGTCACTTTCCACAAATGGACACAGGCTCTCCTCTGACTCCCTGCAGGCCTCACCTGTTCTGGAAAGCCATGTAGGCAGCAGGCGGGACCCTGACATCCTCAGAACCTCTTAGGCAGGGGCCCCCTGTCCAGTCCCGGGTGGGGGCTGTTCTTCCTCACGCTGTTCATTTTGCTTCCTCACAAGCTCCTGAGACCATTTCTGCTCTTGTCTCCAAGCTTCTTTCTCACCTGCGGCTCCTCATTCAAATGCTCTGAGGGGTGGGGGTGAAGGACCGTGGGATCCCCTCAGAGGATCTCAACCGTCTCTGCTCTGCTCTGCCACACATTCAGAGTTACCCCCACATCTACACACACATACACACACACACACACACACACACACACACACACACACGCGCACACACACACACACACACACACACTTTCTAAGTTCATTCTCTTCCATGCTACCCTTTGACATATTGGACACAGAAAGCTTTTGTTTTCAAAAGGCTTTTCCCCTCCCACTGGTCCACGCCTGGTCCCTGACCTCAAACGTGTTTTTCTCAGAAATATCTCAGATCCCCAGGACCCCGAGTTCCATCCCCAGCACACCCCAAAACAAACACAAACCAACTCACATGAAGCCCAGGACTGCAAATTCTGAGAAAACTCTTAGAACAAGGAAGTTGGCTGGTCCTTCCTGGGAACCACCATAGGACGTCCCTGAGCTTAGAAAAGAAAATGGCCCCTTAGCCAAAGTGCTGGGCTGATGGTATGAGGTGGTCTCTCTCCCCACCCCTGCCACCCTCACACCTGGGGGCTGTTGGAGGAGCCAGCACTGGACTCTGCCCCTCACCTCTGTGGACACCCCTGGCCTGAGATGACCACCTCTGGACCAGTCATGGGCTACAGTCCACCTGCTGGTTGGGCTGGCCTTTCCTCTCTTCCATGCTGTGGCCAGCAGCAGCACCAGGGTGGGAGTCTCTCAAGAGCTCTATCATCTGGGGGCATAGCAGTGTCTGTCTGTTTTCATATCTGAGGGATGAGGAGGCATGGGGATGGTAACATGAGTGACACCTAGATGCCCTCTCATGTTAGGGTGTGTCCTTCCTGACATCTTGGCCCCTATGCCTCTGTTCTCTTCCTCAAGGTTCCTAACCCTACTGATTGACTGTCCCCGCTCCCTTTTTCCTCTTGGGAAGCCCTAGTCCGAAACAGTGGCTTTCAAGATACAGGATTTAGGGGCTGACAAATGGCAGGCTCCTAGGTTCCCCAAGTTTGTTTAATAAGTGGGAAACATATTTCTTCTTCAGGGCTGAAACACATCTATGCCCAGAAATCCAGGGACATATCAAATATTACATGGTGTCCCTGAGATGCATGTAACTGTAGAATCCAGAAAGAATACTCTACCTTGTTCATAGATTACAGTTCACAATCTACCCAGAATATTCTAGACCTCTTTCTTAATTGAATGACACATATCATATACCAACCATCTCTGGGGAGGGCAGAAAAGGTCCTTTTCATGCAAATACGAGCTTCTTTTTTTTGTTTGTTGATACACAACAAATCTAAACTAAATGGAAAGGAATAAAACATTTGCTAGGTTCCTGTTTTATCATCTGCCCAACAATACCATTTAAGGTGCCAAAGAACCCATATCCTCAGCTCCAGAAGCACAGAATGTTACAGTTGAGAAGCCGTTAGGAGAGTATGTGCAACCTTCTAAGTGTTCCAAGTGGAGAAACTGAGGCTAGAGGAGGAGGGAGCAACGTACCCAAGGCTCACAATGAGCCTTGAGGCCTTAGTGGAGCTACACTGATGGAGCCGCGGGAGTTAGAGTCCTTTAGCTAAGCCTGATTCTGCGTTCCCAAACCACGCTGGCAGCCGATGGATGGTTCTATTCTGAGCACTCACTTCTCTGGCACCTGCTCCAGATCCGAGACGCTTCGTAACTTTCTAAATCTGAAGCCACAGGAGAGGTTTCTCTCATGCCTCCCACTTCCCCGGCCC
Organism: Muscardinus avellanarius; assembly: GCF_963383645.1. NCBI lineage: Eukaryota > Metazoa > Chordata > Mammalia > Rodentia > Gliridae > Muscardinus > Muscardinus avellanarius. The sequence continues at coordinate 25,132,399 of NC_137801.1, read as the reverse complement.
TTTGTGGATTCAAGATTATCTTGGAGGATGAAAATACTTGCTTACCCTGAACACCTCTGAGCCCCAGTTAAACAAAAGTTAGCAGGGCCTGGTAGGAGTCAACTACAAGTGCTCCCTGGATTTCTACTGATCGATCCCAGGCCTCAGTTTCTCCTTCTGCCAAGTGAGCCTTTCTCTCAGACCTACCTTTCTGGGGGACACGACCCATACCTGTAGCTTTTAGGCCACAGAGACATGGAAATGGATCAATGGACGGTTCCTGTTTAGGGACAAGTCCCGTCATCAAAATCTGATGTCGGTGTTCATTTTCACACAGACACCTTCTTCCACAAGCTCTCCATGAGAGGTGAGAGTGGGCACCCAGTCTCCACTCAAGGCAGATTTGCATATGCACAAAATTATATTTCCACATCTCCCTGTTGCTTCTCTTTCTGCTCTCCCTCTCTCTCCTTTCCTTTTGTTCTCTCCTTTTCTCTCCCTCTCCCTCTCCCTCCCTCCCTCTCCCTCTCTCCTTCTCCCTCTCCCTCCCTCCCTCTCCCTCTCTCTCTCCTTCTCCCTCTCCCTCCCTCCCTCCTTTGCTCTCTCCTCTCTTTCTGCCTGGAGCTCCCTCTCCCTTCTTTGTCTGACTCTCCTCTCTCTCCCCCTCTCCTTCCTTCTCCCTCCCTGCTCCCCTCTGTCTCCCAAGCCCTGAGGTGTGCTGAGGTGTCTTATAGCTGAAAGTGATTGGTGCTGGGGTTTTTTTTTTTCCCCACCAGAGAGCAGTTAAGTGCCTTATTTTCTCCACTTGGGTGGCTAAATTATTCTCCGTGTGTTAAACAGTGTAATTAAACACATACACACGAGAGTGTGCAGGGCCCTTCCCCCACCCTTCCTTGTTCCTTGTCAGCAGAGAGGATCAACTCCAGCCTTCAAGCTCTGTTAGTTTTAATTTGAGTTGTGGAATTAGTAATGGGTTTTGCTGGAACACTGTTGTGGGAAATAGATCGCTCCTCGTGCAAGGTTTGGGCACCATTTCAAATGAGTATTTGTTAAGGGGAAAACCGTCCCTTGTCGTGTTCTGCTACATTACATCAGATTTATTTCCATTGTTCTGAAAAACACCAGCCAGGAGAGGGCTGTGTACCTCACTCCTGGGCAGGCAGCAACTGAACACTGCTTCCTATTTCTCTGTTGGTTGAAAACAAGATGCAAAGTCACCCTTAGTGGTTGGAGATGTTAAGCAAGCCCCGCAGGCAGGACCACAACCAGGACGAGGCCCGGACCTGTCACTCTGAGGCTTGGGGGAACTGATTTCCTGGGTCCCGCCATTGGCCGAAAGTGAGTGGTTTGGTGATAGGGCAATCGGAGGCTAAAGAAAAGCAATGGAGTGGGAAGAGCCGGGCTGGGCAAAGTTGAAAGGGAACTGCCCGATTCAAAGATGCTTCTGCACCACTGTTTTACTGCCATCTCCTTCCACTCGACTAGTCCATCCACGTGTGCTCACGTCCGTCCTTGCTCCCTGCTAATCCATGTCGTTAGCAGCCCTTTCCTCCAGTGCTATCCAATAAGGCAGCCGCTAGTCGCATCAAGATATTTACATATGAAATGGTGAAATAAAACGGAAGAAAATTAAAACACAGTCCCGTACTCGCACCAGCCGTATTTCAAGTGCTTGATAGCCACAAGCGACTAGAGACTACCGTAGTAGGTAGCATGGATATAGAATATTTCTCTCACCACAGAAAGCTCTGTGGCAAAGCTCTATAGCACACCTCCCCTTCCGCAAACGTGGGGACTAGTTCCACCCTCTGGACCACATAGATCATGAGGGTTTCCTTAGCCTTCAGGTCCTTTCCACAGGGGATGTGGCTGGCCTGGGGACATCCTGCATCACTGTGGGCAGGGTGGGCAGGGAGAAGAAAAGGCTCCCGGGACAAGAAAGGCTGTGGGATCCTGTTCCAGCGGTAGGTTCTGAGAGAACTTCAGTGCACAGAGGCCGAGGCCGGCCAGTGCCTGCAGTGCCCACCAGCCAGGAGGAAGGCCTGGAGCTCTGGGCTGAAGTTCAGGGTGGAGGCAGTGAGCCACACACAGTGAGTCTGTGGTCACAAGATTTACCAGCTGCCACACCAAGCACTTTACAATCTTCTCATTTACTACTCATTTCGCGCTAGGAGGTGGTTTTACTACCTCCACCTCCAGTTATATGTAAAGAAAGGAGGCTCAGAGTTATCAGTGCCCAAGGACATTCAGGCAATAAGCTGCAGCTGGATCCAACCCAAGTTTCTACCTGGTTCCACCTGCTTATAACCCCCACTCTCTGCTGCCTCTTTTGTTCGTTTTTCTTACGAAGACAAGGCAGAGCCTGGTTTTCCAAACTGGAGCCTAACATTAGGAGCCAGAGAAGGAGTGGGGAGCCCAGCTTTGGGTGCAGAGGTTGTTGAACCTCTACTGTCTCAGACTAGTCTGGAGGTGTTAGGCTAGAGGACCAGGGAGCAGGGCAGCAGGGCTGAGAAGGGTGCATCTGTGGATCTCCATTTGCCCTTCTCCCAATAAACTCTGGATCTCTACCTTTGCTTCCCAGAAATGGATGTCCAGGACCCTCATATTTGGGGGGGTCTAAATGGCCTTGGCTTATGCCAAATAGATAGTCACCACATAGTTCCAGTGAGTTTAACTATGTGCAAAATCTGCCTGCCAGTAGAATGCTTGTCTCCTTGGCCAGGGTCTTTAGACTACCCAAACATTCTACTTTGGATACAATTAAGATTTTTGTCCATGAACGTCTTGGAATATAGCTCCTAGAACTGAACACAGATGCCCATGGGAGTCAAAAGCAGCTTTTGACCTGGGACCAGAGCCATCCCAGATAGAGCAAGGTTGGACTGACCTTGAAAGTATTCAGACCTGAGGTAGAATGGAAGAAATAAAATTTGAGGTAAAAAAGAGAAGAATTGGGAAAGAAAGGCAAATAATAGTTTTAAAATCTGGAAAGGTTATCATCTTTACCTCCTATAGGGTGTGTCTTGGGCAGAAGCCTGGATGAACCCACACCCTTAATCACAATGGCCTCTTTCTGCACCTGAGATTTCTGAGATGCCTAATAAACAAAAGATCTTTTAGGAGAGGCCAGGTCAGATATCACCTAGACACTACCCATCTGATTCTAGGATGTAAAAGTCCAGACCACTAGTCCAGTCATGTATCCCTAGTCACCCCCGAGCTCTGGGACCCCTATAAAGGAAGGATCTCAAAGACCCCCATGGCCTCTCATGCTCTCCCTGAATGTGTATCTTTACTTTATTTGAACTAAACCTCCACTTTTATATCTGACTGCTGTGTTGAAATTATTTTTGCCAGAGAAGCCAAGAACTCACAGAAGTTATTGTGTTTACCCATGACATATATTCTTTGGTGCCAAATCTTTTGGAGTTTTGCTCATTTTAAATAGGGAGTGAAGCTGGGCGTGGTGGCACACGCTTGTAATCCCTGCGCTTGGGAGGCGGAGACAGGAGGATCACACTGGTTCGGAGCCAGCCTCGCTGGCTTAAGAGACCCTGTTTCCAAATAAAAAATATAAAATAGGTCTGGGAGTGTAGCCCGGAGATAGAAAGGTCTCCAGGAACCCCAGTACCACAAAATAAATAAATAAATAAATAAATAAATAAATAAATAAAATAGGAAGTGAAGTAAGTCATGCAAAATATTTTTTAAAATAAATTTAAGCCAGGCATAGTAGTACTGTAATCCTAGTACCTGGGAGACTGAGATGGGAGGATCACAAGTTCAAGGATAGCTGCAGCAGGGTCTCATCAACTTAATGGGACCCTGTTTCAAAAATTAAATAAAATAGGGCTGGGGGTGTAGCTTGGAAGAAAAATGCCCCTGGGTCAAATCCCCATTACTACACACACACACACACACACACACACACACACACACACACAAACACACACACACAGAAAAAAATTAGCCAAGACAAACCCTACTTACTACATACTTGCACAGTTAACTTTCAAAACACAATTGCAGTTACATTGGTTAAGTTTCATCTTCTTGGCTTTGGAGTCATACAGGGTTTTGATTCTGCCCTCTGCTGGGTTAATAGTTTTTCCTGGTTTAGTCAGCTTTTTGGTAGCTGTGACCAAAATAGCAGACAAGACCAACTTAGAGGAAGAAAGGTTTATTTAGGGCTCAAGATTTCAGAAGTTTCAGAAGTCAGCCCATGGTCGGTGTGCTTCAAGGTAGAACTGCGGCTGCCAGGCATGGAGGGTGGATGCCACTCTCATCTCATGGTGGCTGGAAGCAGAGAGTGAGAGGATGGACAGGGCCAGGGACACATGGTCCCTGAGGCGCCACCCCAGTGACCACCTCCTCTATCCAGGCCCCTCCCTGGAACCTGGCTGCCCTGGAGACATGGTTTTCACATGTGAGCTTTTGGGAAGCAATACAGATCCAAACCATAACACTCCTCTATTTCCATTTTTAAATGTGATGGAGGAAGCTGGGCATATAGTGCGCATGCTTGTAATCCCAGTACTTGGGAGGACGAGACTGGAGGATCATGGTTCACGGACAGCCTCAGCTACTTAGTGAGGCCCTCCACAACTTAGAACCTGTTTCAAGATAAAGAATTAAAAATAGGGCAGGGGGATGTAGCTCAGAGATAGAATGCCCCTGGATTCCATCCTCAGACCCGCAAAAAAATAAAAATTAAAAATAAATGTGATGGAGGAATTGAAAAGAATCTTTTTTATTTCAACACTTTCTTCTGGGACCAAGAGATAAATGGGATAAGATGAGGGCAGAGCTCTTTGACTGTTAGAGTGCAATGATTCCAGATAATCCAGGATCTATCATTCATCCATAATCTCTGGAGAAAGCCACAAATTCAATTTACTACACTGTGTTCTCCTCACTAGGTTACATCACTGTCTTACCATATGTCATGATGGAGAATGTACCCAGTCTGGTCTGGTTGCACTATCTAACATGTAGGAAATAAATGGAGCTTTTTATCAGATACATTTTAAAAATCAAGAATATATATATATATATATATATGAATATATGACATATATTCTTCTTCTAGCATTATTTACTACTCAAAATGTTTCTTTGGAAGTCCATCTCACAATTTTTCCTATGAATATAATTATAGAGCTATAAAATTTTAGAGCTATAAATATAATTATAGAGCCATAAAAATTTTTAAATCGGTATTTTGGAAAAAATGATTGTGATCATTACAAATAAGCTTTCTGTATTTTTAAAAAGAATCTTTTATGGCTTCTTATGTCAAATTCCCATAACAATTAACATTTGGCTTAACTTATAAAAACTAAACTTAGTAGCAAATATTTGCAAATACATTTATATTCATGTGAAGAGAAGAATATCTGTGTTCTTCAAGAGTCACTGTAAAAGATTCAGAAGGGCCACAAACTGGGAGATGTTTGCAATGTATATAGCCAACGAAAGATGAATATCCAGGGTAAGTAAAGAATTCCTGGAAATCAATAAGAAAAAGACAACCCAATAGACAAATGGGAGTACTATATGAATATTCATTTCTCCAGAGAGGGAATGTGAATTGAGAAGAAGCATGTTGAAAGATACTCAATCTAACCAGTAATCAGAGAAACAAATTAAGACCACAAGGAGGTGCCATTTACTCCCACTAGACGGGTACAAATAAGCAGCTTGTCAATACCAAGAGTTACTGAGGATATACAGCGGTGAGAATGCGCTCTCAGGACTGGTGAGATTATAAATCGGTGCCGCCTTGGAACATAACTTGGCATACTTGAGCTTGTGCATACACTAAACCTAGAAATTCTACTCCTAGGAATACAACTTGGAGACAGTCTTGCATATTTTCATCAGGTGGTATGTCCCAGAACATTTAGGCATGATTTTTCATTAGAACAAAGAGGCAAAGAATATCAAAAATCCATTGAGAGGACCTGTCTAAATGAATTGTAGAATGATAACATGTTATATAGCAATAAAAACGAGGAAAATATAACTACTTTTTAAACTTGTGGATTACAAAGAAAGCTGCTGAAGACTGTCTAAGCTATATACAGTACTTTACTTTTAAACAACTTTACATATAAAACAGCACGTGTTTAAAGGGTAAACTTTGATAAGTTTGGCAAGTATATGCATATGTGAAATCATCAGCATACTCAATAAATATTTGTATCACCTTCCAAAAGTTGTTTGTAACCCCTTTTAATATCCATCCCTTTAAGACCTCTCTATCCCACTTCTAAATAACCACTGAACTCCTGTCACAGGACATTAGTTTGCATTTCTAGCATTTTTTTTTTTTGTGGTACTGGGGTTCCTGGAAGCCCTTCTTCCTCCGGGCTACACTCCCAGACCTATTTTTTTATGTTTTTATTTGGAAACAGGGTCTCTTAAGACAGTGGGGCTGGCTCTAAACCAGCATGATCCTCCTGTCTCCGCCTCCCAAGTACGGGGATTACAAGCGTGTGCCACCACGCCCGGCTGCATTTCTAGCATTTTATATAAATGAAATCATACAGTAGGTACTTTATTTTTATTTATTCTTTTTTGTGTGTGTCTGGGGATGGAACTCGGGGCATTCGACCTCTGACCTATACCCCCTGCCCTATTTTTTATTCTTTTTATTTTTATTTATTTATATTTTTGGTGCTGGGGGTGGAACCCAGGGGCTTTTCTACCTCTGGGCTATACTCCTAAACCTATTTTATACTTTATTTGGAAACAGGGTCTTACTAAGTTGCTGAGAGCCTCACCACGTAGCTGAGACTGGCTTCAAACCTGTGTGATCCTCCTGTCTCAGCCTCCCAAGCAGTGGGATTACAAGCATGCATCACCATGCCCGGGATGAGTGGATTTCTTTTTTCATTCAGTAGAATGACTTTTGAGATTTATTCATGTTCTCATATTTCTTCAGGAAGTAACTAAGATGATTCTACCATTAAGGAGCCCTCATCATTTCTCCATTAACACAAATAATGTTTGTACACTAAGCTCTGTTAGGTGCTGCTCCGCCATTTTTCCTGGTGTTCATTGGAATCCTTCACCTAAGCCCTGAGGTCCTAATTAGTATCCCCTCATTCCCTGTGATCTGTATACTTCCTGGAACAGGCAGCCACGGCCAGGAGAGTGGTATCAGCCTGTGATTAATCACTGCTGTGCCTGAACCATGTTCACCCCAAATTCATATGAGGTTCTAGTCCCCAGAGTGACCATGTCTAGGGAGAGGGTCCTTGGGAAGTGGTTAAGGTTAAAGAGGTCACAATAGTCAGGCCAAATCTGCTAAGATTGTGGCCCTATGCAAGAGTAAGAAAGGGAGAGTTTCTCTTCTGTTTCCTCTTTCCTTCCTTCTTCCCTTCCTTCTTTCCTCTCCCTCTCTCTTCCTCTCTTCCTTTCTCTCTCTACCATAAATTCTGCTAGTGAAGCACCCAGTCTGTGGTATTTGTTATGCAGCCCAAGCTGACTGAGACAACCCCATCCAGCAGAGGACTCAGGGGAGGCCTGGACTCAGCTTGTTTCACAGATACTGAAGCGAGCACTAGGGGTCTCACAGCCCCCAGCCTTCCTTCCTGCCTGCCTCAGCCTGCTTCGGAAGTTTGACTCATTAATTCACAAGATTAGCTCACTGGAGGAAGGCTGTACCATCTCTCTTTGCCATTTTCCTGGCTCTTCCTGTACCATTTTTCCTGCTGGCCCCAAGAGAGCCCCTACGGCAAGACAGATTTTAACCTGAGTATCAGGCAAGGCCTTTTGTCACTCTTCCTTTTTTTTTTTTTTCTTTCTTAAATCAAGGCAGCAGAATCCTCTCTTGTGTAGACAAGGAGGGGAGTGAAGAGAGCCCTCTCCAACGTGGCAAGCAGGAAAATTGGTTGTTGTTGTTTTCTAGGGCACACAAAAGTCAAATATTAAGTTCAGCATATCCTACTTGAGAACGTGAGCAGACGGGCTAAGCCATGAGCAATTCAGGGAGAAAGGAAGAGACTCTGGTAGATAGGAAGTCTGTGTGTGTGTGTGTGTGTGTGTGTGTGTGTGTGTGTGTGTGTGTGTAGGAGGATGCTGAGCAAGCCTCTCTACCTGCTTGCCTTCTCTGTTCCTCATCAAGATTCTCCCTGCAGAGCAGTCTCTCTCCTCCAGCGGCCGCCCCTGCCTGCTACCTGCCCTCAGACCCCTTGCCTTCCAGCTGCAGCTGGGGCAGCACAGAAGAGAGGAGAATGGAGAATGTAGCGTGATCACCCACCTGCCCTCGCCCTGCAGGCCCCTGTGAACCCAGCCTGCCCTCAACTATGGGCAAGTCCTTTTCCTAGAGGGTGTCTACGTCCCTCCATGCTCAAAATGACAATGATCATTGTACTAACGACCATCTTGTATCGACTGCCTTCTATTTACCAGCCACTGTGCTAAGCATTCTACAAGCATGATTGCGTTCGAGTCTCATGACAACCCTATTATGTGTGCACTATTATAGCATCTCCATTTGACAAATGAGGAAAGCAAATCTTAGAATTCCTGAAGTCTGACCCACCCACTTCCCGTTAGTGGGCAGCGCATACCCCCTAAGATGGTCTGGGAACTGAGCCCCATGTGAAAAGCCTTTGTACCATCCCAATAGGGAAATGAAGCAAAATTCTTTAGACTTTCATGTTTACATAGGATTAGGGCTGCTTACCGGCAATCCTGTAATTGTGTTATTAAAGGTAACCTTGATTTGGTTTTCATAAACTAAAAATAGCTCATTGCTGGAGTTTATCACACTCTGTAATTCAATATCCGACGGAGAGACAGTGGGCTTGGCTGTGCTGGGTTGGCTTCCCCGTCGCTGAGCTTGCAGAGATGTATTAAACCCACAATTTTCCCAACTCTTCATTACCAGGTGTCATTCCCTTTCTCTTGAATTGACAAGAAATTTCTAGCACTGTTTTCTTGCTCCCAAATGATGGCTTGCTGTTATTTTAGCTTTACCACTATTTATTTAATTTGTTTGGGGCTCTCCGCATAACCCCATCATGAGCGGTGGTGAAGCATCGTGAATTTTCGATCTGTTCCTTTCCAAGAATTAGGTAGAAGAAATACATCTATCATATTTTGTAAGAACCAAGTGAAACTTCCCATATTTAACCACTTTTAACCTTAGGGTAAGCCACATGAATATGACTATATTCAACTGGTTTTGATCAGTAAAAACACTAATCTTGTAGTGTCAACTGTAAATTATTCATATCTTGTTTTGGAAGACAGTTATATGTACTATTTTCTCCAAATGTGCTTGTACAATGACACTTAGTCAATGACATTCTGCCTTTGAGTTTGTCGTATAAGCAATTTGCCACATACTGTTATAAGGTAACTTCATGATAATTACTAAGTTATTGTAAGTTTGCATGTGTTTTTCTAGCATTCAAGATTTTTCTTTTCTTTTTCTTTTTTTTTTTTCTTGGTGGTACTGGGGTCCCTAGAAACCCTTCTACCTCCAGGCTACACTCCCAGACCTATTTTATTTTTAAAACAGGGTCTCTTAAGCCAGCGCGGCTGGCTTCGAACCTGTACGATACTCCTGTCTCCACCTCCCAAGCGCGGGGATTACAAGCGTGCGCCACCATGCCCGGCTAGCATTCAAGATTTTAATTATAAGTTCATGTTCATTTCTTATAAGTTATTTATTTGTGTTTTTCTCTCTTTATCACTTGATTCCTTTTGCACTATAATGTAGCAATGGCAGGGGCTGGGGAGGGACACTTGGACCTAAAGGTCTTTTGTGTCATCTAAGCAGACCCTCCCTGGTCAAAGAAGCTTCAGAAGGACTACTTGAAGGCCTGAGGAGGTTTGCTTCTTTTAAGTCAAATCCCACAGTAAATAAAGTGGATTTGGGATTCAGATCCAGGCCAAATTCACGGGCAGAGAATCTGTTGCATATTTTGGTAAATGGCATCTGTTGCCTCCCATGGCTGCCCAAATATGGCATGGCTGTCTTCCTTGACATCTCTTTAGGGAAACTAGACATTAGCATTTATTGAAGGCCAACCATATGCTAGCCACTTTCCTTGATTTGTTAGGTCCAACCTCATTTAATATCAAAACAAGCCCTCTGAGATTGGTACAATTCATACAGATAGATGCTTGACTACTAGTTCAGTATTGTAGAGCCAGTAGGTAGGTAGTGAAAACAGAAAGCAAACCACAAACCCATGTGATCATTCCATCTACAGCTTTTTCTTTTCCCTGACCCCTTTATTTAATTCATCATTGAATTCTATTGGCTCAACCTCTAAAATGATGCTGGAATCTGCCTCCCTTCCATCTTCTCCAACGATGCTCCCCACTGGCTCTCCCATGGACAGACGCAGCAGCCTCCTCCCTGCCTCCAGTCTCTAGCCATTCCCCAACTTGCTCCCAGAAGCTCCAGCCTTTCTATGGGTCTGACCATGTCCCATCTCTTCAATGGCCCTGCAGTGCTTGCAAGGTATAAAAAATTTCAACTCATCCCTCCCACCTGCCTTTCTGGCCATATCTTTCAACACTTACTAAGCCTAGCCTCCATCCCATGATGAACTCCTCCAATTCTTCCTATTCCCTCCACACCTCATGATCTCACCAATCCAACGCCTAGGTTTTAACCCACTTGCATCTGCAGACAATTTTTAAAAAAATCTACCCACCAGTTTTCTACTTGGAAAAATCTTCTTCCTACGTTTTCCAATTCACACGTCACTTCCTGTGGGAGAATCATCCCGGACTGTCTGTGGTGGCTCATAGCCCTTTCTCTTTATGTCCATAGGACCATGTACACATTTTTAATTGAACAATTTCTGTGGAGTGATAGCTGGTTGTTGAAATGTCTAATCCATCTTTCCCACTTGATAATGAGCCCCTAGGGGATGAATATCATGTTGCATTTATCTTTGGATTGCTAGTATTTGGAAGAGTGCCTGGCACAAGGTCGGTGCTCAATAAATGTTCATTAAATGTTCAAATGCCCCAGCAGCCTCTCCTGCACAAAAGAACACACCGAGAGCCCATTTGACACAATGGATTGAATGCTGAAGTGGAAATGAGGATACTGAATTTTATCTCAGGTTCACCCACCCACCCACCAGCTGTGTCACCAAGCATAGCATGGATGTGAGGACATCAGAGTATCCTTTTGGGACTCGTATCTGATCGTGCAAGGACTCGACTGCTCACCCCTAAACGTATCCCTTTTTCTTCCCAGAAAGGAAAGCCTTGGAAGTCTTCTCAGGAGAGTCATGGCGCATAATCCAGAACCCCCGGCAGAGACCTCAATCATCAAGTTCAAGGGTCAAGACTTTGACTCCTTGCGGGATCATTGCCTAAGCAGGGGCCAGCTATTCAAGGATGAGACATTCCCTGCTGATGTGTCTTCCATAGGCCAGAAGCTCCTCCAGGGTAAAAGCCTCACTGTGCTGGAGTGGAAGCGGCCACAGGTGAGCCAGCACTCCAGCTCTGGGGCCCTCGGGCTGCCTGCCATGGTACCTCCCAGTGAACAGTGGAAGGGCCTGAGACTTGATTTTCACAGTGGGACAGGAAGACCCTATGCCAGGAGCATACCCAGATCCTTGGATTTAATCCAGTTCTAACACCCAGTACACCACTCAATTACCATGCCTTGGCTCTCTCACTGGGGAAATGGGAAGCCATAGGTATGAGGGCTATGGTAGTTGGTCTTTAGGGTCTCTCCCTCCTCCATAATTGAGCTCATCTCTCAGTCTGTCATCCTTTCTTATCTTCGGTTGTCAGTGTCTTTATATTCTTTTCTCCTTCCCTATTAGAATTTACTCAAAGGGAATATATCATGACATTTATTCTATAGGATGAATTTAAATAATTTCCCGGCCTCTCTTTTTTATATTCACGCTCTCAATCTTGTAAAGGCTTGATCACCTGTAAAAGAACCTCAGACATCCACTGTGAAATTAGGGAGCTGTTTCAGGGCAGCATTCAAACCACCCTGACTTGGCGACCTCAGCAAATGGCCACTAGCTCCACCTTGCAGAGCCCTGGTGGTTTTTCTAGAATTGTCTCAATTTTATAAGAGCATGAAACTCCACAGGGAATTTCTCAGCAGACTCAAATTTTTCACAATTCATGAGAACTGCTACCGATGCAAAGGAGTCGCAGCGAGGATTCTGATGCCCCAACCTCCTGTTCATGAGAACACAGGACAAGGAAGACTCATATAAAGTTTAGTAAGCAAATGATGTTACTACCAACAGTGGATACTGAACACTGATTGGACGTCAAGATCTCTACTGAACACTTTCAAGAAAGCTGGATCATATTATACAGAAAAGGTGTCTTCTGATGGTGTTTAGTAAAAGGCTGTGAGACCCCCTGATCCCCAGAAGTATCTGTCTGGTCTGTGGATAGTTAGTTCAGTATAATAGGAAAGACAACTCAAGACTTCCTGAGATCAGGAGGTGACACCTCTTGTTTACAATAGGACACATTTGTATCTCTGGGGAAGGAACGATGAGAGGAGATCAGGTGGGGGCCAGTGACTCTCTTCTCTGGTCTTCATCTCTTCAGAAGAACAAAGGTAGAGAACTCTTTGTAAAGATATTCTGGAGGATCACTTTTTTTCCCTTTGTTATTTCGAGTTGTTGCAATTCTTTTAGCAAGTGGTGGTTATTTTAACTTTTTCTTCACAAGGTGCTGAGCAATAGATGTGACACCATATTTAAAGTATTGGGGAACTTATAACATTTTTATTTTTAAAAGGTTGTGAATTTCTTATCTATTCTAGCAACATGTCAACTTGTGGTGTCTTTGGGGAACAAGGAGAAACTGAGGCAAAGAATTAAAATAATGTTACAGAATCACACCAGGAACCCAAAAGAGAGGCAAGGAGGGGTCATCTGTATATTTCCTTCACTACTCTCCTTATCCCCAAATCCATGAATTCTAGGAGGGGGTCATTTTTTATTCCAACATTTTTTTAAATATCGTATTTCTCTGTGCTTCTTTTTACAATTGGCTGTACTTACATTTGTTTAGTACTTTCCGGAACTCTTCACCTGCTTTTTGCTTCTTTGTAGCCTTTGTTTTTTAAATTTATATAACAGAAAACTAAAATTCAGACATGTGATATGACTTAGCCAAAATGACACCGTTATGGAGGGATGGACCCAGGATTTAAACTAAGGCTCCTGACCCCATAAGCTACACGTTTCCTCACATGGACTTGAGTGCCTAACAGGGTATTGTGATGATCTGGATCAATGAATGAGGAGAGAGCTGATGAATGAATGGTGATCTACAGTGCATGGTGTGTGTTTCAGGCTCAAGTGTGCAGTGGAGAAAGCGTGGGTTGACATCTTTCCAAGTAGAATGGCAGGAGAGAAAGCCAATGTCCTCATCCCTCTAATTACTTTCCCAGAGTCACACATCTAGACAGTGGTAGAGCTGGGGTTTTTTACTGGTGTGTGTGTGTGTGTGTGTGTGTGTGTGTGTGTGTGTGTGTGTGGTAGTATTTGGGTTCCTGGAAGCCCTTCTACCTCTGGGCTATACTCCCAGACCTATTTTATACTTTTTATTTGGAAACAGGGTCTCTTAAGCCAGCACGGCTGGCTTCAAACCTGCACGATCCTCCTGTCTCCACCTCCCAAGTGTGGGGTTTGCAAGTGTGCACCACCACGCCTGGCTAGAGCTGGGATTTGAACCCTGGAGTCTGGCCCCAAGGCCTGAACTCCTGATGCCACATTATCTTGTCCCTATAAGGCCTCATCATAAGCAGACGTCCTATTCTGGGCTCTTGCTAGCCACTATTAAATATTTATGTGCCATTAAAATCTCCTATCTTGTGTGGGTAGCCAAGAATCAATCTCTCTGTAAAATAGCTCTCTGTTTTTATGTCCTGCTGTTATTTCCACTTTGTAGGTGAAAAATAATGGGGATAAAAATAGTACCTGTACCTCACATGATTATTTTAAGAAATAAATGGGTACAATTCTTAGAACAGTGTCTAGCACATTGTGAGTACTTACTAAATACTAGCTAGCTATGGTTGCTGTGACGAATTAGAAGGGATGCCATTGGATGGCAGCCTCAGGGCTGTCCTCCAGCATTCTTGAGTTTTCATGGTCCAGGCATCTCAGCTCAGCCCTCAGTCAGTCTCAGCACATTTCCAAGGAGAAATGTGGGACAGAGGAAACCATCACGGTGGCTGAGGAGATGCCGGTAGGGAGTGTGAAAAATGCCTTTCTTCTCGTGTTTTGCATTCTGTCACTACATTTTAAATTTTTATTTATTTATTTATTTTGTGTGTGTGTGGTAGTTGGGATGGAACCAAGGATCCTTCTACCTCTGGGTTACACCACCAGACTTATTATTATTATTTTTTTTTAATTTGGAAAGAAAGTCTCACTAAATTGGTGAAAGCCTCACTAAGTTGCTGAGGCTGGCTTTATGATCTTCCTGTCTCAGCCTCCCAAGTACTGGGATTACAAGCCTGCACCACTACACATGGCTGCTTCACTGCATTTTTAATTGGTGCATTATGATTATACATACTAGTGTTATTCATTATTATATATTTGTACACACACATAACAATTTGAGTCAGTTTTATTCGATACCTCCTCTTTTCTCCCCTCATCCCTCCCTGGCCCCCTTTCTCTACTTTACTTTATCAGCACTTTTAGAAGGTTGCCTCTCAGCCCTACAGATTGCTTAGTTTCTGTCTAGAAGTCTGGTTAGTGTTTCTTAAACTTCAACCCTCTGTGGCTGAGGAGGCACCCAGCTTCCTTAGCTCATCTCCACATTCTGTTCTTTTCTAGACAGTAGAGAGCCCCATAATCCAAGAAACTTCTAACCACCATGGACATCATTTACCTTGACTATTCATCCTGGCTCCATGGAATCAACAATAACCTGACAGTCGGGGCAAGAAAACCAGGCTCAGCTTTCTATGCCTGATGCAGAAAAGTTTTGTGTCTCATACTTATCTCTTTCTTTCTCCCCTCCTCCCTTTCTCATTTTCTTTATCTACCATTTTCTTTCTCTTCCTCTTGTCTTCCCTCCTTCTAAATATTAACCTAATCTACGTTGCAGCTCAAACTATGAAGCAGAAGTTCCTTCAAACCTGCTTCATTCTGTTCCTCCCTGTTTAAGGAATTTCCGCCACTCCTCCCTCAGTCAGGTTCTGCAAAAGCCTGGGACCTTGAGGTGAGGGGACTCTACAACCCCTTGATCTTAATGCTTCCTGTAACCTCTGGTCTCAGCAAGAGGCAATACTAAGAATTACTATGATACATGGGGTATCTGTGTAATATTTCTCTATACTTTCAGTGGCCTTCTTTTAGGAGAACTTTTATTTCATGGATAATAACAATAACAAATTCCATTTATCAACTGTGTACATGTGTTAGGTATTATGCTAAGCACTTTATGTGCAATGTTTCATTTAATTACCTTCACAATCTTTTAAGGCAGATAATATTATTATCCTTACTAGTAGATCAGCCTGTCCTAGAGAGCTTTCTGAGATGATAGAGATGTTCTTTCTACATGGTTAATGCTATAGCCATTAGTCACAAGTGGCTATTGAGTACTTGAAATGTA
The DNA here is from genome assembly GCF_963383645.1 of Muscardinus avellanarius. Taxonomy (NCBI): domain Eukaryota; kingdom Metazoa; phylum Chordata; class Mammalia; order Rodentia; family Gliridae; genus Muscardinus; species Muscardinus avellanarius. The sequence goes on along the minus strand of NC_137801.1, from coordinate 25,116,817 downwards.
GCTGATGTGCCTGAGGGATTAAAGTTTTAATTTAATTTAATTTAAATTCGTTTAAATCTAGACACCTATAACTTATGGCTACCATATTGGACAGCACATTGTAGATGGTGGATTTTCACAAAAGTAATCAATGTGTGTCAGATTGAGGAATTGAAATTTCATCTTTGTCCTCATTTTATAGTGAAAAACATTTCACTTCTCAACTGAAAAATGAGCTGTGTGCTCAAATCATATTGTTTAATGAGTGCCCAAGCTCATCATACAGTCCCATTGTGGATCCAGTCGATGGCCATCCCAGGGCAAAACCCTGCCCATCCAGGCAATGGTGTCCATCTTTACGTAGCCAGAAAAGTTTCAGAAGGGATTGCTCACTAGAAATGGTTCACCTGGGACCAAAATTTGTTCTTCAGAAAAGGTCAAGGTGGAAAAGTGGGGATATGGGTGAAGGGTAGGTTGTGAGGATTTCTCGTCAGGACACAGGTTACAGAAGGTGACAGATGTGACTACCAGTGGCCAATTTCCATTGAGCCAAAGAACTTTGATGCCAATCTCTCAAAGCCCCTTCAAAGAAATAGAAAAGGGAGTACATTGCAACCTATCCAAGTCTAAAGTCTGGCTACCATCCAAAAGGGCCAAAGGTAAAATGCTAAACACATCTCTCATGCAGAGCAGCACGTGGTATGGAAAGTCATGAGTGCCTTGGAAGACAGTGCAGGGAGATACAGATGCTGTTACAATGGGAGAGACACAGGGGTCAGTGGCAAGTGTGGTGGCACTTCAGAGAGGCTGATCTCTAAGATCCCAGCAGCTCCTGCATTTGTGATTCCTTATCACCCCAAACTTTGCCTAAAGAAAGGGCCTCAATCCTAAGATTACTTGGATTGATTATTGCCAATGGCTTCTGTATTATTTGGGGTTCTCCAAGACACAGAGCCAATAAAACATATTCTACTGAAACATATATATGCACGATATAAATTTTACTTATTTACTATCAGTAAATTTATTGATAAGTATATTGATAATATGTCCTTATATATATATATCCTAACATATATACCCTACTTATATATTTACATATTCATTTTAATAATATGTCCTGTTGACATGTTTACTAGGAAAGACTTATTGTGAAGCATTGGCTCACATGATTATGGGGGCCCAGGATATGTCATCTGCAAGCCAGAGCTCCAGAAAATTATGAAAACTCAGTTGGGTGCCTGAGAACCAAAGGAACCACTGGGGTAATTCCAGTCTGAGGATAGAGAAAGACTGATGTGTCAACTCCATCTTTTGTTCAATTTGGGCCCTCAGTGAATTTGTGGGATGCCCCCCCATCACACACAGAGACATGCTAGAGGGAAAATCTGCTTTACCAAGTCCACCAATTCAAATGCTAATCTCATTCCCAAACATCCCCACAGACACACCTGAAAATCATATTTACCAAACATCTGATCTGTCTGTGATCCAGTTGTGTTGACATATCAAATTAGCCATCACAGCTTCCTTCTGTACGCCTGGGTGTTTGTCTGAGCCCTCAAAGGCCCAGACCATGTCACTGAATCAGAAAACATTAAAGCAGAGAGGACTCTGTTGGTGTGGTCAGTGAGGAAGAGCAAGGTTCTGTGTGTGTGTGTGGAACTGCCTAATTCCTACCTTGCTTTCTGTGTGACCTGGAATAGATCACTCAACTTCTCTGAACCGACTTCTTCACCCTTACTGGGTCTCTGAATCATCTAAGGAGCTGCATCTATCTTGAACTCTACCTCTGACTGACCTACTAAATAAAAGTTGTGGAAGGTGGGGTCTCAGCCACCTCCATGTCTGTGAAGCTACCTGGTGATTCTGAGTCACTTTGGGGTGGTAGTTCACATGATTTTATCTAGGATTTTATCACACTGACTTCACCATAATATGCCCTGCCCACCTGGTGACAGGGACCTGCCAAGGTCAGAGCATTTCCACCTCTTACAGTTCCTACCTATTTTCTGTATGGGCTTCAACTCAGGAAGTCAACCTGATGGATAGAAATTTTTCTGGGCCTCATTTTCATCCCCCCACCTACCCTGTTTTGGAGTGGTCTGTCAAGGCTGTAAAAGTCAAGACAGGAAAAAAAAAATAGGCATGTAATGAGAGGGATAGGTGAGTGCCTATTTTGTTGCAGACAATTCCACACTGGATATTGACTATCAAGTTTATGTTTGAAATAATCACTACTTAATTTTCATCACATTAAAACATTGTTCTATTCCTCATTAAGTAATGTTTTTGTTTTTTTCATTATAACCTGTGTGGTTTTGGTAAATCATAAGCAGTTGTGTGCTCATCAAGTGCTTTCCTAGCACTTATTGACATAAATTTTTGTTTTCCTTTGGTTATTTCATAGTATTATATGTGCCTGATATGAAACCATCCCTGCACTCGGCATTTCTGTGGCAAATAAATTAGTCAAAATCAGGCTGATGTGCGTGGGGTGTCTGTGAAGGTGTGCGCCTGTGTGTGCTGGTGAGTGTATGTGTGTTTTGTGGGCTTTTTGAATGGTAACGGGATCATTTTTTCTTCTTAATGCTGAAATGATTAATGACATAGAAATTGTCTATTCCCTTAAAGTTTGAGAGGAGTCAGCAGAAAAATTGCAAATACCCAGAAGCCTTTAGAGGCATATTTGGCATATATTCTTCAATAACTTAAAAATACTATCCCAAAGTTATTGGTCTTTTGGGTTATTTACTAACTTGAATCATTTTTAAAATGTTAATTTTTGTCAGAAAAGTGCTAGTATTTCCATATGGACTGGCATAAAATCTTGCATCATGTTTTTATATTTTAAAAGCCCTTTTTTTTTATTAAGGGTTGAACACAGGATGTTTTACCTCTGGCCTACACACCGGCCTTTTTTATTTTTTCTTTTGAAGTTGTCTTGCTAAGTTGGTACAGCTGGCCTTGGACTTGAGATCCTCTTGTCCCAGACTCCCAAGTACTGTAATTACAGGCATGCATCACCACCTAAAGTCCTTTTTTATTTCTAATCTTATTCGTCTGTCTCTATCATATTTGCCAAAGGTTAGGTCTATGTAAAATCCCCACCCCAAATAGAACAATTTATTTACTCTGCTAATCTTGCTGTTTTTTTTTTTTTCCTGATTCATTCACATGTTCTCTTTATCACTTCCTTCCTCCTATTTTTGGGAGGTCCATTTGTCTTTTTCTTTCTAATTTCTCTGAATTGATGGCTTAATTCTTGTTTTTATCCTGTCTATTAATAAGTGCATTTGAGGCTATGGGTTTGTCTGTGAGCATAGCCATCTTAATTTTGCAGACAGTACAGGAGAAGAGAGTCAATAGCTATTGAACATGTGCCCTGTCAGATGCTGTGCTAAGCATCTCCCGCCCTTCCTCATTTGCAAAATGAAAGGACTCCTACTGCTTTGCAAGGCGGTTTGGAGCCTGCAGAGGACAATCCAAGAATAAAGCACCTAGCCCTCAGCCAGGTTCCAAAAATGGCAGCCATCACCTTGTTTCATCATTTGATTCTTTCAACTGTCCTTACATTTTGTTCCCATTTTAACCATGAGGAGACTGAGCCTCAGCAAAGAAGAGGAACCGGCTCAAGGTCTCCAGGTCACCCGGGAGAGGAAGAAGGGCAGAAGTTCACAGCAGGTCTGTCTGAAGGGACCCTCAGAGCACATTCCCCTCCTATTCAGTAACAGGAGAGGAGCCAGCAGGAAACAGCAGAAGACCTGGGCATGTACCATGGAAAGAGAGTAAATGCTCGGCAGGTGTCACACGCGTGTAGTACCAGCGACTCGGGAGGCTGAGGCAGGAGGATTACAAGTTTTTGTCCAGCTTGGGCAACTAAGCAAGACCCTGTCTCAATGAGACCCTTTGCAACTCAGTGAGATGCTGTTTCAAAATAAAGAATAAAAATAGGGCTGGGGGTATTGCTCAGAGATAGAATGCCCCTGGGTTCCACACTCCCAGTACCACAAAGATAAATAAATAAATAAATAAATAAATAAATAAATAAATAAATAAAATAAAAAGGGATGGAGATGTAGCTCACTGGTAGAACACACCTGAGTTCAATCCACAGTAAAAAAAAAAAAAAAAAAAAAAAAAAAAAAAAAAAAAAGAGTAAAATCACCTTTCTTGTAGGTCCAAAAACCCTCTGGCCTCCACTCTGTAGTTTCTCTGAGAAATCAAAAGGAGGATCACGAATATTTCCACTCAAAACAACAGGCCACCTTCGAGACCCTAGTTCCTTTTTCCAAGAGAAGTTGCCTTTTTAGAAGAGAAGGGATGTTGGGTGTGGTGGCACACGCTCATAATCCCAGCATTCGGGAGGCTGAGACAGGAGGATCAGGGTTCGCAGACAGCCTCAGCTACTTAGTGAGGCCCTGTGCAACTCAGTGAGACCCTGTTTTAAAATAAAGAATAAGGCCGGGTGTGGTGGCTCACGCTTGTAATCCCCGCGCTTGGGAGGTGGAGACAGGAGGATTGCACTGGTTCGGAGCCAGCCTCGCTGGCTTAAGAGACCCTGTTTCCAAATTAAAAAAAAAAAAAAATATATATATATATATATATATATATATATATATATATATATATATAATAGATCTGGGAGTGTAGCCTGGAGGTAGAAGGGCTTCCAGGAACCCCAGTACCACCAAAAAATAATTAATAATAATAATATAATAATAAAAAAGAATAGAAGATAGTGCTGGAGGTGTAGCTCAGAGGTAGAATGCCCCTGGGTTCTATCCCCGGTACCAAAAAAAAAAAAAAAAAAAAGAAGAAGAAGAAGAAGAGACAATTATCAGTAACTGAGGTGCCACGTAGTCACATAGTCATGTTCAGCCTGGCTCCCAGCCCCACACAGCCAAAGCCTCTCAGGCCCTTCTTCCCTGGTTGCTTGGGTTGGGGGAGACTCCCAGTCCCTCTTGGCCTTGGCTCTAGCAGAAGAGGCCTTCGAGTGCCTCCCCCAGTGTCTGATGAGGTCAGTTAGTTACTGGGAAAGCAGAGAAGGTCAGGTAGGAAGATGCCCTCAGCTGGACGATGCGTTTGTAGCGGGACACACCTTTGATCGTCCTGTCTGGGTCCCTACCAGGAAACTCCTGCGGATTAGGAAGGGCTGGCAGTTTTCTCATGGTGCTAGATTCTTTACTTATATGGCTGTTGGGCAAATGAATGCCTTTCTATTGTTTACTTTCTATATTTTCTATACTTTCTATTGTGTGGCCCTGCTTCCTGGGGACTTATTTGTGAATGCAAAAAATGATACAGGAGTAATTACCAATTTATGAAAATTACCCAAGAGAAATCAGGGAGAGCTGCACAGAGAGGTCTGTGGGATAACCCGAGAGCTCTTAGTAGGGACAAACCTAGAGGCGCGCTGAGCTCTGCGGTAGGATCTGGACCTTCAGCCCAGTGTGCCCCCAAAGTGTCTGGGGATCCCCCTTAGGAGCTCACAGTCCTCAAGTCTGCTGGCTGGAGGTAGAGAAAAGGCGGGGCGCTTCCTCCCTGAGTCTGTGGGTGAGTCAGGGACCAGCAAAGACCTGAGTCAGGTGCATCTTGCTTGTGTGGCTCATGGCTGGATTCGGAGCTAGAATCTGGAATGCCCCGGCTGAATTCTGAGAGATGCTGTTTCAGAAGAAAAACTTTACTATGCAAAGTTATACGGCGTTATTATACTTTTAAGTCTCATCTAATGACTGAATCCTGTTCATTTTTTGTTGATTTGTTTATGACCTTTTAATAAAACACTGGCTTACTGGAACTCAAAGAGCTGCCTATCCAATATAAGGATTTCGGGTCCTTATTCATGTGGTCTCCTTATGCAGTTTGCTGGTGTGTTTATTGGCCATCTTGTCAGTTACACATACACCCCTTTGTCACCTGCTTGCCCGAGAGCTGTAAAACCTGAGAATTGAAAGGAACTTTCCTAATTCAGACTTTAGGCACCTATTTAAAAATTAACCTCTATCCTTCAAAGACACAATGAATGATGTCATAGGTACCACACCAGGACATAAAGGAGTGAAAGGTGGTCATCGTTTTTCTCCTTCTCTCCTAAGGATTTATCCAGTGGTCCCCCTCACTTCATCCTGAAAGGTGTGAGCAGATTTGACATCCAACAAGGGATAGCCGGTAAGAACTCAGTATCTTCCCTCCCAGCCCCTGGATTTCACCTGGGGAATTACCATGCCTTAGGCCGAGTTGATGGAAGCCGACCTGCCTCCAGCACATGATCCACCTAATGGTTTTTTTTTTTTAACCTTAGTGGAGAAGTTGTACCTGAAAGTGTCTTTGAGACTCCTGCAGAGGGTAGTACCTGGTATAAAATACCATTCAAAGAACTGATGGCAGTGAAGGTGAAAGGAGACCCAGGGAATATGTATCTTTAAAAGGGATCATGATGATATCCAAGGAGAAACTCAAGGCCACACAGCCCTAAAGGGGAAGAGGAAAGAACTCCTAGTTGTGCTAGAGTGGCCCCTGCATGGGTAGGGGTTGAGCAAATCTCAGCAAAGGAAAATACAGGTCTATTTTGCATAGCAGTACAAAGCACCATTGCCACCTATACAGGCAGCAAACATTGCTGTGACTTCAGCTCCAAGAACCTCTGGTGAAAAGAGGCTCCAGCTGTGTTGAAGCCCGGCCAGGGCTCCCCTATCTTCCTTCCCTCATCACCCAGATTACCACCACTACCACAGCCAATACCAGCCCCTTCTCTATCTTGCTTAGAACTGGCTCCAATTTTCCTCTCTTAGCCAGATTTTATTATAAAAATGAGTATGCTTAATTAAAAAATCTGAAATATTCCCCAATCAGAAGCTTTTTGAGTGCTCACATGATGCTACAAGTCGAATATCCCACACCTAGCCTCACACAACAGGTTGCAATCCAAATGCTGGTACACTAAAAATCCTGCTGAAAATGACCTGCAGGCTATGTTTTTAAGGCGTATTGAAGCGTAAGTGGGTTTCATGTTTAGGCTTGGGTCCCTCCCCAAGATAGATCATTACATATGATGTAAATCTTCCAAAAATTCAAAAAATCCAAAATCCACAACTCTTCCGGCCCCAAGCATTTCAAATAGATTCTCAACCTGTATTCAGAATAAGGGATGCCTATACTGGTGGCCAGGACCTGTGAAATCACAAGGTGGCGCTTCCTGATGTGTCGAGTTGGCTATTCACAGCTTTCTCCTCTTCCAGGGGACTGCTGGTTCCTGGCAGCGCTGGGCTCCTTGACCCAGAATTCCCAGTGTCTGCAGAAGATCCTGATTGAGCAAAGCTTCTCACAGCACTACGCAGGGATTTTCCGTTTCCGGGTATGTGCACCACTGTGATGCTCTTGTATGATGGGGTGCTCTTTAAGCCCAAAGGAGGTGAGTCTTGAATATTCTCCTGGCCTGGGAGCCTGAGATGAGAGGGACAGTCATGCGTCAGTCGCCCTGCCTGCCCAACCTCACAAAAATGGATTCCAGTTTAGGACCTGGCCACTCATAGGAAAGATGAGAATTCAACTGTTTTCACTGAAAGAAGAAACCATAGGAACAATTACCAAAAAAAGAGTCATCTAGCCAGAACCCCGTAACTATCATTGAGTTCTTGTCTCTATGTCTATTCCTGGGCTGTGTCCTGTTATTTTGATTCTACAGTGTTACAGGAAGTTGTAACATCTGGGAAGATAGGTTCTCTTTCCTTATTTATTTTTTTTCTCAAAAATATCATTTCACATTTATACTGCTAGGGGTATTTAAAAAAAACTCCTAATTAAAAAGAAAGACACCATGATGTAGAAAGGAGAAACATTAAACTTGTGTGTGTGTGTGTGTGTGTGTGTGTGTGTGTGTGTGTGTGGTATTTGGGGTGGAACCCAGTGGCTTTCTACCTCCGGGCTATACTCCCAGACCTATTTTATACTTTATTTGGAAACAGGGTCTCACTAAATTGCTAAGAGCCTCACTAAGTAGCTGAGGCTGGCTTCAAACCTGTGCAATCCTCCTGTCTCAGCCTCTCAAGCGCGGGGATTACAAGTGTGCACCACCAAGCCCAGCTTAAACTTATGTATTAATGTAGAAAAATTGAATTTTTATTGTTTTAATGATTCTTTTTCCCAGAAACATGGTATATGTTCCTATTTATTCAGAACTAATTTTATGCCCTTCAATAAAATGTTATAGTTATATTTTTATATGGATGCTATACCTTTCTTGGTACATTTATTTTCAAATAATTTACCATTTTATAGGGAATGTGAAGGAAGTCGTGGTTTTTGAGAGTGGGTGGGATTTGGTTTGTTACTGTTTTCTCTTTCCAACCAGGAATCACTGGTAAAGAGAAAAGGTGTATCTTCAGAACTTACCAAGTTCTTTTATTAGTTCTTATTTTTTTCTTTGCTAGAATCTGTATTGTTTTAGATTATCTGTGATTAAAGGTAATTTTGACTCTCCTTTTAATATTCGTAGGATTTAATTTTTTTGTTTGTCTTGTCATGTTAGTCAGAAACTCACAATTTTAAATCATAGGGCATGAGTCCAATCGCTGCCTCTTTTGATTTTTGTAATAAACTTTCTTGATAGATTGTCAGATTCAATTTTCTAAAGCTTTCATGAGAATTTTTGTGTCTATTCCATGTATAGAGTTAGTTTCTAGTTTGTATTATATTAACATATTTGCTTTATGCTAGTGTTTTTTATGAACTGCTTGTTACATACATTTTGGGGACAATTTTAATAATGTTTGCTAATCACTGATTATCTTCCCTTTGAAAATAAAATAGACAAGAAACAAAGGAAAGTAGACAATCTTACCTGGCCCTGACTCCTTTTTAAATGTGACTTTTTAAAAAATAATTCTCCCAGTGTATTCGGTAGCTATTAATCTGTTTGAATATCTTATCTCTCCTGAAGTCAACCCTTGACATTTCTACTTTACCAGAAAAATCAGCTATTTCTTCTGCATCTCCAAACATATTGCTCTAGAATTGCTAATTTGATTCTCTGATAATTCATTTAATCTCTTGTAATCTGTGACTAAATCTACTTTCTCAGCCTTGGCGCTATCTTTTTATATGCATTCCTTAATACAAGTTTGTTGTACTGATTTTTTTTTAACAAATCAGCTTTTAGTTTTCATTAGGTGTCTTATATTTTCTTTCAAAGTTTTGTTTCTGTATAATTACACAGAAACTTTATATTTCCATTTTACTTTCTTATGGCTCATTTCATTGTTCTTTTTTATTTTTTGAAATTTCAATATTACAATTGTTAGTACTTTTACGTCAAAATCTTTTAGACTACAAATCTTTCTTTGAGGTATTATCTTAATCTATAAATTATGTTATAAAATGTCTTACTTTTGGAATGGAAATGCAGCTCTGTGGTAGAACACATGACTTGCCTAGCATACACAAAGCCAAACAATCTCTAGCGCCACAAAGAAGAATTACTTTTATTAATTTTAACATAACATATTTTTAATTTTGGTTTATTCTTTCATATACCTATGGGTGTGTTTCTTCAAAGTTTATTTCATTTTCAAGTAAAGTTTTACAGAAGAGAGTAATCATTTGGTTGCTGCATTTTTGTTTTATTAAATCACAGCCAAAGAATAAAATTTATACAATGTCTACACGTAGGGTGGGCATGGTGGTACAAGCTTGTAAACCCAGTGTTTGGGAGGCTGAGGTAGGAGGATCACAGGTTCCCAGACAGCCTCAAGTACTTAGTAAGGCCCTCTGCAACATCGTGAGACCTTGTTTCAAAATAAATAATAAAAAAAATAGGCCTGGGAGTGTAGCTCAGAGATAAAATGCCCCTGGGTTCAACCCCCAGTTCCACACACACACTAAAAAAATAAACATTTTCCTACATACGGGGAAGTTGCTAAACTAGTTTTACTTACGGTCAAGTTCATGATAGTTTTTGTTAATGGCTTGTAGATACACAAGGTAAATACGTATTATCCAGTGGTCATGAGTTTTATGTATTCTGGTTTGCAGATCATATTATCTACAGTTGTCTGTTTTATTTTGGCTTGCTTGAGTTATCAAATACCAAAAGAGCAATAGGAGTCCACAGAGCCGTGGTTTTGAGGCTTTATGCTTTTGGGTCTTCTGACGTGGCACATTTTCCTATTGTTTTTTTCTTTTGTTTTTTTCTTTTATTTATTTATTTTTTGGTTTTGGTAGTGGGGATTGAACTCAAGGGATTTTTACCTCTGAGATGCACCCTCCCCAACCCTTTTTATTTTGAAACAGGGCCTCACTAAGTTCCTAAGGTTGGCCTCAAACCTGCAATCCTCCTGTCTCAGACTCCCAAGAACTATCATTACAGGTGTTATCACAGCTCCTGGCTCTGTTGTATTTTTTTAGTGGTCAAAGGTTTATGATCTTGGTATCTTCTTAATAAGATAACACTTTGGATAATATCTTATGTGTTGTATTTAACACTTTGGGCTTAGAATTTCTCTTTATCTGATGTTTGTATTACCACTCCAGCTTCCTGTTATTTACATTTCCCTCTTATGTCTTTGCTTAGCTACTTATTATCAATGTCATTTTCACTATCATAGGTGTGTTTCTTATAAAAATTTCTTATTTAAAATTTATTGCTAGCCAGGTATGGTGGCGCACGCTTATAATCCCAGCATTTGGGAGGCTGAGACTGGAGGATTGCATTTCATGGACAGCCTCAGTTATTTAGTGAGGCCCTTTGCAACCCAGTAAAGTACAAAATTCTGATGGCTCTTCCAGACCCCCTCTTCTAGGAGCTGGGATTCACTTTCCTTGGTGCGTGATAGCTACCCTGTTTCCTTAACCTCACCATCTGCACATCTTACTGCTCACCATGAGGGGAACACAGGTCACAGCTGTGCCCAAACCAGCTGCAGTGCACTGGCTTGATAAGGACCATGAAGCATCTTTGCTCTGTCTCGGATGACAGCTCTGTCCTAGCCTCCTGTCTTTCTGCTCTCAAAGTGTGTCTTCAGCTGTGACAGCCTAACATCTGGGATATCCAGCTGTGGAAAAGGCCCTGTGGGTGGGAGATCACATTTACTAGCTTTAGTGGCGCCCCCGTGGCTGAGACTTACCGTCATCGAGGCTGAGGTCTGAGGCTGGAAGTCCTAATGCTCACCCCGCACAGGGGAGGCCAGCAAAGAGACTCAAAAGGCTAGCTCCGTAATGAATTTTTTTCTCATTTGGCGGTGTCCCCGGGTGAACTATTTAGAGTTGAATGCTAAAGATGCAAACAGTCTGTTTTGGAGAGGAACATCTGGCTCATTTGTGCCCTTAGCAGTGGCAGCACCAGCCAGTTTCATTTCTTCGCTGTAATGGCAGGGCCAGCATGACACAAGGACAGGAGGGCCAGAGCGAGGCTGTCACTGCTCAGCGCTCCTGAGCCATCCCCATCAGTCTGCCTCCAGGCCTTTGCTCATGTGGTCTCACCTCCTGGGATGTCTTCCCTGTGTCCCTACCACCTGCCTAAACCTTGCCTCCTCCCTCAGGCCCTTAGCTCCACCCCCATCTCATCCCTGTGCCTACCACTCTTCATGGTTAATCATGGTTACACACACACACACACACACACACACACACACACACACACACACATCTGCCCTTTGTGAACAGGAAGCACACAGAAGGTCTCAGGTGTATCATTGAAACTCACAAAGAACTTGCCAAGATGAGGACATAGTAGCAAAGTTGAACTAGAACCCATGTCTCCCTCTTTTATGACTGTTATTTCCCTTGGCAACCTCTGTCTGTGCTTAATTTTCTCCATCTGTCAATGAAGATGACGTGCCTGTGTCCTGCCTGGCAACCTGGGAGTCTGCTCTGGGTCACGTGTGTCATTGTATGGGAGTCATGTTGCATCTATGGTTTCTTTTGGTGTAGGTAGAGAGCTGCAGAAGCCCCCTCCTGCCCCACCTCATCTGAGGCATATGCTTGTCTCTCTTCCAGTTCTGGCAGTGCGGACACTGGGTGGAAGTGGTGGTAGATGACCGCCTGCCTGTCGTGGGCAAGGACTACCTCTTTGTGCATCCTCGAAAGGGCAACCAGGAGTTCTGGCCCTGCCTGCTGGAGAAAGCCTATGCCAAGTAAGTATGGGCCCTCCTCCCTGCCCAGAGCTTTGGTGCTGGCCCTGCACCCCAGTGTCTTGCCTTCACACATGCTCCCTGCCACCTGGCCCTGAGACTCTCAGAAGCTTTCCCAAATGCAAGCCATGTCCCTCAGAGCATCTGAGTCCTTGCCACATGGCTGTGTATCCTCTTTAAAACAATTGCCATGTGCAAGGGTCAGTGTTGGGGTTATCAGGAAGGACCGGGAGGCATTCAGGGAAGTGTGAGCAGGGCAGGCACCAGGCAGAGATATGCACAGACAATATTACTGGTAGGCTGGTATGAGTCCAGATGAAATACAATCATCCTTGGTAACTAAATGAGAGTAGTTCTAGGACCTCCCCACCATAGGTACTAAAATCCACAGATGGTCAAGATTGTAATATAGATGGCATAGTATTTGCATGTAACCTATGCACATCCTCCAGTATACTCTAAATCATCTCTTTGCATTGCATGTAATACCCAATATGATGCAAATGCTAAGCAAATAGTTGTTATGCTGCATTGTTTAGGGAATAATCACAAGAAAAACGTCTGCACATAATCAGTACAGACACAATTTTTTCCCCAGTGTTTTTGATTAGCTGTTGGTAGAATGGCAGATGCAGAGTCTACACATAAGCATAAGATGGTGGGCTAGCAGTGTATATCCTGGCCAAAGTCTGACGAAAGGACAGAGGAGGAAATGATCCTGACTCCCCAACCCACATGGATTCAGGCTGAGGCTGTAAGAGAAGGTGGCATCTGAGGTATGCCAGTCCAAAGAGTGAGGGGACTCGCAGGCAGAGGCCGCCCCAGCAGGAAAAGTTTGAGTCAAGCGAAGATGGAGGTGGGGCACTTTGAGCTGAGATCTAGGCCAGTGGGAGCCTGACACGGTGCCAAGGTGTCATCTTGGACTTTCTCATTCTCACATGGTTGGTTGGCATAGTGTGCTTTGGGACTACTTTCTGGTGCTGACAGCTCGAGGACTTATAAGTATTCAATCCACATGTTTTACTTAGGCTTGGGGCTTGCTTGTATTCAACAGATGTATACTGAGCATTTCTCCGTATGCCACACACTGATCTGGGCACTTGGACAGACACTTTCGGGCTGGCTTAGGTGGACATAGGCAAGAGTGTGTGTATACATGTGTGTGAGGAGGCGGGTGCTGTCATACGGACTCCACAGGTGAAGGGAGGCTCAAACTTCCCAGAATCAGTAAACCAAAATCAAGAAGAGTAGTATAACACCCCTTTACTCCTATGAAACTGCAAAGATTAGAAATCTGGATAATGCCAAGTGTTTGCCAGGATGTGGGCACTAGGGATCCCCAAACAGCCCTGGAGAGTGTCCTAAGTCAACCTTCTGAATGGCAAGATAACAGAAGTTTAGTTACATGGGCATCTCACACCTGGTTATAAGGACACTCCTAGGAGGACACTGACTGGGAGGGTCTGAGGCTGTTCTTGAAGGTGTGTGGGGGTGCATAGAGTTACCTGGGTATGCGGGGACCATGCAGAAGATACATTCCTTGGAAAGCCATAGAGCAGCTGGAAGACACAGATCTAGTCTGCACATAGGATGGTCCTTAGAGGCTGAATGCTGGAGTAGGGCAAGAAACACTGAGCAACCAAAACACAAGGAAGTTCTTTATGGAGATGGAAATGATGTCTGCTGCAGAATGTATTTGACAAGGACACATAAAACCAAAATGGTGCCCATAAAACACCCTGAAATAGTTGTCAGGGAGAGAAAGAAAGAAAGAAAAGAAGGAGAAAATAAACAAGAGCAGGACATTGCAGTGGTGGTATTGAGAAGAAGAGGGAGAAAGATGCACATAGGAAAACAGGCAATAAGGTCTCACAAAGGTGCTCACTAGGTTGACCCCAGGGTCTGGAGAAAGGCACAGTGTTGGTTTTGTGGTGGCCCTGGCCAGGCTCTCCTCTCTGCATCCCTGCTCCTCTGTCCAGCACCTCATCCTGGCTCTGCACCTCATCTCTGCTGCCTCCTGCTAAGCTTACCTTCTTCAAGACCCTTGCTCCTCATGACTCCTCATTACAGAGTTTGGCCCAGCAGCCTCTCTGTGCTGCCCTCTGGCCTCAGCATCTACTGTCTTCTTTTCCATCCCCTCTCTTTTCCAACTCTAGCTTCAAAGAATAAGGGTTTGACTGGCCATGCTCAGCTGGATTCCCATTGGCGCCCTCAGCCATGACCAGGGTCAGTAGCTGTAGAGTCCCTCTGGACAGGAACTGTGGAAGGGACAGCGTTCCTCAGAAGGACTGTGTGGGAGACACAGCAAGTGACACATCAGAGTGAGAACCCATCACTCGCAGGTAACAAACCACACAGGACCACACCCTTGAGGAGAAAATGAGGGGGGAAAGGTTACAGATATCATTGTAACCTGTGCTTCATTTCATACATGGGGAAGCCGAGCCTCCAGCAGCAACTGGATGTCAAGTGCAGTTAGGTAACCTGGATCAGCCAAGGCTTCTGGTCACCTGACCACGGGACCGTAGTCAGCAGGACCACGGCCCCAGCCAAGTTCAGTCCCAGGCCCTACAAGGTAAAATACCTGTTTCAGTCAGTATTCTCACTGCTGTAATCCCAAACACTTGACCACCACACAATCTAGAAGAGGAAAGATCTATTTGCTCACAGTTCTGGAGATTTCAGGGATTCAGTTTGTGTCAGTCTAGTTACATTCACAGAGCTCAGGACATGGTGGTGTAAGGCAGAGAGGGAGAAAGCAAGTGCCTTGTTTTCACATTATGGAGACTAGAAGCAAGAGGGAGCAAGCTAGGGGATTCAAGAACACAAATACAGCCCTGAAGGCCACACTCCCAGGGATCTACCTCCTCTAGGCACACCCCACCCGCCTAGGTCACCACCCACTAAATCCACCATAAGAGATGTATCCACTGATGGGATTACAACCCTCATGACTTAATCGCATCAACTCTGAACATTAACGCATGAGCTATTTGGGGGGCATTCTGTATCTAAACCATGAAAATACCACAGTCCACCAGGTCCCATCCTTCTGGAACTTGCACTCTAAATGTGGAGGTGCCTCAACACCTCTTGGTGCACATTCTTTCTTTTAAGACTGCTTGTGAAAAACTAAGGCTGTTGCTCATTTCCAGTGTCAGGAAATGCTAACGTCCTTTAGCATTGGAGAATGAAGCCCAGCTAACAGCCAGGGTTGTTGAACTAGTGCACATGGTTGGGGAGGTTAATTCACTACTAAGCCACTTACAAAAACACTGCCATTATCTCTCCAGCACGGATCCCGCCCTCATCACTTTGGGGCCTCTTTTTCTCCTCACGTAAAAGGGGGTAGTGTGGAGGTTCACTGGGAGAATTAGAGAACTTGCAGAATGAAATGATGACTTTGACCCCATTTTGTTAACAGCTGACCTACAGCAATCCTTCAGCTCAAAAAGAAATGGGAAAGTGGACCTGGAATTCCCATTCCATAGCCTAAAGAAATCTAGCAGAGGATAAAACGTCTCAAACTATTAAATCTGTTCAAGAGCTTTGCCCCCACCCATCCAAAGAAGGAAGTTACGGAGTACAGGAGCAAACCAAATGGAATTACAGCATGTCAGAGCTGGAAGGATTTTTTTATGAGCATCAAACCCTGCTTTCTCACACAAACACAGTCCCCAATGTGAAAGAGGAGAAAACCGAGGCTCAGAGAGGTAAAATGGTGTGTCCCAGGTCACGGTGTTTGAGGCCTAGGTTGAACAGAAACCATTCTCCTTAGTCAGTGATATTGTTAGTCTTACAGGAAGAGATTTATCGTTTTGCTTCCTTTGGAACTGGTACAGGACCCCAACACACACGTGGTCGGCCCATCTGCCCAGATGTTGAGGCCCTCTTCCCTCCCAGGGTGCAGGCAGAGGCCAAGTGGACTCCAGGCTTTCACTTATCCTGCATTTGGGAGCCTGGAAAATAATTACTCAAGTCAGTCAAAGGTGTGAGAAAGAATCCCCATGTTTGGGGGATTTGTTTTACCCTAAAAGTCATAAAATAGAGAGGAGATGGGGGACCAGATCTGGCAGGCTTCATATCATCTTTTATAGCAACTCTGCAGGTAAGGACTGCAGCATTTCAGCATCCTGTCTGGCTCAGATTTAGCCATCTGGATTCTCCCTCCCTCGTATCACTGCAGGCAGATAGATGTTTCCCTGAAATGAGGCTGTAGCACAGGGATAAGGACGAGGAGCTCTCAGAATTCCTGGGTTCAGGTGACGAGGCACGGTGACAGTCATGCCAAGCACAGCGCCCCCCCCCCCTCTCTCTAAGCAAAGGGGACTAAGAATAGTTGCCTTTCTCCTAAAGCATTGACAGGATCTGTAAGCTCATGTTTATAAAGCAGAGAGATGCAGAGAGATAGCTCCTTGTCAAAACACTCTGCTGCTGTGGGGCCAGGCATTGTGGGTATTGTAGAAAGACAGGAGAGAACGTTCTGGAAGACACAGAGAGGAGATACTTGCCTTGGGGGTCAAAAAGCCCTTCCCAGTGTGGAGAGTGAATCTGGTGACTGCAGAAAGGTGTGGGTGTGAGACCTTTGGCAGACCCAGAGCCACAGCATCTGTGAGTGAGGAAGGGGACAGACTCCCCATACACAGCTGTCCAGGAAGAGTTCTGCTATTCTTGTAGCAGATAGACACACAGGGAGGTGGACCTTGCAGGGTCAGCGAGGCAGGGGCCATAAATGCCCTTTCCCTGATGAACGCAGGGAGCCTAACAAGGGTGCAGGGAGGGCCCCTGGGTGGACCTGCAGGAAGGCGCTGTTGCTCTGAATGGGCTCCAGAGCCCCAGCCCTTGTGAATTTCCAGTAGTCTGGGCAAGGACACATGGGACAGCAGGGCTTGAGCGTTTCAGACCTGACTGGGCCTGATCAGATCAAAAGGAGGCTCTGCGGTTGACTAACCATGTGCTCCAGAGATAAGACTCTGCTATCAGTCATAACCCAGGGTCAGGGAGGGGGAGATCAGAGCCAGTTTTGAGTGGTGGTTCCAGTAGAATTCACCTCTGTTCCCTGGGCCCTTAGCTTTCTTTAATAACAGGCTTTCCAAGTCACCCAGGAATTAGTCCTGCTTACAGTGGCTACTTGATGCATATTTACTGAAGTGAATTTACTGGAATTCTGGGTGGTCTCCTGGAAAGACGGTTACTAAGGTGGAAACAGGTGGGAAGGGAGTGTCTGGTGGCCAATAGAGGAATCTAGTCCACCCTGCTGTTTGCAGCTGAAAGGACAGTGACAGGGCAGGGCAGGGTCTTGTCTAAGGCCAAAGACCCCACTGGAGACAGCAGTGGGGACCAGGAGGCCCCTGACACCCCTCTGTGCCCCCTGGCCTCTGCTCCCTGCCCTTTGCAGTTTGCTCTGGCTCTATTTTAGCCCCCCAGGGGAAGCCACGGTTCACCCCATGGGCAGAAGCCCGACCTCTCAAAGCATATGTGGCCTGCGTGACCCCTGCTTCAATGGTGAGCACCACTGACTGGTGGGGCCACCCTCTCCCCTGGGAAACACAGCCTTTCCCCAGCCCCATGGCCCACCCACTCTGCCATGCTAAGTGGGGTTCTGGGGCTCTCCCCAGTTTAAGACCTACCCCACTCTCTTCACCAGGATGAACCTTGACTCTGAGCAGAGTCCCTCCCAGAAGCCGCCCTGTGCGCCCTGCCTGGGCGGGGCCTGTCCTCTCTGCTCCACAATGGCCCACTTGTTCTTGTAGCAGATAGGCACCCAGGGAGGTGAACCTTGCAGGGTCAGTGAGGCAGGGGCCATAAACGCCCTTTCCCTGATGAACGCAGGGAGCCTAACGAGCACGCAGCGTCTTGCGGAGGATTGTGCGCTCAAGACAGGGGAGCCAGGCATTGGATCCAGGAATTCTGTGATGGTTTACTGAGGTTTGGGGCAGGATCAGGAGGAAAGGGAGATAGGGTAATAGGGTGAGCATTTCTTGGAAGGCCAGTGGGGTAGTGGGAAGATGAAGAGGTACTCTGGAGAGCAGGACTGAGGTCTTATGTCAGGTGTGTGTGTGTGTGTGTGTGTGTGTGTGTGTGTGTGTGTGTGTGTTCTAGTACTGGGGATAAAACCTAAAACTCAGGGGCATTCTACCTCTGAGCTATACCCTCAGCCCTATTTTTTACTTTAATTTGAAACAGGGTCTCACTGAATTGCAAAGGGCCTCACTAAGTAGCTGAGGCTGTCTGCCAACCATGATCCTGCTGTCTCAGCCTCCTGAATGCTGAAATTACAAAAGTGCACGACCACACCCGGGTAGATTGGTCTCTTTCCATGTTGTTTTATCTCTCTCCTGCTTCGGGGTCAGTTCTGGGAACAGGAGCTCTGTTCTGAGTACAGAGTGGGAACAGAGGCTATGGTAGCCAAGCTAGCCTGAAGGTTGTTGGCTGAGTTCTTTGAGGGCAGAGATGGGACCTGGCTTGTCTTTGAACACATACCTGGCATGGTACTGGCGCATGGTCCGTGCTTAGCACATCTCCAGACTGAACAAGAAGCCGTAGACACTTACCCAGTATTATCCAAGGCTCGTGATGGTCTGTCTCTGCTCCTGGGTACCCTTGGCCCAGAGCAGATCACGCCATTCCCAGAAACCATACAGAGGATCAATGCTCAATCTCCCTTTCCAGAGTGTCTCCCCAAAGGCACCCCAAAGGCTGATCTTCCTCCCCTGCCCCTCAGGCTGCGTGGATCGTACTCCCACCTGCACTACGGCTACCTCCCCGACGCCCTGGTGGACCTCACCGGAGGGGTGGTCACCATGGCCAGCCTGCATGCTTTGCCTTCCGACCTGCTGGCGGTGGTGAAGACAGCGGCGGAGGCAGGCTCCCTGATGACCTGTGCCACCCCCAAGGGGGTGAGTAGCATGGGGGAAGCTTTCCTGAGGTCACCCCACGCGACAGCCCTGCCTCTAAGACAGGCAGTGTGAAATTCGCTTCCTAGAAGAGAAAATGGGCTCAGAGAGACCAAGGTGCTCTGCACACTGCCACAAAGGGCTGTCTCCAAGGCCTTACCAACTGCTGCTTCCTGGCCACGAGCCATGCTCCTCAGTCACCAGGGGTCTCCAGGCCACAGGAGCAGGCCTGCTCCTGCTGCTTCGGGTAGTGCCTTTATGTTTTACTTTACGTTTACAAGGAGTGCTGACTCTATTGGCCCCAAAGACAGCCTGAGAACCCGTCTCCTTTGGGAAAGTTTGCAGGGCCCTCCTAATTGAGTCTGCTCCAAAACACCTGGCTCCCTCTACATGAGATGTTACATGCACTCTCTACATGTATGGGCTTTGAGTCACAGCTTTTAAATTCTAAATGCCATTGGAAACCTAAGGTGCACTTTAAGCTCCATTTCTGGCGGTAGGGGATCCAGGGGACCCCTGACTCCCGTGAACCAACCAGCAGACACATTTTGTGCTGTATCCATCCCATGAAAGGAGTTTGGTCAAGCAAGCAGCCCAGATCCTCAGCACTTTCCGGGGTTCTAGTGGCCATGGGGTAGTCTCCTGGAGCCTCGACCCCCCCAGAAGCTTCTTCCTCTGCCTCACTAGAAGACAGTTCCAGCACATAGGTCCTTTCCGGTGAGCCAGGGCCCTGCTGATCCTGCTGCTGCCTGGATTGTGCTTCTCCAGCTCTCTGAAGAGCCTGTGAATGCCGAGTACTTGATCTTCCTCTCCCGTTTGCAGCCCACAGATGGGGCCGAGGTGATGGAGAACGGGCTGGTGAGTCAGCACGCCTACACAGTGACCGGAGCTGAGCAGGTGAGTTGGCCCGCGGGCCTGGCGTCTCTCCACTGGGTTCTGCCTTGGCACTCTTGCTCCTCTGAACAGGAGCCAGGATCACATGTCTGCAGCAAGCCTCACAAAGTTGGCATGAGTTACCCCATCATGCCACCTTCCCCGGGCAGCTTCAGCTCCTTTGACAGGTCCAGGAGCTCTGGCCACCAGGATCCTCTGCCCCCAGGATCCCCCCAAGGACCGTGCTGTTCTTGAAGTGATTTCAGCTCTGAACATCTAGCTAGATGAGGGATGAGCCCCAAAAGGAGGTAGAATGGACCACCCAACTGGTTGGGGGGACCTACAGGGCCCTGAAACAGGTTTTATTTGTGACCTTCAAGATAAACTAATTGAATAAAAACACTCTACAGGGATTGAAAGAAGTTAAAGGTCATTGGATCTTGCAGGTGATGTGGAGCTCTAGGTAGCTCCTGTTTCCCTCAGCAGGGGCTTCTATCTAGGAAATCAAGACAGCTGCTTTGAGACCCTCCTCTCCCAGCCAAGGAAAGAGAAAAAAGAAATTCTTTACCCTGTGGCAACACTGAGGCCCATGGGCAGCTGGGAAGAGCCATGTATAGTACCACGTGCCCAGGAGGAACTTTGTTCCAGTGGAAGTAGGGAGGCCTGCATCAGAGGACCATCTCGCCCCAGTGCAGGAATCGATGACAGGTGGACAAAAATGTGTGTAGTAACTGTGCAAGGTATAGTCTAGAAAACGCAATTGAAGTCTGGCTTCCTGTATTCTTCAGTGAAGGAGCCGAGGCCTGATGGGAGAAGCGTCTCTTGCAAGGTCACAGATAGCAGCCTGCGTAATGAGGGCCTGGGCACCTCCTTTCCCCAGTTCCCAGGCTCTGTCTGTGTTCATTATATAGTTGTCCTGTGACAGCACTTCCTGGCTTTGGGAGGGTTTCTTGCAAATATCCCCTGTCTCTGCAGTTCCCATGACTCTGGAGGTCAAATGATGTCATCTAAGCCCTGAGAAGACAGAGTTTTAAACTCCGGGTTATTTGCCTCACAAAGAATTACATTTGTTTCACAAATACTCACCTGGTACTTGTGGACCAGGGATGCAGAGTCTTGGGTTCTGACTGTGGCTTTCTCAAACTCCCTGCCTCTGTCTGTCTCTCTCATCTGTTGACCTGAGGCCAATTACTCCATGATTGCATGTTTTAGTGAGTGCCCCAATTCACAAACAGGGGACAATATCTCCCATCTCCTACCTGTCTCCCCAAGGTGAATGAGCACCAAACTACCTCCTCTGCCTTAGGTGCCTACTGGAAAACCATAGACATCTAAGGAATGTTTGCTGAGTCATTGGGTAAGTACACTGGCATGAGTGTCTTGGCTTGTGAAGGTCGATGGCCCATGTGATCATTCACAGGACACTGTCATAAAGGGCACAGTAATATGGGAGACATTGCTGGCCAACCCCACATCCTCATCATCATAAATTATGGTGAAGAACCTGGAAGAAGTTTCTCATAAGGAAAGACAAACTTGCCCTAAATACCCAGGCCCAAAGAAGAGATCCCAGTCACAGAGGCTCCATTATCTGCTCCTCTGAGCTTTACCCCAAGGTCCTGTCTAACCCTTCCAAGCCAATACCTTCATCAGTAATACCATCATCGCACCTCGACAAGTGTGAACACTCCCAGCTCCAGGGTCCCCTGTGTAGACAAGTCCAGAGATAGAAAGTGGCTTTTATCTCATGTGCCAGGCTTGTTCCAAAAACATTTGGAAAATGCAGCTCACTATTTTCTCTTCCCGAGAACTCACAATATACTGCCTCAAGGCTCTGAGAAAGCCTATTGTAACAAGAAAAGTACTACTGGTCTTAATCTACCATTAGCCATAAGACCTTCTTCTTTTTCTAGGAATACCTATTAATATAGGTCAAAGGAAATAGCATTTGAGAGAATAAGTCTGAGAAACCACCATTCTGGGTCAGATAACCTGAGCTACCTCTTGTTCCCCTGGTAGAGTTTGGAGAAAAGCTGGCCAAGGGAAGGAGTACAGCTGGCAACGAGCACGCCAGCCCATGCTTATCTGTAGCCGTGACCTTGGCCTCTAATGTGACCCCTGCGTCCCTGGCCAGGGTGCACGATCCCCAAGAGGATACCGTCCTGCAGAACACGGTCATACAAGGGCCCAGGAACTGGATGGGATGCAGATTTCTCCTCCTGTGGGAGGAGGTTATAACTGAGCCACAAGCGCTGAGATTAAAGCAGCCCATAAATGCAATGTGCTTCTTAATCTGCTCATCCTCCCTCCAGGCAGGACACAGACAAGAAGATAAATGAAATTGGCATTTTTTTATTATGCACCTAGCTCGGTCGGTGACTCCCCTGGGCAAGGGGGTGAGTGTTTATCTGCATGCCTCATTTAGCCCTTCTCTCAGCATCTTTGAATCACTGGCTGTTTCCTTCACATGCCTAACGGAGCCCCTGACTGTCCACTGGGTTCCGAGGTGGCTCATTAAGCCCTGAGGGCCACCAGGAGACCACTCCTCACGTCCCTGCTTGGTGGGCTCCATTAGATGCTGGCATCAAGTGACAAACTGTGCGTGAGCCAGGGCTGGGGCAGAGAGGGTGGGCAGCTGGGCTTTGTTCCAGACAGGGTGAACAAGAAAAGCCATAGAAAGACCCTCATGTGAGCCAAGTTCAGGGCCTTGTGGAAATGCTCTGTGGTGATCCCATGGCCCCAAACCAGATGACTCAAGGTTGTGTTTGATCCCAAGGTCACAGCCACGTCTGAGAAGGGGCCTTTATCCATGTCCACTTCCAAAATTAAGAGCCTGAGTTTTGGAGACAGGTGGTGGCTAGGGGTAGAATCCTGCCTCTGCCATTACTTTGTGATCTTGACAAAGCTGCTTAACCTCTCTGGTGCTCAGTTTCCTTCTCTGCAAGATGATTGTATCAACCTCTACTCCAGAATACTGAGGGTATAAGGCCAGTGGGCCAGGGCCTGGCCCTGAGCCCCATCTTCACACATGGGTGTCTCCTCCGATGGTGACAGCTGATCAGAGTTCTCTCAGCCCCCTTTGACCTAGAGTCAGAGAACAAACTCACTGCCTTTCCTCCCCCCCCCCCCCGTGTCCTCACAGCATCAGCACAGATCAGTACCCCAGCTACAACTTCATTACATTTTAATCCCCCTCCAGGGTGAGGACGCCTGCCCCCCGGAAATGTAGGCTCAAGGGTTGGCTGTTATTTTTGTACCTTTCCTCCCGTCCTGCCCTACGGCTTATGGGAAGGGAGGGATCAAAGGTGGCAATCCCAGTATCTAATGTGAGTGAGCGATCATGAGGAAGGGGGGGAAGAGGGAGGGAGGGAGGAGGGGAGGGAAAGAGGGAGGAAAGAAGAAGGGAACTGTACCCCATGCATGCCATCTGCAATGGGATCAGGAGGTGAGGGCTAGCCTCGGCTGTCTCAGCATCCTGGTTGTCGCAGTCCTGCACACTGGCCTCCTATACACAGGCTCTGTCCTTAGGATCCAGATGCCATCAGTAACCGGGCTTGGAGGAGGCTGGGACCCATGAAGATCTCGCCTCTGCATCCAGGTGCAGCATCCTCGCTATTTATCCTCTATGGAATCTGAGCTCACCCAGGTTCTTGAAGGCAGCCATACTGCATGACAGAGTTACCCCTGCTCTGGCAAGGAACTCTGAAGAATGAGAAGTTGTTTTCTCCTCTTTCTCCTCTCCTCTCCTCTCCTCCACAGGCGGCAAGAGAGACATTGATTTTTTTTTTCTCCTTTTCAATTTTTTTTTTTTTTCTGCTGCAGCCAAATGAGGTCAGAAGTTAAATTAGTCCTCGGAGATAAAAAGCAACTGCCTCCCTATTCCCTCTTTCTGCTGACTTTTGCTGGAGAGCCCTGACAGTTTCTTTTTCTGCTCTTCTTACAGATTCAGTACAGGAGGGGCTGGGAAGAAATCATCCGCCTGTGGAACCCCTGGGGCAGCACGGAGTGGAGAGGGCGCTGGAGAGACGGGTATGGCTCCTGAAGCCACGCTGGGGATTCTTCCCTGAGAGCCGGGCACTCAGAGCGCCCTGCTCACGAGGTGGTGTCTGTCCTGTCCTGCTTCTGTCCCCACTGTCCAGTTCACAGCTGGGTGTGCCTGTTGGTCTACCTCATATTCCCAGGATGCCATTTTCTAGACATCTATTAGATGCTGGCTGTATATACTCTGTATAAGGTATATTCAGTCTGCTAGGTGTGTGCTATGAGGTACACACAGGTGACAAGACTCCGTGTCTGTCCTCAGGAAGCTAAAGCCCAAACCTATGAACCCACATACATAGGGCATACCTCGGATTAGCAAAAAGGCAGGGAGCAGGGCAGGGCGGGAGCCATGCCCCACGTGGGAGGGAGAGGGGTGGTGAGCAGGAGCCTCATGGCTTCCGACGCTGACGATGCCACGGGATCAGGATGGAAGGATTCATGTCTGGAGAAGTTGGGGAGCCAAGGCAGAATAAGCTTTGTACTCAACGTGCTCGGGCTGTCAGACCTGGCCCTCGTGTCCTGGGAGGAAGGGGAGGAGTGGGTGAGGTTCAGATGCCTGGGGGAGCATGGCCCTGAAGGGGCTGCTGTGCGGTCACTGGCTTCCCTGGGGGGCTGGGCTGACATTTCCCAGCTGCCCTGGGGTCAGAGCCCTGGTGCCCCAACCTCGGTCTGACTGAGGATGAGCAGATGGTGACAGTGAGAGGCTACTTGCTCCTCTTGGTGGCAGTGAGGCTGGGCCAGCTCGTGCAGATGCATAAAAAGCTTCAGGACAGTGTGGCCATGATATCGTTGTCAGAGGGGATGGGGATGGGGATGGAGAGTGTGAGGGAGAGAACTGCAGTGGGTCAGAAGCCCATAAGGCCTCGCGAGCCCCAGGAAGCAGCTGAGCATGAGCCCTGGGAGGCGGAGGCCGGCCATCTGCAGCACCCGAGGCTGAGGCCAGGCTGCAGGGTCCCAGCCTGATCCCTCAGCCGGGCTTTGGCAGGGATGCTCTGGTTCTCTGAGCCCCAGTGGCTGGTGATCACTCAGCAAACACGAAGTAAAGACCTGATGGCTGGAGGGAGGGTAGAAAAGCCAGGGAGAGGAACAAGGAGGGAGAAAGAGCAAGATACATTTGTAGAATCCACCTGGCTGCGACCTCAGAGGAGTCCAGGGAACAGAGTAGCCACGTCCGTACACAGACAGGAAAGGAGCTTGCAAAAGACTGAGCCAGCCCAGCCTGGAAGCAGTCCTTCCTACCGTCCACTTCCTCCTTTCCTCTTGCCTCTGTTCTTTCTTTCTTCCTCCGCAGGGATGTCCTTTGCCCTTTCCAACGTAAATTCTAATAGCCCCTGGCCTTTTCCAGGTCTCTGTTGCTAGTGGGTGATTTGATTTAACCAGAATCCTGATCTGGGGATGGCCATTTGGGACAGGCAGGGCCAATGTCCATGACAGGTCCCTAGGGCAGGGGAAGAAGCATTGGTCACACGGGAGCAGATAATTCACCCATTTCTTCTATGCAAAATATGGAGTGGCAGCAAGAGACACCAGCGGTCAGGGAAAGGGAGTGTCCCATGGGTGGCCATGTGAAGCTGTCCTACCCAGGGTCCTTGGGCGTGAGCCATGTTCCCTCCCCCCACACTGGGTAGGAGGGGAAGCATCAGTCACATCCGTCGCCAGGACATATGGGACCAACAAGCTGGCCTGAGTCAGAGGAAGTGAGCAGGGAGTGCGGCTGTGGCTGGGGAGCCCAGTGCCAGACCAGAAGCTTGGCTCTGGTCCCTGCATGTTCAGCCATAAATGAAGGTTTCTGAGTGGGGCTGCTGTGTACAGCAGGGATCTGTAGCATCCTGTCCCTCGGCTCCCACCAGACCCAGGCTGAAGGAAGCAGTGGGGACGGCATCCTCACTGTCTCCACGCAGGTGGTCGATTTCTTCCCTGCTTTTTAGGAATGGAGATGGATGGAGAGAGCCGGATGGTCTAATCTCAGCCATAATTGAAATTTCAGTCGCACACACTTAAAGGCAAACTTGCATGAATCGATAGTGTATTGATTTACACTACATTTATTTTCCCTTACACACTGCAGAAAATGTAATTATCGCTTAATTATAAAATTGCCATTTTACAATAACACATCTGACTGCCTCGGCCCGCAGCCAGGAGCCTGAGTGGTGGTCCCTGCCTTGCCGTCCTGGCAGGGAGGTGACCCAGGCTCTGGACGTGAGCTCCGCCACAGGAAAGATCTCATTAAACTTTCGTGCCTCTGGGGCCCTTCGCCGAGAAGCATACCTCGGCTATAAATAGTGGAATGGAGGGGTAGCTGCTCCCGTCTGTCTGGAAGGGTCTCTTTCTTACCAAACGCTAGAACTAGCTTCTGGAACACACCATCCCAATGAAGCGGTCAGCAGTCATTTGTTAACTAAGCAAACAAGCAAGCAAAAAGTCACTGTGCGCCGACAGTGTGCCGAGGCATGTAGAGGCACCCGTGATTATCAAATGGCACCAAGGCTCGTTGATACTCAGCACCTGGGATCCAGAGAGGGAAAGCAACCAACAAGTGGGTAATGGCCACACAGCGCGCTGAGTGCAGAGACAAGAGTGGTGCAGGGGGCACTGGGTGCTCAAAGGAGGCACCTACTCCAGATGCAGGGGCCCCCGTGAGGTTTCCCAGAGTGCCCTAGAGGAGGAAAGATGAATACGAGCAGGTTACAGAACTGAGAGGAGGCAGAGTGTTCCAGACAGAGGGGACATCATGGTGGAAGCCAAGAAGTGGGGTGAGAGTGTCTTTTGGGAAATAAAGGCTTCATGACTGCTGGAGCATAGAATTCGAGGGCGTGGTGGGTGGGGTGGGAAAGCAGGCAGCCACTCAAGTAAAGCTGGAGATGAGGCAGGGGTGTAGGTTCTCTTTCAGGAGTTTGAGCTTTTCCATAAGAGTAATGGGGAATCGCTGACATGTGCCCAGTGGGGGGATGACACACTCAAGTGTATGTGTTAGAAAGATCACTCTGATGGTAGTGTGGAGGATGGGCAGGCAAAGGGGCAGGCGTGGGTCCAAGGAGGCCAGCTGAATGTCCAAGAGGGGAAAGAGGGTGACCTGAACTCGTATAACAGAAGTAGGGATGAAAAGAAGCAATGGCTGTGGGAGAGGTTTAGGAGGCTGAAACAGTAAATGAATGATATTTGTCGACTGTTTGAAAGAGAGACATGTTCTCACTCAGGATGAGCGTAGCTTGGGACAGGCAATCAGAGGTCACTGTGGGACACTATGAAGACATATGATGGACTATAGATCTGTCGAGAACTCAAGAAAAAGAAGCAGGCTGGGGACGATTGTTTGCAAGCCACCAGCATGTAGAGAGTGAGCCCTGGTCCTAGGTAGAATGACACGCTCCACTTGTCTCCAGGAATTAATAATGGTGCCCTGTGCAAAGGGCCTCTATGGGACATGGCTGAGATAAAACGCTCAGGGAGATCTCACCCTATGGTCTGTCTCTCTACTCACAGGTCCCAGGAATGGCAGGAAACCCGTGACCGGCGGAAAAGCCAGCTGTATGAGAATAGGGAAGATGGCGAGTTTTGGTATTTACCCTTCTTTAAGAATGATGTTGTAAACCTTTGTTGCTTGAGCCCTTAATCTCTACCCTTTTTTCTAAGCTTTCATGAGGTTTGAAATTAGTGTTGCAGACACCTATTTAGAGGCAGCCTATTTTCTCTACTAAGACATATTAAACTCTGAGTGAAAAACCGTCATGTTTCCCCTCTTGGAGTGAAAGTTGTCTGAGTTACAAGATACTGGGCTTTCCCAGACATTTTGATGGTAAAGAGAATGTTGACTCAAAGGTTTGAAAGGGACAGCTTCTTAGTGACCAAGAGGCATGGTTGTCATGTGCATATCTTCCAGGCGATCTTGTTGGGTCCCTGTAAAAGGAGCAGGAGCTCGTTTCCCAGCCTGACTCTGGCATTCTGGGTGGAATGTTACTGCCTTTACCCATAAGTCACACAGACCGGCTGACCAGATGTTTTAAAAACACATGCCCAGCCATGTGCACATAGCTTAGAGAATAAAGTGGACATTTCTTGGAGGGGTGGTTCAGTTTACTTAGTGAAATATTTAAATAAAATTTAGCATGTATAAAAGGAAGCCTGAATCTAAGTTATTAAGAACTAGATGGACAAATGTATATTAGAAGTAAAAATATTCCCATGATCTCCACTTTAATTGTAGGAGGTGGAATTTTAGGTGTGAAGTCTATGTATTTTTATAAAGACCTCAACAGTGGGTTTGGCAAAGGCCCTGAGTATGGGCTGAGGTGAGGAAGAAGCTTCCCTGCAGCTGAAGATAGGCTGGCCATCAGGCTCATTGGCCATGAGAGGACTCAAAGTGGATCAATGGGATAGGAAATGGCTAATGTTAAAGCCTCTGCCAGTTGACATGCAAAACCCAGAATCTGATTCTGTCATTGCCCTTGGGACCACTGGAGGGAGAGGGACTGATAAAGCAGAGGCTTACTCAAAACTGAATGAGCCTGAATGACTCAGGTCTTTGAACAGGTCAGTGGTAAGTCAATTGATACTTAAGCTGATGCTGAAAAGGTACACCAATATGATGGGAACCCCCACCTGGAGACACACCGGTTGCTATTTAGTGATTTGTATCTGTTTTCAACAGGATGTCATGTCAAGATTTCCAAGAGAACTTCTCCTGCCTGTACATATGTAACCAAATCCCAATCACCCTGGACCATGGAGTCACACCCAACGAAAAATGGAGTCAAATGATATTTAGAAACCAAGTGATTCTAGAAAACACTGCAGGTAGGTATGCCATTGGTGATCTGTGGGACCCGAAGCCATCAGCCCTAGGGCTGTCTTGGCTTCAGCTCTCTCTGGCCCTTGATTGGAGATAGACTGTCAGCCTGAAGTGAAAAAGAAAGAAATTTGTCATCCCAATGGGAAAGCTACTCTTCTCCAAGGAAAATTATTGCGGGTGGGGGTGGGCAGGAGAATTTCTGCTGTGCCTCCTCTGGCCCTTTCTGCACTACTATGGTCCATCTACTTACCCCTCACCACCTCCAGGTAGTGGAACAGGCTTCCTGCTCTTTAGTAAATCTCCCACATGGTGGAGCGAGCTGTAGAAAGAATGCTGGACAAGTCGCTGCCTTGCTTAAACCATTGTCTTGGTCACACACTAGCTTTGTGACTGGAAACATAGCTTATGTCTATCGTCAGCTTCCCCAACAGTAAACTGTGGAATTAATAAGCCCTATTTGCTCTTTGAACCCACAAAGCACCACCCAGGCAGAGGGGAAACTACTCCTGCCCTGTCTTGGTTGTGAGATTGCAGTGGTAGTCATTTCTGAGCCTATGTGTGGGCTCCCCTGGATTGACACTTGTTGATGGTGTCCTTAGGAGAGTCGCCTTCCCTCCCCGTACCTCCTGCTCCCCCTATTTGGCATTCATGAGTCAAAATGATCGCTCTGGGTCAGATCTGAGTGTACTAATATATCCTGTGAAAGAGGCTGGAAATAAGATATTCACGTGCACAAGTGTGTATGTCTACATATGCATTCCTTCTCCTGAGCGCATGCCTGTTGAGAGTGGTTTGCTTGATTGACCTCATACCCCTGGGTGTCCCTCTT
The DNA here is from genome assembly GCF_963383645.1 of Muscardinus avellanarius. Taxonomy (NCBI): domain Eukaryota; kingdom Metazoa; phylum Chordata; class Mammalia; order Rodentia; family Gliridae; genus Muscardinus; species Muscardinus avellanarius. Next base: position 25,087,279 of record NC_137801.1, on the reverse strand, counting down.
CTCTGCTTCTGGGCTCTAAGGAACTGCTCAGTCTCTCCTAGGCAGCAATTTTCTGTTCACCTCCCTTAGCTAGGCATGCCTCACCGTAAAGCCAAAGCCCTCTTCCCTGGACATAATGCATATCAACAAACTAATCCAAATTATATATTGGGGACATTTTTAGTAATACCTTACAAGAGAGAGGGAAGGGAGCTGGCGATTGAGGGCCTGACATGTGTTGCAAAGGGCATTGTAATCCATTGTCTTATTAAATACTCATAGAAAGCCTATGACCATGATGGTCCTCCTTGTCTCCCCGTGCCCCTACCAGTTTCTCAGCTGTGACTCGGATCTTCTTCACTTCTTCATGCATTTGAACTGAATAGTTTCCATCTTAGTTTTCCCTCTCACTCTGGCCCCACCTGGGGCCCCAGGAGGATAGTTGACCAGCAGCAATGGCTTTCTCATACAGGAGGACCCAGGCGGGATGCTCAGTACCTCTTCTGTGTGCAAGAGCTCACAGAAAGCAGCAATGTTGTTGTGTCCTTCACCATCATGCCACAGAGTTTGAAGGAAGAAGATGAGAAATTTCCATTGCACTTCCAAGTGTTCAAGGTAAGGCAGCTCGGCCTGTGGGAGCACTTGTGTATACACCGGGCTGGGGAGAGCTGCTAACCAGGCCAGAAGATGGAATGCACCACAGCTTTGGAGATCTGTAGGGTCTGTAGTGTTTATCTTTCCAACTCTAAATCTGCAGGAAAACCTAACACTGGGAAATAGATTAGACTTGACCATGTTTACAATAGGGCACACCTCCTGCCTCTGTCACTTGACCGTTTTTTCTGGTATACTGCAGAATTTAATGCCTGCACCTTGAATAGAAGTCTGGCCTATGACAAGCTATTATAACTATGCAGATTCCTGGTATTACCCCAGACCTCCTAAATCAGAATCTGCAAGACAGAGCCTAAAAATCTGCATTTTAAATACAAACTGCCAAGGGATTGCTTATACACATTATGCATAAGCATTTGATGATTGGCCAGGAGCTGTGTTGAGGTGCCAGGTCTGCACAGTCAGGATTGAACAGATCTACTAAAAATTATTTCAGCCAAACCTTCTTGCTTGCTTGCTTACTTTTTTGCTTGATTGTTTGCTTTTCTTGCTTTTTTATTTTGTTTGTTTGTTTTTGGTACTGGAGATTGAACCCAGGGGTGTTCTACTTCAGAGCTATACCCCAAGCCCCATTTTATTTTGAAACAGAATCTCACTAAGTTGCTGAGGGCATTGCTAAGTTGCTGAGGCTGGCCTCAAACCTCTGATCCTGTCTCAGTCTCCCAAGTACTAGGACTATAGGCCTATACCACGACATCTAGCTCTTCTTTTGATATGAGACAGAAGCCCAGAGAAGGTGCCAGGGCTGCCCCAGAGCATATCTACTGAGGCTACTGTTCCATTGTTGTCTATGAACCGGGGGCCTAGGAGCTGGGCAATACAACAGCTTTGTGTCAGTTGATTTGCCCAGACTTTACAGCTCAGGAACCCTAGCAAGATGGTAATAATTTTAAAAATACCACCACATCCCTGTCTTTCCTTTTCACCCTAGATGCATTCTTTCTAAGCTATGTACTAAGCAAGAATACTCAATCCGAGATGTCCTGAGGCTCCCTGGAGATTCCAGAGGCCCAGTTTGAGCCAAACACCAAAGAAAAGTACAGACCTTGACAACAAAAGACTCTAAACACAGTGGGATTTTTTTCCCACAGTTCAGCTGAGAAACAGGCTCTGTGAGTGCTAGCAGCCAGGCTGTCTAGAGTCCCCAGGCCCGGGTGGGAGTGCTGACCCAACCGAAATGGTGTGCAGCCCCAGCGTACGCCTGTGACCCCACCACTGCTGTGATAACACTGCACTGTCTCGCATCAGACCAAGCACTGGCGAATTCTGAAGAGGCAGGCACAATCAGGACAGTGAGAAAGGACAAGAGTGGGCAAGCCACTTCATCCTCATCCCAAAGCTCCTCTCCTAGGCCAGGACTTTCCAACTCCACCCCCACCCCTGTCCCAGTTCAACAAATCATGTGGTCTGTCCATGTAGGTGGGGCCCTGGCTTACAGTGAAACAATTAGAACCTAAGGGTCCTAAGACAGAGCCTGCTGGTGGTGGGATCCATCACAAAGTAACAACACAGCTTGCTCTATTCCTAGCTCTGCTATCTACCCTGCTGAGCCTCAGTTTCCAAAGCCATGAAATAGGATGCTAGTGTCTGCCTCCCAGGATTATTGTGAATATCCGGCACATTACGTAAAAGTGCTTTGCAAGCTGTAAAGGGGCTTAAAAATGGAACTTCATGCCGGGCGTGGTGGCGCATGCTTGTAATCCCCGCGCTTGGGAGGCGGAGGCAGGAGGATCGCGCAGGTTCGAAGCCAGCCGCGCTGGCGTAAGAGACCCTGTTTCAAAAATATAAAATAGGTCTGGGAGTGTAGCCCGGAGGTAGAAGGGTTTCCAGGAACCCCAGTACCACAAAAAAAAAAAGGAACTTCATTCTTAGTTCTTCCCTGTATCAGATGGAAAGACAGGAACACAGATATTTCCACATTTATATGCACACATACATCTCTGCTGGTGCCGGGGAGACATCCTATTTACAGTGCTCTGTGGGAATCAAAGAAATTGCCTTCTCACTGACATTCCCAAGGTTGGGAAATTTACATTTGAGTGAAGTTCTTCTTATCTCCATCCTGCCCGTGTCTCCCGTTTCCTTCTGATATTATCATCGCCGCTATGCAGAGTAACTACATCTTGCTGAGGGACAAGGGGAGCGGGCACCTCCTCCTCTAGACACCTTCTCTCCACTTTGATATCCTTCATTACTACTCCCTATAATCAAGTGGGTCTCCTGTTACACACCTCTGCGTGGGGAAAGAGTAGTCACCCATTCAACCTGGTGGTGTGCCAGGGAACGGCCGACTACACATGAAGAAGGGGCACAGGGCCCTGAGCCAGGCAGGCGGCACCTTCCTACCGCCTCTTTGTGGTCTGGATTTGTGTTAGTGATTTTGCATCACTGTCACAAGATGTCTGAGGTAATAATCAACTTAAAAGAAGAAAAGGTTTATCTGGGTTCCTGGTTTCAGCCCAGGGTTGCTTGAGCCTGATTTTTTTTGGGGGGGGATGGCTGTGATGGCCACTACACCAAGGTGGGAAACACAGAGAAAGACAGGCCAAGACCAGGGTCCCAATATGTCTTTTCAAAGGGCCATATGACTTAACTTCCTCCTCCTAGATCCCATTTCTTAAAGGTTCCACCATTTCCAAGAGCACTGTGGCTTGGGATCTTTAGCACATGAGCTCAGGGGAGCGTTTCAGATCCACACAGCAGCAGGCTTCCTAAGTCACCTTTCTTTCTCTTCCCTACAGGTGGACTCCCAGGTATGGCTCACCACAGCCCTCACCAGGTTTCTCTGGGCACTGTCCCTTGGTAAAGTGTTCCGCCTCTTCTGACGGTGTCCTTCGCCTGTTTGGAAGTTGCAGATTAAGTCCAGTTATGTCTTGCATCAAATTCAATCTTAGAATCTCCAAACAGGTCAACAAAGCAGGAAAATATTTAGCTGTCCTGGTCCGAATGTTGAGCCTCTTGGGGGTTCTCTCGTTTAACTTTCAAGAGGGATTACAATGATCCCCAGCATCCAGCCCCTAACAAAGACTGATGTACCAGGCTCATGCGTGTTTAGCACGAGAGCAGCACTCAGGGAAACCCAGGGAGGACCTTCAGCCTCCTGCATGAACCAGCCCCCAAATCCACCACGAGGAGATGCACATTGTCCACACGTAGCTTCAGGCAGGTCCTCTACCTCTGACAAGCAGATTGCCTCCTCCAGGTCCAGTGCTGGTGAAAGGTGACTTATATTATGGGATTCAAGGAACCCTCCCCTGGCTGTGAGCTCTGCTGTGCTTCCACTGCTACTGAGCAAGTGTGTTCTGAAAGACAGCCTGGCCAGGCTGTGAGGGCCTAATGGAGAAAGGCAAGCTGCTAAGCAGGGCTACCCATGCTTTCTAGATTGTAGCCCGCACACTGCCCACACCTCTGTCTGTACCCAGAGCACAGCTGATCCTTGGAGGAGGGTCCTGTGGCTGCTTCTGCCAGAATGGTCCAAGCATGTTGGACTCCCATACCCACTGGAGCTGTTGGCAACATCAGCCGGCCCTCTGATGGGCCGTCACCCATCCCCCATCTCACTCTGGAGTCCAGTCTTGCTCCCTGTCCCCTAAAAAGGAACTTTCCCCTTTACCCTGTTTTTCCCCCAAGGCAGAGCTCATAAATAATAATTTCATGCTGCATAACCATTCTAAATGGAATCCCCATGCTTCACAGTAGTGGGGAAAATTTGTTTAGTACAGGGTTTTTATTATATAATATGTATGTGACATCTGGTAATGGGAACTGCATTATATTTATTGTTTTATCTCTAAGAAATATTGAAATAAAAGGAAAATGATCAGGGCCTATTATTTTCCAATGAGAAGGAATCTTGGGGCTCTGGCGGAGAGATGAAACAGAAGTAAATAGAATGCAATCCTGCAGTGCTGTGGCGGCAGGGTATCTCACCAAAGCCTTAAGAGAGAGGCGGCTGTCAGGCCCCAAAGAAATTCAGCCTTAGAACAATGCCACTGGTTACCAAGGAGGTCTTCTCTACATAGAGAAAAGCTCCAGGACCCCAGTGTGCTGTGAGACTTAAAGAGATGGTCTTGAGTATCACTCTTCTTTGCCTTCATTGTCATGACTATGGAGTAGGCAAAATAGCAGTATAACTCTGCTGGGTTTCTTGAGGGTCCGGGTAAAGTGCTGTCTCCCTTTCCAGGGCCTCCTCTGTGCTGGTGAACAGAGAGATGTCTGGAAGGTGGTGGGTCTCTCCTGATACCCAGGGTCCACGCCTGGAGCGGGCTTTCTCTCAATGATCATATTTCTTCTAGTTCCAGCAGTTCCAGGGGAGACTGCCGCCCACATTTTTTTCCTCATTCAGAAATGCTGCCCAGGGCATAGAGTATGAAACCAAGTGCAACTTCACAAAGTCCTTCCATCTGAGCCCCGGGACCTACGTTGTGGTCCCTTCGGCTCGTAGAGAGGGAGTTGAGTTCTTGCTCCGAATCTTCCTGAAAATGCCAGACAGTGACAGGTATGAGCACTTTGGAATTCCATGTATTTTCTTCTACCTAATTTTATAAAAATACACTGTGTCTTTATCTGCAGTGCTTCATGCCTTATATTTATTTTTATTTTTATTTATTTATTTTTTGGTGGTACTGGGGTTCCTGGAAACCCTTCTGCCTTGGACCTCCCAAGTGTGGGGATTGCAAGTGTACATCACCATGCCCAGCCCTTATTTTTTATTTTTTAGTGGTACTAGGGATGGAACCCAGGGACCTTCTACCTCTGGGCTATACTCCCAGACCTATTTTATACTTTATTTGAAACAGGGTCTCACTAAGTTGCTGAGAGCCTCACTAAGTAGCTGAGGCTGGCTTTGAACCCGTGCAATCCTCCTGTCCCAGCCTCCCAACTGCGGGGATTACAAGTATGAGCCTCCACGCCCGGCTCCATGCCTTATATTTAGCATGTTCTGTGTTGGTGGAGACACAATACAAGCTCTTGGGAAGTTTGCTAGTCAGGAGGTCTAGATATTCTATGAAATAATAAATAAGCCCCAACAGGACAGGGCCCTTGCTAGAGACAGAGTTGCCTGTGGAGACAGAGGGAAGGGACTTATGTCTGGCCAGCGGGGATTAAGAAAGCTTGCTGGAGGAAATGGCACTAGCACTGGCCCTTAAAGGGAACTAGGACTTAATGGCATAAGGAGAAGGGCGTGTAAGTAGAAGGGGAAAGGCCAGCAGAGCAGGGAAGGGGAGGCACGCAAGGCTTGTTGAAGAATAAGTGACAGTGGACACATGTACAGCAAAGTGATCTGCGCTGTGCGTGTCAAGTTGTCTCAAGTGTGGACAGAATGTGGGGTCGACAATGAGCCTGAAAGACACAGTCTGATCCTGGAAGGTCTTGAATGCCAAGTCGAAGGGTCAAGATTGGGATCAACAAGAAGTACTCTCGCCACTGGATACCTCAAACCTTCTGGCCCTAAGTCAGACACCGCTATAGTCATGGAGGTCTTTATAGTGGGTGGGAAGGAGGCCTTCTTAGCCTCTCAGGCCATGTAGTCATTACCACCAATCCAAGATGGAACATAAGTCAAAGTTCTTCCTCACCTAGGTACCTGCATCTGTTGTGAAATATTAGATGGGTAGATTAAATCGTTAGAAGGCTAGACCCTGTCCACTGAAAAGGCTGGACACATAGCCATGTTGCTCACCGGCCTGGTGGCCACCGACTGTCACTTCAAATGCTACAGTGCTGAGGGCTCTCTACACATCCTGCTCAGAAATGTCAGGTGCCATTCGGGTGACCCCTGTAGGCGGCCTCCTTTGAATAATGAGCTGGCTATGCTGGTTACACCGCTTCCCTGGTTTTCTAGGAACCGAAGCAACGATTTCAACCTCAGAGAATTGAAGGTAGGTGTGTAGGGAGGCTTGGCTGGCAGAGCTTCCTTGGCCACATCCTGCCCCCAAGAGCTTCTTTCTCCTTCTTTGTCTCACCACTGACCAGCAAAAACAAAGGCACTCATAAAGGGTTCATGATGGCTCAGATGGGTGGTGCTGGACAGGGGAAGGCCAGGCCTCCAAGGCGAGTTTGGACTCGGCCATCTTCCTCCCATAAACTTTAGTTTTCTAATCTCCCCCTCCTCTAAAAGTTTTTTCCAACTGCCAGACAAAGCCTGTGTCTCAGGTCTGGGTGGGAGTATGCCCTCACTGTACCAGTCAGGTGATCTCTTCCCCAGAAGTTTAACATTGCCTTTTTTCCCTTTGATCCAGGGAAGTCTTTCAGAAAACGTCTCACAACAAAGCATATTCTACAGATATGCTCAGCAGGTACAGTACCTAGCACCAAGGGACCTTTGCGTAGGGCCGGAGATGGAGGGGCTTCCGGGAGGGAAACCTCTCCCAGCTCTTATCAGGAGGCAGAAGGGGAAGGTGACTTACTTGATGGGTCATTTCACCAGCCTCTCTATCTCCCTGGACCATCTTTAGAACTGCTCTGGCTGCCTAGCTCTGGAGAGAAGTGGCACCCCAATCTAGGTGACATCAGGATGGGGTGTAGAGCTTAGAGAGAGTGTGTATAATTCTGGGGTGTGTACATGGGTCGTATTGCCTTTTACATCTTTAAACAAGTCATTGGCAGCACCCCTTGAAATCTTCCCTTCTCTAGCTCAGCCACCTCCCCAAGCCTGGCGTCGTTCCCCCCGGAGCTGGCCAGATTCAGAGAGCACCAGCAGCTCTCTTCCTGCCAAGCAACCTATGTGCACATGGGATTTTCCTAATGGTTTAATAAACTGTTATAAAGAACTCCTTGACTTGGCAGGATAAAAGAGCTGCCAAGGGCTCTGCATGACGGGCTTTTTACCATAAATAATCACGCTGGTGTGGGGAGCAGAAAATGATATTGATGATAGTGTGTACCACACTAGCTTGGGCCAGGCACAGGCTAAGGACAGGAAGGATGATGGAATCTGCCTCTGTGTTCAGAGGACCCATGGAGTGGTGGCATCTTAAAGACAGGCTGGACCCAGGGGAGCAAAGGAGAAATGATGAACGTGGCTGATACACGTTGCAAAGAGCAGCTGAATGTAGGCTACCCTGCAATCCCCATTGGCCCGGGAGCCAGGACTACGCCTGGGCTGATTCCAAAGGCCTTCGCTTGAGGCATGATAAGGCTGGCCAAGATGATCGTCCCTAGTCTGTGAGCTTCCAAAAGCAGGGATGGCATCATACACATTCTTTGTCCTCAGCGCTGATCACTGTCCTTGGCCCAGAGTCGGTGCTCAATCATTCCTGTCAAATTAAATTAAGACAGATTAGCTCCCATCGAGCAGATGCCCAAGCAAAGGCTAGATGCCTGTGATGGTCAGCAATGCCTGATTAGGATGCCTGAAGCCAGGCTTCCTCGGGGAAGGTGGCAAATTCTAACACACAGTCCATGCACCTGTACTTCTAAAATAAAAATATAGTTTATCACGTGATAAGACAGTACAGACTCCCTCATCAGGACTTTTTCAAACAGTGGTACAATGTGTCCTCATATGGAGTAATGGGTAGCTCATACTGAGGAGTCTTGAACAAGAACCAGAAACAAGGCACAGACACAGCATGGTGCTAAGGTGACCGCTTGGCCAGGCATCCTTAAGCAGGTCCTGCTTGTCATCATTCTGTAAAGCCTACAAACTATCCTCCGTGTCCTCCAAAGAAAATTTAAAGCAAAATATCCCTCCATGAACTCACTAGGTCCTCTCTCCTGGTCCCTTATGTTGGCTTAACTAGCTTTAACGAAGCTGGTGACCTGTTCCTAAGTAGTGGCGATAACTTCTATAACCAGGGTCTGCCTGTGGAAAAGAGAAAATGCACCCTGGCTCTGAGTTGGGCCAAATCCATCTGCTGTTCATCATTTATTCAGTTGGCAAGCATTTCTCAAGCACCTAGACCATTCCAAATACCATGCCAAGCTTTAGGAGTACCAAAGTGTCAATCGTTGGGTACTTTACATCGTGGTCTGGAGGCAATCGTGGTTCTCTGGGAATATAAGCAACACTCACTTCCATTCCTACCATCTCCTCAAACTCTTTTGGTTGGTTACGGAGTGTAGTGTCTGAATCAGAGTCCATCCGAGGTGGAAACCATAGAGAAGGAAGTGTTTATGGTCCACGCCCTGTGCTGCTGAATGTCTGGCAGGTGATTCCATGTAAGTCAGAGTTCCTAATTAGCATGCCACTTGCGGTTTAAAGCAAAGAGGTCAGGCTTCTTCTGAAGAGAAGCTCAGGTGATGTTGGAGACACAATACCAACTTTTCTGGCACACCTAATAATTGCAATACTGGAACAATGACCCAAGCACCAATTACAGAAACGGACAGGTTGACTTTTCAGAGCGCATCCTCCTTCTAGCCGAAGCCCTTCAAAGGATGGGCTCTGAGGCTGCTTTTGCTTTCAGTATTGGGTATTGAGACCAACCCTGGGAGATGGAAGGGACCTTGTGTCTGTTACCACACACGACGCTGGCTGTCAGAAGACCCTGGAAAGCACCTTCTGCCACCTGACCCAGTGTCATTCCACCCAACAAGCCACTTGCTGAGAAACCTTACTCCAGTGGCAGCCCCCAAAATCAAAGCTTCCCCAAAGCAGACTAGCTCCACTTCTCAGAAATCCTCAGCCAAGGTATTGCCCATCAAGCTGCTCCATGTCCCCTGTGAAAAGCCTAATGCAGTTGACTCCCCAGAGTTCAGGCCAGAAGTTTTGCTTTCCCTCAACCTCAATTGCTTCCTGCTTTTAATCCAAGGAAAACCACATTTCCCTTTGGGCTTTGGTGGCTGGGAAAACTAATGCTATGTGTTCAATTGTAGCAGCTTCTCTTAGCCTAGATTTGGGGTATATTTTAAACTTCTATTATCATACATGTATGCACACACAAAATTGTTTTATTTTCTCATAGTCTCTTTCTGGAAGCAGATGGGGAACACCCCTAAAGGCTGCATTTATTCACCCAACAGTATTGATTCTGAGGGGCCCCATGGAAAGGAATGAAGCCCAGTTTTCAGTCCAATAATGAATAGAGAGATACAAGGGAGCCCACAGCAGTGCTGAACATCAAGAGTGACCAGCACCCAGGTAGTCAGGGAGGCAGTGATCACCATGGCCTGAGCAACAAGCCCAGGCTTCAGGACAAAGATGAGACAGCCACGTGCGGGAGGGAGAGGCTTGGAAACCTGAGAGCTTTTTCCGATTCCGGCAGGGGCGCCTCTCAGGCTCTGGTACCCATCTGATGCCCACGTCTCTCCCTCTTTTGGATCAGGGGCTGGACATTGATGCCACCCAGCTTCAGAGCCTTCTCAACCAGGAGCTTCTGACAGGTATGGTCAGTGGGGAACCCGCCCGCCTCAGCCTCAGCCCATCACCACTCCACCGACACATCGGTCCTTCCCGTTCTCCCTCCCCAGGACCTCCGGGGGACACTTTCTCCTTGGACGAGTGCCGCAGCATTGTGGCTCTGATGGATGTATCCTTTGCTGCCATTCCAGCCTGAGGAGCCCATCTGCTCTGTGGGCTGCCCCAGGGCGCTAGAGGGGGCTTACCAAAGGGCCCGGGGCCGGTGACTTCTCCACAAATTCACTAACTCTCCAGATCAACCACAGCAGTCAGAGCAAATGTTACCATGGATCAGGCTCTGCTGTGTGCTTGGAATTATACTGGTGGAATTATACATATATGTGTATAAATATATACATACATACATATATTTACTTTTTCTCACCGCCCCTGTAATACAAGAACTATCCCCTTGAACAGTAGAAGACACAGAGCCCCATACAAGTTAAGTCATTTGCACATATAACACAGCATCAGCTTGTGCTCAGATTTGAAAGCGGAGTTTTAGCCTGCAAAGTCTATGTTCTAGCCTCACCCTACACTTCTAACCTCCTTATAGCACCGGGGGAACTTATTTCCCTTCCCCACTTCCCTTACCACTGGAGAAGCTTTCACTACTTAAATCCATTATTCAGTGAGCCCTCAATCCAATAAAGATGACCACCTAAACATATAGAAACCCATCTGGTCCACACGACAGCTGCAGGACAAGGCTCCCCACAGGCTATGTTTACGGATGGCAACCCTGGTTGAGGCAGCTCAGTGGCTCACCCAGTTCCATGACTGTGGATGCAGCTGCCGTCTCCTGACTCCCACCCCTTCCCGCTCTCCAGCCAGCCTCCTCCCAGCCAGCCCACCTCCCTCTGGGCAGAAGAGGCTGCTCTTCCCCAGGGGCCGTGCTCTGTCTCCTCGAGAGACAGATCACCAGCTCTCACACTGCTAACAAGGCTCGATTGGGAATCCGTAGCCACCACTGTAGAACAAGAAGGCTTCTTGATGAATTCATAAATCAGGGCCTGTCTCTGCTGTCTGCAGTTTGCCATCACTCAGAGACACAGAGGAATCCAATGCCCTCGCAGGCCTGAGCAGATAGCCCCAGGGAGGGCATAGTAGGAGACTGGCAGAGCACACAAGTATTTTCTACCAATCCTCTTCCTCCTCCTTCTCCTCTTCCTCCAGGACTCCCCTCCCAGTGCTCAGGTCAATTCTCTCCCCTTCATTGAGGGTCATCAATGAGCCCATTCCATGGAGTGGCCAGGGCTGGCACTGTTTCATGGCGAGCATTCCTCCACATCCATGTGCATAGGACAGGCATGCTCAGCAACCCCTGCTGCTTCCAGACTTGCAAGACCCCTTTATTTTCAGCCCCACTCTCCCTGCCAGGACCCCACTAACAACAACAACAACAACTGAGGAAGGCCAGATCTGGACTCGCTCTCCTCCTCTGGGTGCAAGTGAACCTGGATTCCTTCTTCAGGGCTTTTTTTTTTTTTTTTCCTTCCAATGGTCCATTTTCCTTTGTATAACATCCAAGCCAGGTCCCCTCAGTCACTGGGAGCCAGCTGGCGTGGTCCGTGTCTAGCTGACACAGGACCGGCTGAGCTGCTAACGGATGGATGGATGGAGCCCTCTGTCCCCTAGCCCAGCAGGCCCGCGCCCTGCTCCCCAGCCCAACCCACACTGCACCTGGACCTGTTAACTCTTGACTCGTCATCCAGTTGAGAGTGAACGGGCGGCTGGATCAAGAGGAGTTTGGGAGGCTCTGGCGGCGTCTTGTCCAGTGCCAGGTACGGGCTTGTTCTCAATCACCTCCATTTTTACTTCGTCCAGTTCAGCAGATATCTACTGGCTGTCTGGCCCTGCTGCCAGGGTTGAGGTGTGTGAGAGGAGAGGAAGCCTCACCTCTGACCCCAAAGAGAGCTCGCATTTGCCTGGGGAGATGAGAAGACGGAGGCGCCAGCAGGCGGGTGGTAGGAGGAGGAACGCTCTAGAAGGCTGGAGGAAAAGGAGGTCACCACGGACAACAGCTAGGACCCTAGGCCGCAGCTCCTTTCACATCCCCCCTGCTCAGGGCCACCTCCTCTAGTCCTGGAGCCCTGTCTCCTTCTCTTCCAGTGCCTCTGACAGAAACATGGGTGTGGTTGTTCTATGGCCTCCCCAAAGTCTAAACTCTTAGTGTCTCACACAAGTCTCTTCAACTCACACCCCTACTTTAGGGTCCAGAAAAAGCCCCTTTCATACATCCCACTCGCTCCTTCAGATTCAATTATAAGACTTATTCCCTATAAATGTCATGGCCAGGTGCCCCTTCCCTCCTGGCACGCAGAGCCTGGCCATTTCTGCCCCCTAGTCCAGCCTCAAGCACACCTTCCCTGCCTGGCCTCCCCTACTGGCACCAGGACATAGAGAGCGCCCCCTTCTGGCCCCTAACACAGGAGCCCACATCTGTCAGGGTAAGCCACACTGTGCTGTCTTCTTATTTTTGTACTTAAAAATAACCTTTCCTAGCCGGGTGTGGTGGCACACGCTTGTAATCCCAGTACTTAGGAGGCTGAGACAGGAGGATCGCACGGATTAGAAGCCAGCCTCCTCAGCTATTTAGTGAGGCTCTCAGCAACTTAGTGAGACCTTGTTTCCAAATAAAATATAAAATGGTCTGGGACTATAGCCCAGAGGTAGAAAGCCCCTAGGTTCCATCTCCTGTGCCACAAACAAACAAAATAAATAACCTTTCCTTATTATAAAAGTAAAACCTGTTCAGAGTACAAAATATAGATGATAAAAAATAAATTTGTAAAAAGAAACATGATCTTGCCAATCAAAGAAAAGGAATTAAATATTTTTTCAGAAATTTTCTATAATGTGTACATATAGACACACTAAATGAAAGTATAATCTGCTTTTAAAAAATAAAACATACTAATATATCAAATGTCTTGCCATACCACTAAATATATCTACAACATTCCTAAAGGCTGAGTAAAGTGATCCTGTATGGCTATGCCCAGAGGCATCCCCCAGTCCCCCATCTGGGGCCATTTGGTTTCTCCCAGGGCACTGCAATGGTTGGCACCCCCCATTTAGATCTCAGGGTCCTCCGAGGCAGGGGCCCTTGGTATTTATCTTTTCCCTGTGTCTTCTACCATGTGTATAACACAGCGGCACTCAAAAATACTGAATGCCTGACAGAGTAATCAGTTCCTGAAAGAACAAGAGAGTACCCAGCTGAGAACACTGAAGGTCTATCTCTACACCCGCCAAAAGCCAAATAAGACCAAGAGAAAGCTCTCGAGCTGCTATTGCACGACCAGTGCCTCCCACAGTTGGCCTCACGTACCTGCTGTGGGTTATTTTGCCTTGGTGAAGCTCTTATGGGGGTGCTGTGTAGACCCAAAGCAGGAGCCCTGCATCTAGTTCTGTACCACCTGCGCACTTACCCCAAAGCAAGGCCTTCCCCCACCTGAGCATCACTTCCCACTCCGGGAAGAATAACAATGTCCTGGATTAAAGTGAGGCAGCCTAGACAGAGGTGGGAAAGTCTCAGGAAAGCACAGGAACAGTGTGCAAAAGTGACCTATCACAGTTACTATTTTTTCTAACCATGCTTGGAAACCAGAATGAGGTTCTAACCTGCTTTCAGTATTTTCTCTACTTTTTTTTTTTTTATGTGTATGGTACTGGGATTAAATCCAGGGACATTCTACCTCTGAGCCCTTTTATCATTCTTTATTTTGAAACAGGGTCTTGCTAAGTTGCTGAGACTGGTCTACAAACTGCAACCCTCCTGTCTCTGCGCCCTAAGCACTGGGAGTACAGGTGTGCACTGCCACATCTCACTGCTTTCAATATTGTCTACACAGCGCTCACTACGGTACAAGACATACTCCTAAGCGATTTATAATATTTGCTCATTTATGCCCTGCAACGAGCCTTTCAGGTAGATAATATAACTAGCCTATGCTACAGACAAAGAAACCGAGACCTAGAAAGATGAAATAACTCGGCCAAGACTAGTTACACAGCTGGTAAACAGTTCAGTTGGAACTTGAACCTGGGGTAGCTTAGTTGTGAAGTTGGTGTTATACAAACCACCAACTACAAACTCTTTAGACAAACTCCACTACCATGTACAAACTCCTTAGACAGTCCTGCACTTTTCTTGAAGGCAGTAAACTGCCCTGTGTGTGAGAATCTGCCTTGGGGTGGGAAGAGGACAGGAGAGAAAGTAGGCAGAGGGGGAACCCACAGCCCCCTCCTGCAGCCAGGCAGGTGGACTAGATCAGGCGTGGCCTCTTCCTGATCCTGAGCTGGCCCACCAAGAATTAGTGATGTGAACTCCAGGGGTGAAAAAGGGATTTCTGGAAGCTCCTCCATTCACATCCTCGGGGTCCTCACATGACTTCTTCCTTCTTTCCCCTATCAGCGTGTTTTCCAGAATATCCAAAAGAGCTCTGGAGTCGTCCTGAGCTCAGACTTGTGGAAGGCTGTAGAGAGCACAGGTAATACGGGGCTATTTGACCAGTGATGGCTGGGCCCGGGGTGAGTGTGATGCCTGCCTTCCCAGCTTGCTGGAGGTTACTGTGCGGTATGGCTGGGCATCAGAGGGAGAGACAGCTGCTGCTCCTGTGCCCTCCCCTGGTCTGCACTGCCCGTGGGGGCCTTCAGGGCTCCGGCCTCAGACCTCATCCCCCACCTGAGCTCTGCTGTGCCAGTCCATTTCCTAGCTGCCTTTTCTTCCTGGCACCACTCTAATTGTGAGAAAATAGCTCTGCATGATTGATACCATACCAGGCATGGAGCTCACCTTCTAGATGCTTCCAGCTAAGTCTTTGGACCATCAGGGTTAAACACCCAAGGGCAGGCTGATGATCTCCCTTCACAAAGGGTTTGGGGCTAAATTAAATCAAATGGCATCTGTCAGCCTCAAGTAGGCAAAAGCTCTCAGTCCTGGGATACTGATAACTATGCCTTAGGGTGCTTAAGTGCTTCATAGTTCACGAAGAATCCCATTCATGTCATCACGCCTGATTGTCTCGCTACCCTGTGAACCGGTAAGGGCAGGAATCATTACCTCCATTGTACCGATGGGAAAAATGGATCACAAAAAGGTCGTGTCGAGAAATAGCCACCTTCCCTAATAAACTGTAAAATCATATCCCCCAGGTTAACACCGGAAGGAGACTCTTCACAGTTCTCCCTCCCTTGGCTCCTGGCCTGGAGTCCGGATAGAAATGCAGGACTCTGCTCCTTGCTTGAGCAGAAACCCTCCCCTAATTCATCATGACTGGGGGCTGCAGTGCTCCGTCCCCAGCTGTGTCAGAGTCCCCTGCAGGTCCTGTTAAGGCACAGAAGGCGGAGCCTCCCCTGCGTTGATCAGGAGGTCTGCAGTTGGGCTTGGAGAGTATGCATTTCTAACAAGCTCCCGGTGATGCTCATTGCCCTGGTCTGGGACCTTACCTTAAACACCACCAAAGAGCCATTTAGGCCATTAAAGGAGCCTCTAATAAAAAAAAAAAAAGGTGGAATAATAGAGAACAGTTTGAATTCAGCTCCAAAGCCCCCAGCAGCCAGGCAGGTAACTTGAAGGTGCGATGGAGCTAACTTGAGAAGGTGGCCAGCTGGATAGTGTGTCAAATGAAGGCCTGCCAGTGCACATTTTATTAACTTTGCTGGAGACCATGAACGTGCTCCGCCTGCCTGGAGTCCACAGGCAACCCGGCTGGTCCCTTCATGGAGGGCTCTGCTTGCTCATCAGACCTTGCAGACCCGACTGTTGGCCAGTCTTGCACGTAGTCCCGATGTGGCTAGGGCCTCCCTGGAGATTATAACTGCACATACGAGATGGCCAAAGAGGACAAGGTTCTCTGCTGCAGCCTTCTGAGTTCCAGTCCCTGTTCTGAGGACCAGACTTGTCCTTGGCTGATCAACCTAGAGCTGAATCTCCCTATTGCTAGAAGACCACATCTTTCCACATTCCCATTTATGCATGAGACCCCCAGACAGCTCCTGCACTCCATGAGGACTGTCCAACCTTTGCATGATGGATGTGTCTCCAGAAAAACAGTCAGTGTCTTGAGTCTCTAGAGTTGCTCTCCGATCAAGCTCCAGAATCTTGTCACCAGGACACAGGCAGAGGAGATGGGAACATCTGAGAGGCCCTGAGTGTGGTGGACTGGCTGTGGAGCCAGGCCGAGAGGGAGAGGTAGTGGAAGGCCAGGGCCAGCCCCTCTGCTCTCACTCACCAGCTTTCCCTGTGGCCCCAGACTTCCTTACAGGGACCTTCATCAGCAGCGAGCTGCTGGAGCTCATGACCCTCCGGTACAGCGACAGCTCTGGCCGGGTCAGCTTCCCCAGCCTGGTCTGCTTCCTGATGCGGCTGGAAGCCATGGCAAGTAAGTGTCCCCAGGGGACATCCTGGAGACCTTTGCGGAGCACAGGAGAGGGCCACGAAGACACTGCCATGGCAAGGCCTCAGGAGTGGGTGGGCTGGTGTCCTCCCAAGCATCCTTGCTGCAAGAGACAACGCCAATGAAGGTCACAAACACTGTTCTCAGCCATGTGCCCAACCTGTCTCCAGCACCCCTCATTCCCCAGCTCTCTTCTATTCAGGTCTCATATTTGCTTCTTCCTCAACCATCCCCTCTCTCAGGAACAAGGTTAACTTAAGTTATCTTGGCCCTTCTTCAGGTTTGTGTTCGTAACTGAAACCTACTCCTTAGTCTTACAGTGAAGGATTTTGTTCGTTGCTAAAGGAATTTCACACAGGAGTGACCATGTGGGGACAGGAGGTCTTTTTTTTTAGCTCTAGGAATCCACCTACAAAGGCCAGGGGACTTGACACTTTTTAGTGACATAACGTTTGTTTTCATTGAAATCTTATGCGAAACCTCAATCCACAAGGCAGCTCCAAGGGTAGAGGCTGAGGTAGGGCAAGGGCTAGAAATACCTGTGAATCTTGTCACCGCCCCTGCCACTCAGTGCTTCTGCAAACCCTCAAGGCTCTGAATGGGGTGATTACTAAGAATCAATCACTGGAAGGGTAATAGAGAAGCCTGGAGCACACCCTTGCCCCGGGGGGGGGGGTCTCAGGTGAACTCGGGAGGTCCCCAAACTGTGCCCCTGAAGAAGGGCAAGCTCACACATCCCCAGGGATGAGTGTGGAGGGATGCTAGGTGCAAGGATTCTGGGAGGGGGAGAGGTCAGAGCAGTCACAGAGAGCTCTTCTCAGGTGAGTCCTGAGCTCCCCTCAGCAAAGAGCTGCCCAGAAGGAGAAGAGGGCAGGGACAGGCTCACTCCCCGGGCAGTGAGGACTGCTTTACACCAAGCCGCCTCACTTGTATTCATCTCCACACAGGCCCTGCTTTCCCCTGATTCTTTACTCCCCTGTCAGCCAAAACCTTCCCTTCTTTATCCTAGAGACATTCCGTAACCTCTCCACGGATGGCAAAGGACTCTACCTGACAGAAATGGAGGTGAGGTCTCTTCCCCACCCAGAGCCAGGCACGGTCCCAGGATGCCTCTCCTGACTCCATTCCCAGGGGGCATTTTTCTCCGAAGGATACTGGACAGTCCATCAAAGGCCAGCCAAGCTGCCGCCCCCTGCCCTCCAATTACTGCCTTTATATATTGTGGGCTGCCAGGCTTCTTTAGGATCTTGGCAGACAGATTTTATTTTTTTCCAATAACTTAATAAAGCCGAGGATTATGTGGGAGTCATAAATCCAAGAGGGAACTGAAGAACAGCCCGCTGAGCTCACTGTACATTAAACTTGCTCCCATTGAATTTTAGAGCCTCCCGACTGGCCAGCTGGTCGACCTCAGATATACCCTGAACTGCCTGGCTTCAGGATTTAGCAGAAGCTATGTTGTGACATGAGGCTGAGACCTCCTTCTTGGTTGGAATTAGTTGTAAAGGGCTGATGAGGCTGAACTGAGCTCTTAAAAGGGAGGAGAGTGGCATTTGCCCTGCTCTGTATTAAGCCAACAAGCTCAACAAATGGATTGTAAAAAGGATGCTTATTTCTCAGTGGATGAACCTGGTCATGTACAGCTGAAGCAAGTAGGACAGAAGACCCCATGGACCAGGTAAGCTGGTAGTTTTAGAATCTTTTCCTCCTCTTATGAATAGCTCCCCTTTTCCTCCAGGAAATATAAATACCCCCACCCCCACCCCCACCCCCCGCCGCCAGGAACAGCCTCCCTGAAGATTACAGAAACCTCAGCTGAGTGAACCAAGGCTCCTTTGCTCAGCACCCCTGAGTGTTAGGGCCAATGCTGCAAATTTTATCCTGACAATGTAGTTCAGTGGACACTCATGAAAGAGTGTTGCTTGAAAGTTATGAAGGAAGGACTTAGCTTTCTTAATCCAAAGAGGAAAGGCAACAAGAATGATGGAAATAGAGTTGGTGAGGAGCAATAGAAAGAGTCAGGCTTTGGGAAGAGAAAAGTTCAGTCCAGCTCCTGCTCTACAGGAGCATCTTGGACAGATCACAGACAACTGTAGACATCAGTGTTTATACATCTAGAATGAGTGTGCTGAAGAATTAATACCCACGTGCCATGTCCTCTACATTTCTGTTTATGGGATAAACTCTAGAGTCACACAGTTCACACCCCACCTTATTATAGCAGAAGCTCTAGAAGAGTCTTCTAGAATCCTTCAGGCCTGAGGAGGTGTTAGATATTCCTTGGAGGCAATAGTCTACTTCCCCGGAACTTCCCACCCCTGTTTCTAGCTCTTCTTTCTCTCTGGACTGCTGTAGAAAGAAAAAATAGATGTCGTTGGATTGGACATCTTTTTAAGTTTTTTCCATATCAGACCCTGAAGTACATGAGGATACCTTTGGGGTTTCTCCCAAAGTCTCTTTTCTTTAGTTATCTCTCTTGATTCTCATATGGGACTGCCTGGTAACCATTTTCTATATTCCTTTTTTAATTAGTTTTTCTACCCTCCCTCTTTTGAAGATAACATAAGGAGGCCGTATAAAATAAGATGGATTGTTATGTATATTTCAGTCTCTTTCACTAATGCCTACCAATACCCCTAAGAGTGCTCTCTGGCTTCCTTATTCATCACAACCCTCTGATCACACTATTAAAGCATATCCACTCACTCTTGGCTCAGGAGTTGTTTTGCAGAATTGAAAGCAGGAGTAAGAAGAATTCTTCCTCTAGATCTACAAACCCACCTTTATCAGTAACCATTTCCTCCCTTCCTCCTATTATGTTAGAGGTCATGTCCCTCTGAGGATGTTCTGTATCTCATTACCATCTACCTTTGCAAGGGCCTGATTAAATGAATTCTCTCCTCTGTGTTCTGAATACTAAACCAATCTCTCTCTCTCTCTCTCTCTCTCTCTCTCTCTCTCTCTCTCTCTCTCTCCTCCTCCTCCTCCTCCTCCCTCCCTCCCTCCCTCCCTCCCTCTCTCTCTCGTTTTCCAATTCCATTCAAACATATAATATATATATATCTTTTAAATTTCTTTTATCTCATATTCCCTTCCAGCTACAGTAGCATCTCTCTCTCCTCCCATAACAAGCAAAATTCATAGAGGAACTAATTGTCCCCATGTCCGCACCTCTCACTTTCCCCTCAAACTATTTCAATTTTTATTTCTTTCTTAGGCATCGTCTCTCCCCCTGACTTTTGCTTTGGTTCCTGAACTTGAGTTTTCTATATTCATTTATATCTTTAAAATCAATTTCCTGCAGCCAGAACAGGCTTTAAAAATTTCAGACCATTCAGTGCATTCCACAGGTTAAAACCCTTCAGCGAGCCGGGCATGGTGGTGCACACTTGTAATCCCAGCGCTTGGGAGGCTGAGACAGGAGGATTACACGGGTTCAAGACCAGCCTCAGCTACTTAGGGAGGCTCTCAGCAACTTAGTGAGACACTGTTTCCAAATAAAATATAAAACAGGTCTGGGAGTATAGCCTGGAGGTAGAAAAGCTTTTGGGTTCTACCCCAGTACCACAGGGAAAGAAAAAAAACCATTGTCTTCACATTGCCATACAGGGCAGTCTAGAGTCATTAATATGGACTCCAAGAGCCTACATTGTCTGGCCCTTGCCCACCATCTACCCACATCTGTTTCTACCTCTACTCTTACCACATCTGCATATTATTATTTTCTTCTAATGTCTATGTTGGCCCCAGCCTCGGGTCTTTGAGCTTACTGTCTGCTCTGCCCTGGGTGTTAGTCACTGAATTCCTGATCCCTTCATGTCTTAGACCATCATGACACTCAACACAGCTTTTTTTGTTGTCTACTCTTTCCTTTTTTAAGGAGACTTGGCGGGGTGTGATGGTGCTTGCCTGTAATCCCAATACTTGGGAGGCTGACGCAGGAGGATCACAGATTCGAAACCAGCCTCAGCAACTTAGTGAAAATCTCAGCAACCTAGCAAGACCCCGTCTCAAAACAAAGAATTAAAAGACCTAGAGCTATATCTTGGAAACAGAATGCTCCAGTGTTCAATCCCCAGCATTACAAAAAAAAGCAAAAAAGGGAGAGAGAGAGAGTTACTGAGATACAATTCACACACCATACAGTTACCCACTCAAATTATAGAGTTTGTTGGTTTTTACTATAGTCACAGAATTATGCAATCAATGCCACAATGTAATTTTAGAACATTTTTCATCACTACAAACAGAAGCCCCATGACCATTTAGCAGTCAGTCTCTAACTGTATCCTACCCTCTAGAGTCCAAGGCAACCATTAATTTGCCTTCTGAATCAATAGATTTGCCTATGCTGGATAATTCATGTAAGTAGAATCATGAAATATGTGGTCCTTTGTAACTGGGTTATTTTACTTAGCATCATATTTTCAGGCTCATTCATGTATCAATACTTTGTTTCTTTTTAATGCCAAATTATATTTTATTGTTGCTACACCATGTTTTATTCATCAGTTGATAGACATTTTGGTTGTTTCTACTTTGGAGCCATTAATAATTCTGCTTTAGATGCTTGCATAAAAGTTTTTGGGTAGACATATGTTTTTACTTTACTTTGTTATATACCTAGTATGTTCGTCAGTTTTGTTTTGCTGCGACCAAAATGCCTGAGAAGAACAACTTAAGGGAGGAAAAGTTTATTTGGGTTCATGATTTCAGAGGTTCAGTCCATGACTGGCCATCTCCAAGAAAGAAACTTCACACCTCAGGCTGTGGTGGAGGAAAGCCACTGAGCTTATGGTGGCCAGGAAGCAGAGAGAGAGGAAGGGAGAAGTGGGGGCCAGGGACAGATGCAGTCCTCAAGGCCATGTGCCCAGTGACCACCTCCTCCAGCCATGTTGCACCTTTGAGCTCTGCTGCATTGGAAGCCAGGCTCCAACACATGAGCTTTGTAGGGGACACTCCAGATCCAGCTGATAACACTTAAGAATGAACTGAGGAATCCTATGGTACTTCTCTTTCCAGGAATTGCTTTGCAAAACAGCCGTACCATATTACACTGTCACCTGCAGAGCGTACCAATTTCTCCACATCCTTATCAACACTTATTGTTATTGTTGTTCATCTCTGTATTATAACCCTCCTGGAGTGTATGAGGTGATAGCTCATTGCAGTTTTTATTTGCATTTCCCTTTAGCATCTTTTCAGTACTTACTAGTCACTTGTATATCTTCTTTGGGGAAATGTCTATTTAAATCCTTTATGTTTAACTGGGTTTCTATCTTTTGTCTGTTGAGTAATAAAAGTTATTTCCTATGATCTAGTTACTCATATCATATATGTGATTTGCAATTTTCCTCCAATTCTGCAGAATTTTTTTAGTTTTTTAATTATATCATTTGTAGTACATGAGTTTTAACTTTGATAAAATGTGACATACATGTTTTTTCTTCTGTCATAGTTTTGGTGGTATATGTGAGGAATCATTGCCTAATGATTTTACACAAATATTTCTACACAGTTTCACCCAAATCATTTTATGATAAATACCTACCAGTTTTTTTCTCCTAAGAGTTTTATGATTTTGCTCTTATAATTAAGGTCTTTGACCTTTCTGAGATAATTTTCATATGTGTGAAGTAGAAATCTAACTTATTCGTTCACATGTGCATATCCAGTTTTCCCAACACCATGTGTTGAAAAGACTATTCATGCCGGGTGTGGTGGCGCATGCTTGTAATCCCCGCGCTTGAGAGGCAGAGACAGGAGGATCGCGCAGGTTCAAAGCCAGCCGCGTGTGCTGGCTTAGGAGACCCTGTTTCCAAATTAAAAAATGTAAAAATAGGTCTAGGAGTGTAGCCCAGAAGTAAAAGGGCTTCCAGGAACCCCAGTACCACCAAAAAAAAAAAAAAAAAAAAAAGCTATTCATTTATCTTTTTTTTTTTTTTTTTGGTCTTGGCACACTTCAAAGAGTTAACTTATCATAATGTAAGGATTTGTTTCTAGACTTTTAATCCTATTCCATTAGTTCGTATGTCCATTCTTATGTGGGTACTGTGTTGAATATTTTAGTTTTGTAGTAAGTTTTAAAATTATAGAGTGAATCCTCCAACTGTATTTTATTTTTCAAGGTTATCTTGGCTATTATGGGTTTCTTCATTCACAATTATTCATTTACATATGAATATTATTTATTTATAGCTCGTCGGTTTCTGGGGTGATAAAAGGAGGAGAAATAACTGGGATTTTGGTAGGATTTACATTAAATCTATACATTAATTTGGGAAACATTATCACCTTCACAATATAAATTTTTTGACCCATAAATATAAATTTGAGATGTCTCAAATTACTGAAAGAAGTTTTTATGTCAGGTTTATGTCTTTCTTTGTTTTGTTCTCATCCTAACTTCTGTAAATATTTCCTTACACCCAAGTTTCCAAGTTTTGGCTACTTATTTTCTTCCCCATAGATAGTTTACGTTATCTTGTTATTATCTCTAATTCATTATAAACTGTGTTCTTTTATGAAAACTATTATCTGATCTATTTGTCCCTTATCTTGTTAAAATCTCCTCTCCCATGCCCAGGCTGCATTTCAACTCTTACCAATATTTCTTTGCAATGCTACTTTAAAACCAAAGTTACATTTTTTTCCAGGATTTCCATCACTCTCAAGTCAGCAAATCCACGTCTACTGTTGACCAGCATTCATTCCAGACCTCTCCCAAGTCATTTGGTCCTCTGTGCAAAGATGACCAAATAATAAAGCCTTTGGAATAATCAAAGGCTTTGTCACATTTAGTAAGTGAGCTTCTTCTCAGAGGTGGGGGTTACTGGAATCCCAACACCAGCCTACTTTGCTTCTGGGTAATTTCCTACAAGTGCTATGTACAAGAAGTCTTTCACCCACCTGTAGACTCCTGGGCAAGTTGGGTGACACTATCATTGTGAAAACATGTTTTATACTATTTGGGTCTTGTCATCAGTCCATCTCTCCTCTGAATCAGATACAGGCATGTGCAAACAAACCTAACTCCTCTTCCTCCATGCCCAGAACATTTGCTTCTTTTGAACATGCCTCCATTGCCACACTGCAAGTAACATTTATGTTAAAATATCAAGTGCACGCTTTTCAAAATGTTAATAGCACATTGGTATGTGCTCCTTGGACGTTTGAGGCTATGTTGATCTTAATTGATTTCAGAGTCTGGAGGCTTAATACATTGCAAATCACATCCTGCTGAGAGTTTGCCTAGCTAATGTCATTTGCATCCGTGTTGATCTATTGTCAATATGGCAGTAAAGTGCCTTATTCTAACAAATTAGCATTTGTAGCAATTTTCCTCTGGATAGAAATGGTATCTTGAGGACAGGGCAACTTTTTTTCTTTTTCGGTACTGGGGATGGAACCCAGGGGCATCCTACTTCCGAGCTACACCCCCAGCCCTATTTTTGATTCTTTATTTTGAAACAGGGTCTTGCTGAGTTGCAAAGGGCCTCGCTAAGTAGCTGAGGCTGTCTGTGAACCTCGATCCTTGACAGGTTCACCTTTTAATCTGTATAAAGGTGAGAAATGGACAGTAGTGGCCCTAATCCTGCTAATTACCACCAACAGTTTTCTCCAGAGCAGGTCAGCTTCCAGCCCTATAAATCTATGTCTCCCGTCCTTCAGACCAAGGGAACTCTTTTCTAGATACCTGGCTAGACTTTGAGTTGAAGATCCACACCCTAGCCCATGTGACTGTCAGAAGTTGGAATCAAACTCTTCTCTGCAGGTAGAATTGAGAGTTGGGAGACTGGATTTGCCCCTGGCAATGTGAAAACTTGAGACCTCACTGACAAACGTACAGCTTGCTGGCTACTGGGCCCTCTGTGAGCCAGAGTGTCCAGTCTTCTGGAACTGCCTTCTGGAGAGAAATGTAATCAACTAGGAAAATAATACATCTACTCCAAGAGCATAAACCAAGAGGGAGGAAGAGTTGGAATCCAGAAAACAGGCAATCCAACACTAGGCAGAGGCAGGAGAGTCCAAACACCAGACCTGTGAGGTTGAGGAAGAGCAAACAGTCCCGAGAGGAGCAGGAGACGTGAGCTTGGGGGAAAATTGAACCGGTAGTTTATTGGATTGCTTAATCATGGAAAAAATAGTGTTCAGACGGGTTTTGAAATTCTGCCATAGAGTTTTGGGAGAATTATTAGGATAATGACAGACTACACAGAGGGAAAAAATGAGGTAATTATTAACTCCTGGAAGAACAAGGAGTTATAGGAGAAAGGAAATGTGATCCAAGAGAATTTCTTCACTCAGCAGTGAACAGTACATGCATAATTGTAATAAAAATAAAAATTGAATATTGATTTGACAACAGTGATATAAATATATTAAAAAGAATGGAGGGAGAGGAGATACAGACAAGAAAGTGGGTTAGGAGCACCCGAGCTCCATCTCCCATCATGAGAAGTCGATATGCATTTAAAATTGACAAGTCAAGGAGTAACTGTGTAAGTGTGTTATTTAGAAATACAAAGGGAACCATCAGAGGAGTTTCAGTAGAGGAACTGAGGACAGGGATGGGATGGGAGACGGGTCTTTTTCCTTCATGATTTGTAATATGATTTGAGTTTTTAAATTATGGACATGGGACTGAATTTTTATTAAAATGCAAGTAAGCAAAACAGAATATAGGCTGAGAGATGAGTTTAGGACTCAAGAGGAAGAGGAAGGAGACAAGAAAAAAGATAAGAGGCACTTTTTTATTTTACCCATGTGCAGGGAAGCTGGCTGATTACAGTTGCAGAAGGAATTTCAATGTAAGAATATCGCTTTAATCCAAGCCATATGCTCTCAGGAACAGCCTTTCCTCTGCACGCATTTGCAGCCAGCAGGCCAGAGTTCAGCTGGGGCAGAGGGCAGAGCTGGCGTTATTACAGCCATCCCCAGCCTCAGCCTTTCCAGTTTGCCCAGGGATGGAAGAACATCTGCTGCCCAAAATTCTGTCCGAGCTGCTGTGGGCACTCGTGGCACCAGGCGGGCTGGGCTTGGACTCAAGCTGCAGGCAGGGCAGAGCCAGTGGAGGGTGCCCTCATAGGGGTTTTGAAGAATGGTATGGAACATTCCCATCCAGGGTGCCTGGTGTGATGGAGCCTGTCAGGCCTGGCAGCAGGAGGTGCCTGTGCTCCCTCTGCTGTCCAGAGGATCAGCTGTAGCAATGGGGCCAGCCTCCTCCATCACTCGGAGGAAGGAAAAGTTTCTTAACCTCCACAGGGCTTTCTGCATGTGAGCATCTACGTCGTCTTCTCGGACAAGCTCTCAGTGGTCACTCAGGACCGTGGCTCATTCCAAGAGGCCGCGATGCCCTTCACTGTTGTGATACACCTAAACCTGTCCTGTGTGGTATGGAATCAGAGCTGTCTTCCAAGAGCCTGACCTGGATCCTTGACAATGTCAGGCCCCGGAAAGCCCATGGTCACTGAGCAGAGAACCTGAGCACCTTGTGACATCAGCCTGGACTCCTGGAATATGAAACAGGAAATGTCCCCCCAGGGGAAAGGAGGGTAGGAGCTACCTCCCATGAGATGGATTCATTTCTTAAAAGAGCCAGAATAACTCAGTTTGCCTTCCTTTGGGGTGCTGGGGGATCACTCCAGAGTGGTCCATTCAGTGTTCTTTGTCAAATGGTCACATCCGTCCAAGTCTGAGTTCCATTTGTTTCCCAGTTGAATGGCAAAATAAAACATATTTTTCCACAAAGGTCTCTCACTCAATACAAAGAAGAGTCTTAATTACGGCTCAGAATACATTTGGGGAAGGGCTAATCTAGCCAGCAAGGCAGGCAGCTCCCTCCTCATCTACAAAGTGGTCCTCGGGTATCTCAAAAAGACCAGAGCCCACGAAAGTACAGAAGAGATCCAGAGAACCGTCCAGGCCAGAGCTCCCTCAGGAGAACTAACAGTCTGGGAGCTCATCTCTGGAAGCATCTCCCTAGTTGGGGAACACTTGTAAATGTGTATAGCAAAAGGATAGAAAGTAGCTGGGTGTGGTGGTGCATGTTTGAAACCTCAGTACTTGGGAGGCTGAGACAGGAGGATCGTGGGTTCATGACCAGCCTTGGCTATTTAGTGAGGCCCTCCACAACTTAATGGGATCCTGTTTCAAAATAAAGAATAAAAAATAGGGCTGGGGATGTAGCTCAGAGGTAGAATGCCCCTAGGTTCCATCCCCAGTACTACAAAAATAAAAAGATAGAAGGTGGGAACCTTCCAGGGTGTGATACCCTGGGAAGACACCATCAGAAAGCAGGATGGGGTGGGCAGTGCTGATCCATCACATATGTACCAAGAACAAGGTTGGTATGTGGAGGTGAACACAACCCATGTACGGGTAACAAACACAGCAGACTAACCTGCCTCCGCAGGGACTGTCGCAGGGTGTCCAGGGCCTCCTCGGGTAGAAAGGCCACCTGCTGGAAGAGAAGACTCCTTCATGCTTAGGTTTTCCAGTGGCCACAGGGTTAGTTACACAGCACTGCTCAGAGCAGGTCATGCTGCCTCCTGGTCCACTGCTTGGTGAGCCAGGGCAGATGGTCATGGTGAAGACCAGAGCAAATGTCTGAAGGTTCAGCATCCTGGACTGCCAGAAGACCCTTTTACATAAGGTCTTCTGCATGCAAAAAATCCCCTCAGAAGACCCCAGGTCAATGTAGGCTCTGCCAAAGGGGACAGTCCAGAAAAATGAACAAGCCATTTCTTGCAGGATTCGGAGATGGCCTTCCCTTGGACATCCATGTAGAAAGTCCAGCACACCTGCACACTCTTCTGCCCTAACAAAAGGGCAGACCAAATGCACAGGCCTTGGGTCGACAATGAGCAGCTGGGGTGGGCCATGCCCATTACGCTGGCTGGGTGGCAGGGCAGTCTCCTTTCTCACAAGGGTTTGCCCGGGAACCAGGCCTTCCTTTACTCTTTCAACTAACAGAATGTAAGGGGAAAAGTTACTCGACTGCTTGTCTAAAAAGCTGACCCCCAGAGCCACACTAGGGCACTAGAGGGCTGGGGGAGGCTCCCTCAGCCATGGCAGAGACAACCCAGCTTCCCTTCTAGGACCTGGCATGTATCTAGTCCTTCAGGGAAAGGAAGTACCTGGATTCTTAGGTCCTGCATAAGGCAGACCAGCCAGTGGGTCCGGCAGAGGCCCTTGATTCTTCAGCCAAGGTCAAGAAAGGACCTGAAGCAAGGTGGGCATGACAGACCGAGCCCAGACACCTGGCCCTGCCAGAATCTTACCTGGAGTGGTTTCTTTGTCTCTGTGCAATGAGGAGGTGGGAAAGGAGCTCACTGCCACCTGGACAGCAGAACGGGTGGGGTGTGGAGCCCCCAGGGATCAGCTGAGGATGCCCTGGACCCACACCTCACCTGCTCCTCGGAGCTTCTGCAGCTACAGTCACCGGGGAGAGAAGCAGAGTGCTGAGCTCTTTTCGTTCATTTTAAGGATGTGGCCACATCATTACACATGGAAGACACAAGACCGAAACCCAAGTGTCTGACGCAGGGACTGCACCTTCTGCAGCAACTGGGCCTTGGGCTGACCCTGGATGGAGGAAAAGAAAAGACAGGTCCACCTTCCTGGAGCTGGGCATTCCCCCAGTGGGGTGGCCATTGGAAAAGGCATGAGTGTGCGCGCGTGCACACATAAGGCAGAACACACACACACACACACACACACACACACACACACACACACACACGGGAATCTGAGTCCTCGAAAGTATACAGCATTGTTCTGGGTGGAAGAACAGAACAATGATTTCCACTCTGCTTCTCCCTAGGACAGAAATAGGGACTCACTTTGTTCTCAGGACCTCCAGGCCCAAGGGAGATGGAGGCAGGGATCCCAGTTGGACATCACAGGGGCTTGTCACAAATGTGCTCTCCCTCTTTCTTCCCCCTAGCTCTTTTTTTTTTTTCCACATCAAGGGGCATTAGCCTCTAGGATAGAACCCACAGTGGGTTGGGAACTTTTCAACTTAAAGCATTCAACTCACCCATGTATCAATGAAGAACCAAAATAATATAACTTATTTGAAATTAAACATTTAAAACTTTTAGTCACATTTAATAACCAATTAGGAGGATAGGTAGGAATAAGAAACAGAAAGAATGGAATAAAAGAAGAGAATAGTGGGAGAAAAGAACAGAGTATTTGGGTAGGGTCTAGTCAGGAAAATAGAAACCACTCAAGGTATTTCAAGAAGTAGGGGATTTAATATAGGGAATGAAATGCTTATACATGGTTGTGTGGGTTGGAGGAACAAAGGCCAGGATCACTACCAACTCCCAGGTTCCTCCCTAGCTTTCCAACAACCTAGAAGAGTGCTATTGTCACCAGCACTCATGAATGACAGATCCTACAGAGAGCTGCCAGTGATGGTCCTTGCTTTCTGCAGCCTAAGGCAGATAATAGGCAGGGCACTCCCCTGGAGGGAGGATAATCTGGGAGGCTCTGATGGTCATGGCATTGCTCACGTCATTCTTCTGCCTTCCAAAGGCCACACAAGCGTACCTGGAACTCTCCTAGAAAAGGTAGTTCTCAGTCTTCCAGCCCCTACTAGATAGGAGAGAATATAGAAAGGGGTGTAAAGGGTGTCTAGGGCCAAGAGACAATCGCCAAGAGAAAATGGAGAGAAAGAAGGAGAGACAAAGAGATGAAGAGAGCTGGAGGGAAAAGGAAGTTTAGACAGATGTCAGGCAGACAAAAGAGGCATGGCAGGGAGCAACACAAATGGGAGAGGCAGAGGACAAGACAGAATCAAAGATGGAAATGGAGGAAGAAGACTGCCACCTAAGGGTGCTGGTGGGAGAACTGGACACAAAGCCCCATCATGTGGAATCTGCACCAAGTAGATTTCCACCAGTCCACGAGTGTGAACTTACCCAAGGCCCATCAGTTAACCCTTCTACTCACAAACTTCTGAGGCCACGACTCTCTCACAAACTGTAACGTGCACAAAAATTACCAGAAATAATTTTTTATAATATCTGTACAGAGTATGATCCAGAAAGGCTGGAAATAGACATGGGTATCTGTATTTTAAAGCTTGTTCAGGGGTTATGTGTGAGCCCTGAATGACATTTTAGAAATCATGGCTCTTCAACTCCACTGAAGATGGCAATTTGGGGGGCAGAACAACTAGAAATGTGTGATTAATTTAAGCACGAGGCCCAGTCAGTGGTCCCTCCGCCCACCTCAGCCATGCTCTGCAGTCCCCAGAGCCCTTCCTGCTGCCTTCCTCTCTCTTCTCCCCTCCCTTCCAGCTCCCAGAGAACTGATATCCACCTTGATTTCTTCCCTCTAAACAAGCTAATTAAGTAATAATCCTAGAAGAATCCATCACTCTGACAAGGTTGTTGATTAGCCGTCCCTCAGCCAACCCCAAAGTGCTTGGTATCCCAGCAAATGGTCAACAGTGAGGACAGCGGTGGCACGGGCTGTGTGCAGCAGGTGCGGGCTGGGCTGAGAAGTTGGGTGCAGAATAGTAATTGGGCCTAATTCTGCAGCCTGGTGCGGGGCAAGAAGGGAAGGGACTGGCTTGGGGATTTTCTAACCAGGTTCTGGGCCATTCTTTCTGAGACCCCCACATTCCTCCAGAGGGTTTCTAAACATCTGAACAACTCAAGGCCATGGGTGAAAGGTCATTTGCAAGGCAGTTGGAGACAAGGACAGTTCAATTTTGCAGCCATGTCAACTGTAGAGCTGTTGGAATAAACGGAGAGACGGGCAAAACAATAAAATGACGGCCTGTGAGAGGTAAATTTCAAGTCCAGGCTGATATATGTATTTCTCTTCTACACCCAGAATATTATTTCAAGCACCCCTCTGTTCCCTAAAAAGATTTACTTTCTGCAGTACTTGGAGAATTGGCTTTGACCAAGAGGAATGTGGGAAAACACTGCCCCCTGGTGGTCACAGTTATTGAAGCTTCAAATCATCGGCCTCTCGGAGGTCCCTAATGCAAGCCCTCTCCACACTGCCATCCTGTGGCAGGACGTTGTCATCGTTCTCTAAACTTCACTTATCCATGGTTTGCATGAAGAGTGGACGACCTTGGCCAGCATTCTGGAACAAGGGAAGGGAAACTGGCCCCCAGCTATGGTCCTCCATCACCCCGATTTTGTCCCTGACATGACAACTGAGCTCACATCTCTAAGACTTTCCATTTCTGTTCAACTATAAAGATAAAAAAAAACATAATGCACAGTAAGTACCCCCTAAATGTCAAGGGCACGAGTGGCTGAACAAACAGAGCTTAAAGACGGGAGCAGGTGGACAGGACAGAGCCCTGGGCAAAGGCTCCTGGTCCAGGTTCGGGTCCTGGGTTCTTTCTGCATTCAGCTGTGAGTCCTTGGGGAAATGGCCTTCTCCTTCTGGCTCTCTTGAAGATCTCTAAGGTCTCTTCCACATCACAAACTTGGTGACTCGGGTCCTAACAAATCAAATCAGAGGTCATCACTGAGGCCAGCAGACAATATCCAGGGAGGGAAGAAGAGAGAGAGAGGAGAGAGAGAGAGAGAGAGAGAGAGAGAGAGAGAGAGAGAGTGTCCAACCTCTGGCAATGTAGTTGCAGCAGCTCTGCCTGAGACCCACTGTCTGGGGCAGTAAGTTAAACAGTGCTCTCTTCCCTGGGCCTGGGACTCCGTGTTCCACCTAGGAGGTTTGTGACAAAGGAAATGAAAAACTTCCTTTTGCCTGGAGCCAGCCAGTAGCTAGCTTTGACTTGTCCTCTCCACAGAGGGCGGTGAGACAGTGACACCTAGCGGTCATCGCCTCTAATTGCTGCCAGCCTCAGTGCTCAGCAGGCCTCAGAGAGCTTGCGGGATGTCCAGCTCTCACTGTGGCTCCATCTCCAGTATTAACCCACAGTTTGAGTAATGCAGGTTCCAGGTTGTAATCTCAGTCTCTTTCTCTGACCTTAGTTTCTTCCCCTGGGGTTTTGACCTGACCTGAATCCTTCCCGTCCCACTCTTGTTCTCTGAATGCCATGGTTACAGTTGAGTCACGATCTCCATCGCATGGGAGCCCGGAGTGCAGGACAGGGGGCCTGGACTCCACCCACGTGACCATGCACATTTGTGTGCACACGTTCACCTTCATTCAGCAGGAAGACAGGACTGTGCAGCTGAGCCGCTGACTGCAGGCACTGTGAGCCTATAGCCAGCTGCGAGCTGTTGAGGTGGGAAACTTAACGAAGCCGCCAGGATAAGGTTGATTGCTTTAACCTTCTGTGGAGGGCAGAGACCATACACCTGGCTTTGCCCATGAGGGGCACCCGAACCTCGCCCTATTTCTGGGGTCCACAGGGTTCATCTGTTCCTTAAGAACAATGTAGTTGGATTCTTTTTAATACGTTTCATTCCTATATTTATATATTATAAAAAGCAAAGAGTGGAGAAGGGGGCTGTGAGTATGTGAGTAGAGGTTTCAGAACCTCCCCCTGGGCACGGGGCTCGCCCCAACTGAGCTGAGGACATGCTAGCCAAGGTTGCTGGGTGTTTCCTGGGCCCATACTATTCTTATCATACAAAAGTAACCCCCTCCCCTGCTTCTTGATCATGTCCAAGTTTTGGGGGGGCACCAAGTTTTGGCCCAAATTGATTGATCTCCAGGTGTGATCTTTCAGTGTTGTCTGACTTCTGTGGAAGATCTTCCAACAGACAAACTGAAGGACTGCCAGACAGGGCTGTGGTCTCCTCACCTTCACCCCTTTGGGCCTTGGGTCATCACCAAGCATAGAGCAGTGCCACTCAAGCTCCCCAACAAGGGAGCCACTTTCCCTTTGGGAATCAGATTCTAAAGTTGCCATAGTTTCTGGTAGTGTGCGGTAAGTTCCCGTCATTCAGCGATGGGTGTAATCGTACACTTTTGAAGGTGAGAGCAGGTGCGCTAAGATTTTAAAACATCACAATCCATTCAGACAAACACCAGAAACTGGAATAAGGAAAATGTAATATAGAAAAGTCCGGACTAGCGTAAGACTAGTGTTAACGTCTGAAAGGGGCAAAAGAGGCTTCTCTGGAATACAGGACAGTAGACACGAGATGAGATTCGGGCCTCGCTGGAGAGTGCAGCTGCAGATTATCTGGCAGCAAAGAAGTTCACGGAGCTGCAGCAGATTGGAGCTGGAGCCCAGCAGGTCTCCCGATGGGTGCTGCCAACCCCGGAGGGAGTCTCCTACCCAGACCTCCCCCTTGCGGCAGGGAATCACACTACAGGAAGAAAAAATGCACCCGAGCCAGGGAGGGGCCCCTCTGCTGGCCTTGCAGCGTCCCTCTAGCACCCTCTCCCGACCAAGTCAAACATTGCAGCCTCCGTATTACAAAGGGCAAAGAAGGGCCGATTTGGAGTTGAGAGAAGTACACTCCAGAGAATAAATAACGTTGTGTGTCTGTCTGAGCTGGTGTTCCAAGTGATGTGTGTGCCTAGAGAGTTTCTACGGGGAGTCAACAGTGCCTCTGTGTAAAATATTAAGAGTGGTAAATTTTCTTTTTTTAATCTGAAAGGATTAAAGACTATAGATTTTGTTCTCCCTCCCAGCCCCTCCATTTCTATTAAGCCACCTAATCCTTCCCAGTCCCGGCTTCGGGACTGACCTCCTTAGAGAGACAGACCGGAAGGTAGATGTCTGGTGGGTCCGCAAGCCAGAGTCACCAGGAGAACTTCGTGAACCAAGGGTCCTGAGCTGCCTCCCGAGATTCCCATTCAGTGGACTCGAGGGGGGAGGGAACCTGTAATCTGCACGCACTCACTCCCCAGAAGTCTCCACTGTACCCCGGGAGAGAGCACAGCACCTCCACAGGGCTGGAAGTGGGAAGTGAAGCTGCCCAGCCATCCATGGGAAGGGGAGAGAGGAGAGGCCCGGTCGACAGACGCCTCTCAGCCCCAGCACCCATGGATGGATAAGTTGGTATTCATATCTATTTTCCAAAATGAAAATCAAGCAGGGCCCATGAGCTACTTCATGGGCGACAGAGACATAATAAATAGCTCTAGCAGAAGACAAATGAATTCCTGCTTGTCAGAGTAGGAAACTGGAGAACAGGGCTCCCAGCCTCCTGGCCTCTTGCCCGGCAGCCTCTTCAGGTGTAGTTTCTGGACAGAAGGTACTTTGGAACTAGAGCATGCCAGGGGTCATCCCATCTGGTTCAGAAATAAGGGTCACTAGCTTCTGAGCCCCTATGCCATGACAGGAATTATGTCATAGTCTTGAATTCATGAGCCCTCTTCAGGGATTAATACCACAACCAGGAGATAAGAAAACTGAGGGTTTCATCCTAGGCCATGCAGACAGGAGGGCAGGGCACAGGTGGGTCACACGCCAAGCAGGCTCTTCGTGTGGCCCATGTGGTCTTGAGAAAAGAAACAGCCAGGTCAGTCCCCAGAGGGGCTCAATATCTGCTGTCCTGGGTGGTCTGCAGGCCTGGGAGCGGGGTGGGGTGGGGTGGCACAGCCTTTGAGGAGTCCAGAACAGGACCAGGGAGCCCAGAAGGGTTTCAGTGGGAAGGTGGACCTTCCCGAACACCTGGAGATGAGGGTGAGAGACTGAGATGGAGCCTGGATTGCATCCATAGGTACCAAGATACATTTCAGTAGAAATCATGACCCCATCAATGCTACAGAGTTTTCTCAAATTTCCTGCAGTGCTATAGGGATGTTCCAGATAAGAGAAGTAAAGCAAGAACATACATTTAATATATCTGTTAATATATATTATCTTCATTAGTAGTATTCTGGGTACAAAGGAATAGAAAGAGAACAGTCTGGTGTCTGGAGACCTGAGCTTTAGGCCCCACCAATATCACTGCTCAATTCTGCAAACTCCTCTGCGTCACGCTGCCGGCCAGTGCAAAGGCCCAAGAAAGCTCAGTGAGTGCAGGCAGGCAGCGTGAATACAAATGAAACGTTAGCTTAGGGCCATTGGTAGCCCCAAGAGCCTGCGGCTCCCCAAGCAGCAGCTTGGCCTGGCCCCAGCCTCAGGAGCTCCCTGCCATCTCCTGCTTTGTGACTGCACTTTACCGCTGGGCCTTGTTGCCCTCCTCTGCAAAATGGGCTTTAAAAATACTGCCTTAGCCAGGCATGGTGGCTCACGCTTGTAATCCCAGCATTTGGGAGGCTGAGAAAGGAGGATCACACATAGTTCGTGGACAGCCTCAGCTACAAAGTGAGGCCCTTTGCAACTAAGTGAGACCCTGTTCAAAATAAAGAATAAAAAATAGGGCTGGGGTGTAGCTCGGAGGTAGAATGCCCTAGGTTCCATCCCCAGTATCAAAAAAAATATATTGCGTCTTGCCAAAACCCCCAGAATGTGCAACAGCCAGAGCGACTGTAATGCGAACGAGGGACTTGGAGGATAAGAGGGTCAATGTCAGTTCCTTGACTGTATTGGAGGGGTCGCTTTGCTGGGGGATGCTGGCGGCTGGGGCAGCTATGGGAATCTCTGCTCTTTCTGCTCGGTTTTGCTAGGAGCCTAAAACTGCTCTAAAAGCTAGTCTGCTTTAAAGTAGGGGTGGAAGAGATCCTGCCTCTTAAGGTTATTGTGAGCAAAGAGTCTCTGGCACCCAGCATGGTCCCTGGTGGATGAATGAGGGGAACCACCCTCTTAAGAGCCAGGAGGCCCCTGGCAGCCAGGGGTGATGCCCACCTCTCTCATCAGTCCTCATCTCACACAGGGAGCCCTCAGAGTGAGGACAGGTGTAAGAAAACAGGACCAGATTGGGCCAAATGTCCCTGTTACTAATCAGAAGTGACAGCAAATATGGTGCAGGGCTGAGTATAGTACCAGGCTAGGCCTAGGATTTATACAGGTAGCCTTGTCATTTGTATGGTTAGTCTCCCTCCCAACCCAGGAGACAGACCCTCTGAGAGCCCATGGAGGGAATAGGAAAGGACTTGGCTGTTTGGCCAGAGCACTGACCTGGCTGGGCCATTCTTCTGTTCAAAATCCTGCTTGTCCTGGGGATCCCGCCTGGCACACAAAGCCTTCCATAGCCTGCTGGAGCCCACAGCCGTGCCGGGTACCATTCAGCAGAGAAGAAGGAGAACACCCCAGTGTGCGGAGACTGAGCTCCAGGCCCAGTTCTGTGAGTGTGTGACTTTGGCAGCATCTCTCCTCTCTGGGCCTCCATTTCACCGAATCAAATTCCTCTATTCCTTCTATCAGTGCATGCTTGGCTGTTGACCATGAGCCAGGCAGTCTCTAAAGAGCCTTCCCACTGTGATATTATTGTTTAAACTAGGTGGTTTAGTGTACCGCGAGAAATAAAATACACCGAGAGACCCGGACACTCAGAGCATGAGGATGAAAATTTGAAAGTTTCTCTCCCCATGGTTCTAAGGATTGGCGCCCTTCCTTCCGGTCCTGCCTGTTGAATCCATGTTTCTGGGTGCCCATCTGGAAGGTGTTTGGATAACTCTGAAGACCGACTGCAGAGCTGTGATCTTGCCCTTGGTTTCTTCTCGCTGCTGGTCAGTCCCCAGTCTCTTTGCAAAGGAGAGGTCAGCGTGAAGCTGGGGCAACGTGCATTCTTCCTGGACCACTGCCCCCCATTTCCTTGGAGTGCTCCTCCACACACAGACTTACCTGTTCTCCCTGCCAATTGCCTCCCCTGGCCCAGGCCTCCAGGAGGATCCAGAGCTTCTCTGGGGGAGGCCCATGATGTGGAGGAACAAGCATGGGCTTTACGTCCAGTCCCAATTCTGCCATTTACTTGCTCTGTGACTTTTGAAAAATACTTAACACTTCAGAACCTTGTTCTGTATAGTGGAGCGAATCCATCTCTGCTTGATAGGGTCAGTATAAGGACTACGTAAAATGAAACAGTAATGCATCTGGCCACATGGATAGTGGGGACCATTTTATTTAAGGAAATCTTAGGAATCTCATCTTCACAGGAGATATATCATGTCAAAGATTAATCTGGTGCCTAGGTAAGAAAGAACTCCACCCCTGATATCTATCATCATGGACCTTTGGTCATTTTTAGTCCCTTCCCTGTGACCAGCAGGTGGCGGCAAGGGGCTATGGAACCAGAGCCTTAGGCTGGCAGGGCCCTTGCGTGACAAGCATCACAGAGCTATTTCCTGAGCTCTTCCCTTGCAGGGTGAGTGGAAAACACGTAGCACAACCCCTGTCTTCGAGTCTTTGGGTATTCTGAGGAAGGACAGGTGCACCGGTATAGGAGGAGCCGCTAACGGTGGAACCAGGGGTCACGCTGAGTCTCTGGGCTGCCTGCCGGACGCTTGTCCACTGTGCTGGGCCTCCGGGAGGACTCCAGCACCCTTCCCTGGCAGGAAAGGAGGGTAAGGCCGGAGGCAAGAAGGGACCAGCCCTGAATCTCAGGCTCTGGGGTGGCCAAGAGCCATCTGCCAAGGCCAGCGCCGGTGTGAGGCTCAGCTCGGGGTCTCTGGAGGACACTAGGAACCCCAGGAAAGCAAGCGCCCCCGTGTCTCCTTGCTCCTCTGCCTCACTCAACAGGACCCCTTCCAACCCTCCAGGAATCTTTGCCAAGGGCCAAAGGGATTTGTGGAAAACTTCCTCCAAATCCTCAGCTAATCCTCCTCTTTGACCAAACCCCTTCAGCATTGCATTTGCAGCTTGGTGGCCTCTAATCCCCTCATCCCCAAATGTCCCTGGGGGACTTCCGGGGCTGTCACGTGTACGGGCATGTGACCGCTGGCCTGGGCTGGGCCGGAGCACACCTGTGACCCCAGCACGCCCCACTTCCATCTTCTTCTCTCCCTCCTACAAGTCTCACCTTAAAGCAGGCCAGGAAGAAGCATCAGGTCTGTGCCTGGTGGTCTCTGGGCAGCCTATCCCCTTCTCCTGCTCCACAATGGCTGGCTCCCAGAGGAGTGTGCGTGGGTGAAGTTGGGCCTCGGTTTCCTCCCCTCTGAAATGGGACTCGCAATAATCTCACCTGAAAGGGCTGCGATTAAGAGCTTACCAGGGTAATATCTTAATGAGCTTAAAGCGGTGCATGGTATACAAGGAGCAGAGTTAGCCGTGAGTACCTGGAGTATCTCCCCACCACCCCCACCCCACAAAACCGCCTTGGTCCTCCCTCTCTTGACCCCGGAGGTATGGACACCACACCGAGGGACTGCAGCTCCTCAGAGGCTGGGTGGCACGCTGCTGGGAGCAGGTCCTGCAGGTTCTGGGAACTCTCTACACATCAACACTTATGGCCAGGAAGCTGGGACATGATAGGAAATTGATTCAAACAGGAAATAGATTCAACAGGAGAGAGATTCAAAATCCAGAGATTTCAGCCACCTCTGGAGTTAGGGGCTCAATCTCTTGAAAAATGTGGGCGTTCCGGGCCAGAGAAGCAGGTGCTGGGAGGCACTATTTTATGTCTCAGGTGGGAACAGGCCTGGGCCAACCCAGCTAGACCAAGAGGAGGGTTCCGGGCAAGTACCAGCAGCTGGGGAGGCATGGAGGGGCTGGACAGGCAACCCCGGGAGTCAGAATTCTTTCATCTTTGAAGCACAATTAGATGATGATGATGATGATGATGATGATGATGATGATGATGATTACTATTATTGTTAAACTGGAGATTGAACCCAGGAGCATAGCATTGTACTTCCAAGGATGCCCCCAGACCTACTTTTTTTTTTTTTTTTGAAACAGGGTCTCACTGAGTTGCAAAGAGCCTCGCTAAGTAGCCGAAGCTGTCCGTGAACCATGATCTTCCAGCCTCAGCCTCCCGAATACTGGGATTACAAGCATGCACCTGGCTTTAAAATATTATTTTGTTAGCTACAAATCAACAGAGTTCCCGTGGCTCCTAAGAATTAAGTTATATTGGCTTAAACTCCCTGTAGCATGGAGTTCAACCTGCTCTCTGAGGTTTATGCTCAGGTCCTGACCTCCTGCTCCTGAGCTCACCATCTCTGCTCTGGGCTCTGCAGTGGTTTCCTTATATTCTCCCAAGATGTTGGCCTACTCATAGACTCCCCTTTCCTCCTCCCATGTTCATCCACACTGAAAACTAAACAAAACTCACCCTCACAGCTAACTCTGCTCATTGTATACCATGCACTGCTTTAAGCTCAATAGAGGGTTGCAGGCCTTCTCTGGATTGTGCCTTGCTTAGCCCAAAGCACAGGAGCACAGCCCTGGTCAGCCAGGAGTGGCTTCTTGCAGGACAACCTGGGCTCACTGGCCCGGCATGTGGTGGAGGCCGACTTCTACCAGGACCAGAAATGCAGCCTGAGCCAGGCGTGTAACTTGCACGCTAGATGCAGACCGTGCTGCAAACTCTTCAGAAAAGTGTCTTCCTGAGCTACAGAAACCTTTTTCCTTTCTCTGCCTAGAAATCCTTACCACTCTAGTCACTGGATTTCCCATGGAAGACTGACAGCTAAAGAGGCAAGGATTACAACAGGGGTCTTTGTCTCTAATCAGCTATTAAAATGACTCAAACACATAATGCATCGGTAACTGTATAGCTTTTTAAATGTAAATGAAATACTTGTAAATGTAAAAATGTTTTTAAGTATAAAAGAAACTCAATAATTTTCATGCAAGAGCCCTAATATGTGTGTATTAAACCCTAATATATGTTAATATATTAATATATTTATATATTTATATATATATATATATTAAGCAGGGAGAGGGGAGATCATGGATGCATGTTTATAATCCCCGTAGTTAGGAGAATCACAGGTTCAAGGCTAGCCTTGCCTCAGTAACTTAGCAAGACCCTGTTTCAAAAAAAATTAAAAATTAAAAAGAGCTAGGGGATATAGCTCAGAGGTAGAAGGCCCCCTAGATTCAGTCCCAAGTACTCCCCCGAACACACACACACACACACACACACACACACACACACACACACCAGTAAAAACAAAGCTGCTTAGCTAAATCTGGAGGAGGCAGAGAAATAGGGAACACACCTAATCCTGGGCTGGTCTCCGCCACGCCCCACACCCTTAGAGATCTCTAAGGCTCGTCTCAGCTCTGGGGAGCAAAAAGAGAAATAAAATATGTCTCTATAACCAAAGCAAGGATATTCAAGTTAACTCTTAGTAAGATAAGTATAAATTAAAACCACACCAAGATACTATTTTTGCCTTATCAGATCGGAGCATTTTATTTTGGCAAAGGTATAGGAAATGAACAAACGCTCAGGCAGCATAGGAGAGAATCTAAATTGCTGCAGCACCTGTAGAGGTAACTCAACCATGGCTGTAATACAAATACACATATCTTTAGGGCCAGAAATTCCATGAGCAGGAATTTATGCTTCAGATAATCTCTGCACATAGGGGAAATGACTTCAGCTCTGTTTGTAAATAATGTCAAAGGAAGTAACCAACATCAGTGTCCATCAAGGGAAGGTGGTTAAGTAAACAGTATGTGGTTAAATAAATAGAATGCTTATACAATGGAGTGCTGCACAGCAAAAAGGCCATTTGGGAACCTAGAGAAAACACAGCCACCTGCAAGCCCAGGAGAGAGCCCTCAGGAAGAAACCCAGTCTGCAGGCAGCTTGACTCGGACTTCCAGTCTCTGGAACTGTGCGAAAATTGCTGTTATTTAAGCCACCCAGCCTGTGGTGGTTTATTATGGTAGCCCTAGCAGCATAATGCCCACACCAGTTTTTTTTTAATGTAATGATTAGACTGCAAAACGTACAAATTATATTCTGTATCTTAATGTAAATTCACGGTTGGCTAAAACAAAAATAATGGGAAAATATCTATGATGGGTAACTATTCAAAAGTAAGTTGAAGTGGCCAGATTAATATCAGGCAGAATGACCTTCAGAACAAGAAATAGTGTCAGTGATAGAGGACGGCTGTAGGGAAGGATGGCAGGGTAATTCACCAACAGATATAATAATACTAAATATGTGTCCTCCTCAAATGAGAGCTTCGAAGTGTGGGAAGCAAAATCTAATATAATTGAAAGGAAAAATAGAGATACCTGCGTTGAACTTAGCAGCCACAATTGTCTGTTGCAAATAACAAAGAGAACAAATAGTCAGAAATTCTCCAAGGATGTAGAAGAACTGAACAATAACTTCACCTAATTGATGTTTATGGAACATCCACCCAACAACAGCAGGACATTCATTCTTTTTAAGGGCACATGGAAAAATCCACCAAAATAGACCCTATTCCAGGCTATTTAAAAGCTAACACATTTAAAGGAATTTAATAGGAAGTATGTTCTACAACCACAGCAGAATTAAACTAGAAATGAAAACCAGAAGGATATCTGGAAAGTCCCCCAATATTTGGAAATTTTAAAATACTTCTAAGTAACCCATGGGTCAAAGAGGAAGTAACAGGAAATTGAAAAATAACTTAAGCTGAATGAAAATAAACGTAGCATATCAAGCTTTATGTGATGCCTCTAAGTCCATGCTTAGAGGGGGAATTAATAGCATTAAGTATTTATATTAGAAGAGAAAAAATGTATCTAATAAATAATCTTCCACTTTAGAAAAATAGAGTAGAAAAGTAAATTAAACTCGAGGCAGACACAAGGAAGGGAACAATAAAGAAAGAAAGAGCAGAAGTCAATGGAAATGGGACTAGAAAAAGGTAGGAAAATCTCAATAAAATGTAAAACTGGTTCTTTGAAAAAAGATGAATAAAATCAATAAGCCCCTAAGCCAGACTGAAACAGACCAACCTCCAAACACATTAAACAGTTAAAATCTTGCAATATATGCAGTATCTACATAGTGGAAACTGACACTGAAGAAAAACATCAAATAAATGAAGAGAGCTGGAGGACCCAATATTAAGATGTCAATCCCAAATTGATCCCTAGATTTGATTCAAGCCCAATCAAACTCAATTTTGTAAAAATTGACAAGATGATGTGAACATTTATGTGAAAAAGCGAAGAAACTTGACAGCCCAAACGATCTTGAAAAATAATAAATAAAATTGAAGGAACTGCACTACCTCATTCCAAGACTTATTAGACTTGAAGACTTGAATAATAACGGGACCTGATGTTTATAGAATATTCTATCCAACAACAGGAGAATACTATATTGATGTATACAACTAAAATAATAAGGTCAGTGCATGGTTTTGGAGGAAAGGAAATCTATATATATTTAACTTTATTATAATACTGTATAAATATATGTATTTCTACTTTATTCTGTATCATATATATCATATATATGTATTCTGATATATATGTATATATATATATATATTTCGTATCATATATATGATACAGAATACAGAGTACGGAAATAGATCCACACATACATAGTCAACCAGGTTTTTGTTTTACAAAAATACAAAGGCAATTCAATTTTTTTGTGTATGTGTGTGGTACTGGGGTTTCTGGAAGCCCTTCTACCTCCAGACTACACTCCCAGACCTATTTTATACTTTCTTATTTGGAAACAGGGTCTCTTAAGCCAGCGCAGCTGGCTTCGAACCTGCGTGATCCTCCTGTCTCCGCCTCCCAAGCGCGGGGATTACAAGCGTGCACCACCACGCCCAGCGAGGCAATTCAATTTTCATAGCGATTTTTATAATCACCAAAAACTGGAAGTGACCCAAGGGTTCCTCAACTAGGGAATCAATGAAATGGGATACATACATAAAATGCATCATGGGTAAACAAAGAAACAAACTCTAACAAGCTACAAGATAGATGCCTCTCAAAAGCGTTACGTCACCC
Source organism: Muscardinus avellanarius (assembly GCF_963383645.1). Classification (NCBI taxonomy): domain Eukaryota; kingdom Metazoa; phylum Chordata; class Mammalia; order Rodentia; family Gliridae; genus Muscardinus; species Muscardinus avellanarius. The sequence goes on along the minus strand of NC_137801.1, from coordinate 25,045,158 downwards.
AGGCATGCTGCATATCCTAGACTTGGGAGTGTGAGGAGGGAGGAACTCAGACTCCAGCCAGTGCATGGTAACTTAGTAAGAACCTGCTTTAAACATTTATTAAAGAAGCAGGGAGGAGGTGGGGTTGTAGCTCAGAGGTAGAATGTCTTGGGGTTTAATCCCCAGGACTACCAAAAAATAAGCATTATGCTAAGTGGGGGAAAAAAGTCAGACCCAAGAGGCAAAGTAAGGGATGTCTCCATTATGTGACATTTGAAGAAAAGCAAAACTATAGGACAAAAAACAGATTAGATCATCATAGTGGCTTCCAGGAGCTGATTTTAGGGGAATGCATACAAAGAAGATGGGAGAAACTTGGAGTCTCAGGTGATAGTCACACAACTATACTTATTCCTTAGTGCTGCACCCTAAAAAGCGGGAGGAAATGGTAGACCTGTTTACTTATGTTCCAGAGCCTTCTCATGGCCACACAGCATATAAGTGGTATAACTAGAATCTCCTCTTGTAACTCAGATTTCAAAGTCCATGTTCTTTCCACAGTATTCCTCAGTCTTTTGTTGGAAGAAAGCACAACAATGGTCGCATTGTGCTTTACAGTTTACAAACATTTAAAGGCACTTTGTCACACCTTAGCTTATTAAGTCCTACAAAGCCTTATGCAATATTATTATGACGCCCATGTAACAGATAAAGATATGAATGCTGATGAAGAAACTGAGGCCCAGAGAGGTTAAGCGAGCTGCCTGTGGTCCCCCAGTAAGTCAGTGACAGACCTACATCTTCTGACTCTAATGTTTGTTCCTGTATCCCATAGCTATAAACCTTGGCATTCACAGCATCATCCCCAGGGCTCTGCAAACCATCTGGACTTCATTTCAGCCAGCATTCCCTACCCTCAGGATCCCCTCTGTGAACCGGTCACTGTACCAAACAGACCTCCCCAAACTCAAGTGAGCAGGTTAGCATTTGCACACTTACACAGACTAAGTAATATCATCTTTTCCAAAGGCCCTTGGAAGGAGCGGCAGGCACCCTGCAGCCGTGGCACAGCCCAAGTTCTACTTGGAGACCACCTCCCGCTGAGGTCTTCAGCTCTGAGCTCTCCCTGTCTCTATCAGCTCCCCTCCTCTCCCCGCCCTTGGTTGTTCATCACATTCAGCCAAAGTTCCCCAGGTGTGTTAGTCACCTTCTTGTCACTGGGACCTAAATACCAATGAGAACAACTTCGGGGAGGAGAGTTTTATTTGGGCTCACAGTTTCAGAGGTTTCAGCCCATGGTGTGTCCGTTTCATTGTTTTAGGTCAGGGGTGAGGCAGAATGTCATGGCAGCAGGACTTTGCAAAGGAAAATTTCTCAACTCATGGCAGTCAGGAAGCAGAGAGAGACCAAGAAGAAAGGTCCAGGGACACAGAGCAGGGGACGTGGGCATTTTCCCAGTGACCCAACTTCCTCGACTGTGCCCCACCTGCCTACACATTCCACCTCATCTTAGTATTTCATTCAAATCTTAGTTGGTCGTTGGAGTAATCAACTGATGAGATCCGCCCTCCTGGTTTAATTACCTCCCCAAAACTCTATCCCTGAACATTGCTGCTTTGGAGACCAAGTCTCCAACACATGAGCTTTTGGGGATCAGTCCAGATCCAAACCGTAACACTGGGTCTCAATGTAGGCCTTTCTCCAGGAACACACACTCCCCATTCCACTTTTCTCTCTCATTTCAGTTCTTTGACATCTTAGCCTCAAGCCTGTCCATAATTCGGCCAAAGAAGCCCAAAGTAGTACTTTCCTCACAGATGTACCTCTTAGAGACCAGTTTAACTTTGACAATTCCGAGACCTGGATTGCAGTGGAGTACCTATCACCCTTGGGCAAGAATCCCCCGACCCGATCCGTGCTCAAGGACTGAAGGTGTTCGTCCTTGTCAAAGCTGGTCTTACTCTGTGTCTCAAGCTTGTTTGATCCCTTCACCCTAAATCTTATTTTGGATTTTTCCTCACCCCAGATCTCAGCTTCCAGTTACCTGCAATGGTGGTATGACTACTCTCTGAAACAAGAAGCAAATTGCTCATTCTGATCTGACTCCTCACCTTCATCCCTGTCAAATGTATCTTGAGGCCTTTTTTTCCTGCCCTCAAAAAAGTGTCCTTCATGCTGAGTGAATGTTCAATGAATTTGGAAGTAGAAAATAAATGATCAATCTCACAATTTCCTCTGTGCTTTTCTCTCTATTCTTCCTATCTATCTATCCATCTATTGATCTATCTATCTATCTATCTATCGGTCATGATAGGTAAGAGTGATTCAACCACAGAGATCTGTGTTGAACCATAGAGAGTTATGTATTAAAGCAAATGCCTGTCTTTTATGTATGTACATACGTGTTTATATGTACACACATGTGTACGTGTGCATGTAAATATGTTTACACAGAAGAAGGGTAAGAGAGATACATGCAGAGAAAGGAAGAAGTAAGTAGGAATGAGACTTTTTGTCCCTTGGCAGAAAAGAGTCAAAAACTGCATCCATTCCAAAATGTCCTGCACCTCTCACAGAGAAATACAGCGTCCTGAGTAGATGTGTCACCAAACAACACTCTCAAAACAAACCCGGGAAGAGCCACTTGAAAATGCTGTTGTGCTGGCGCTCCCTGCTTGCTCGGAAGCCCTCCAGCTCCCCAGTTCCTACTCCCTCCCAGATACAGTCAGGAGCAGAGGGAGGAGGGGGAAAATCACAGCCTCTCCCTGGGCCTCCAGAGAAGAGAAAGTAGCTGGGACACGAGCAATACTCAGAAAGGACAGTAGCTAGAGGGTCCGGGCTGCAGAATGGACTCCAACCCTTAATGATGAGGAGCCACCGTGGTCTTAGGACTATTACTAGCCAAGCATCAGCAAATAATCCTGCCAGTACCCTCAGAGGTAGATACTGTCATGCCATTTTATGGATGGGGAGACTGAGGATGGGTGAGTCGGTGACAGCTAGAATCATAGTCATTGAGGTTTTTCTACAAAAGCACAAAGGCAAGTCGATTTTTACAGTGATTTTATTTATTTATTTATTTATTTATTTATTTATTATGTGTCTGGGGATGGAACCCAGGGGCATTTGACCTCTGAGCTACACCCCCTGCCCTCTTTTTTATTCTTTATTTTGAAACCGGGTCTCACTGAGTTGCAAAGGGCCTCACTAAGTAGCTGAGACTGTCCTCGAACCGCGATCCTCCTGTCTCAGCCTCCCAGATGCTGGGATTACAAGTGTGCGCCACCACACCTGGATTTTACAGTGATTTTATAATCACTCAAAACTTTAAGTGACCCAAAGTTTCCTCAACTGGGGAATTAATGAATTGTGATGCATGCATAAAATGCATCATGGGGGAAAAAAGAAACAAACTCCTAACAAGCTACAAGATGGATGGATCTCAAAAGTGTTACACCAGCCAGGCATAGTAGCATATCCTAGACTTGGAAGTGTGAGGAGGGAGGAACTCAGATTCAAGCCAGTGCACGATTATTTAGTAAGACCCTGTTTTAAACATTTATTAAAAGGGCAATGAGGCAGTGGGGTTGTAGCTGAGAAGTAGAATGCCCCTGAGTTCAATCCCCAGTACCCCCCACAAGAAGGCATCATGCTAAGAGGACCAACCTGCTGACCCAAGAGACTCCCCTCATCTCAGTATCTCTAACTCAATTTCCTCTGCAGCTCCCCTTTGCCATGTAGGCAAAGCAGCTGTCAGGGTTTGGAGAAGAGGTTGTGGAAACCTTGCTTGTGAAATGGGAATGATCATCTTCATTCATAGCTCAGACAGGAGGTGTTAGGATGTTAGGATGGCCCAGCACAGTCCCTGACAGAGCAGGAACAAGGCCACGGGAAGGCTGTCCCTGCCCTTCTCTGTTGAGTCCACCTGTGGTCACCACGCCCAGCCTCAGACCTGGCTCTCAGTGAGAACTTGAAGAGTCCTATGGAAAAGCACCCACTGGGGTCAGAGTTGTTTGAAAACCAAAGGCTCCTAGGCAGCAGTGGGAGGTGTTTGAGGAGAAACAGTCCGGTATGTGCAAGGACATAAATTGCAAGTTATTTTTGTTGGGAAGAGTGAACCCAAAATCATTCCATCTGCATTCCCCACTCCAGAGCTACTTTCCCAGGTTGGCTTTGGCAGGGACCCATTCCAGCTGCTAAGTCTCCCCGGAGGCAGAGGTGAGCCCCTGTGCAAGGGAGCAGGGCAGCCTGAACTCTGTGTCCCTGGAGAAGCTGCCCCTGCATTGCTGCCCAGGCTGGGAGGTTGAGGGCCTGGGTGGCGGGGCCAAGCACGGAGCAGAGGAGCAGGAGTAGGAAGGTCTGGGCCTCTGGCTTGTGTCTCCACTAGCCTAGAAGGTCACCAAAGGCCAAGAACATTGAAACCTTGGATAGTGCAAACTGCATGGTACACAGCTGGTGCCTACTAAAGTTAGTAAAGATTTTGTGAATACCCACTTTGAGCCCAGCTTTGAGGCAGGCATGGAGAGTTCAGAGAACAAGACAAAGTCCTCACTCTCTTGGAGATCAGGATCGGAGGGGAGAAACAGGCACACATATACTGCATTTCTTATACTACATTTCTTCCCAGGGCCATGCATGTCAAGACACAGGGGGTTGGGAACACAGAGAAAGAGTCTTCACTCTTGGGGTGCAAGAAGGAGGTCCACAAAAAAGTGGGTGTTTGAGTTGGACTTAGATATGCAGGCCAATGAGGGCAGAGAAGGAAGAGAAGAAACTGGGAGCCTACTGAAAGCCTAAGCAGAGTCCGAGGCCGGAAGCTTCATGGTATGCTGTGGTGTGGTCACTAGGGGTTGCTGTCTGGAACTTGTGGGAAAATCAGGGGAGTCAGGGGGCTGGGATGCTGATCAGGAGACAGCAGGAAGGTTCTAGGTAGGAGAAAGGTGTGACCAGTCCCACCTCTGTGGCTCTCCTGTCCACAGGAGCCCACGTGGAATGTCCTCTTCACCAAAGGGCAAAGGGACTAGACAGCTGCGGAAGGGCAGCTTGAACTGTATAGGAAGATAGAGACTCTTCCAGTCCTTTTCCATCTCCAGAGCTATAAGATCAGGCCCAGGCCACACCCAATGGTTACCCATTGGACTGGGTAACCAATGGGCTTTATTCATAAAGGCCAACCCCCAAACCCTGCCACAGATCAAGTCCTCTCGGCTGCCTCCTGCATCCACTGGAGGTTCCAGGCTGGACCAGCTAACAGTGCAAATTAGCAATAATAATATGAATGGCCAGCATGTTCTATGCTAATTGATTTCCATTTGGGGCTGTGGGACCCTTGGATAGAATTTAAGAGATCTGTGAATTTGGATGGGAAAAATTTTACTTCCTTATTTTCACGATCCCTTTGCTGAAATTTAGCCTTTCCTGTGCTTATGGCTATAGACTAGGAGTCTCAGATGCTCTCGCAGCATCTGTGATCTGTCACCAGTAGAAACTGAAGGTATTTTCCACAGCACAGGACGCTGTTCCAGCTGTCTTGCATCACTGCTTAAACACATCACTACTGCAGAATTTCGGCGGCTGCTGGACCTGTCCCTGAGCCTTGCTTCACCTGTCACAAGCACCTGCAATTCGATATCACAGATTCAAAGTTTTTAAAGATGCTTTGATAACTGTGTTTCGATGTAATTGGTCTCCTCTTGTATTTTGGTATTTTTGGTGTATGCATTTTGAAATAATGCTTTGAGGAGGGGTTTGCACCTTTTATATTTTTTTTTACTGGGTTCATGTTTTTTATCAGACTGTCTTAAAGAAGCAAGGACCAGCCGAGGTGGTGAGGGCTGGAAACATTTCTTAGGTACTGGTGCCTTTGTTCAAACAAGTTATCACTTCATCTCCATATTGGGTAGAGGTGGAGCTGCTCTGGTTGTATTGGGGGTCAAAGGTGCCTTGGAGCTGTCCTGCCCCTCTACCCAGCTATCCCCATAGATGCCGGCCCTCCTCTCTTCCCTCCCAGGAAGCTCCATGGATTTCCTGGGTTCCACAGAGCACACTTGCAAATCAGACCCAATGCTACCTTTCTCGAGCACCACTTTGTTGGTGGCATAAGCTCCCCTACTTCCTATGGGAAGTCCAGGATCTCAGGGCCCAGGCCTGTAAGCCCTCAATCTGACTATAGCCAGGTCTGGGATGGGCTGGGAGAGGGAGGATGTCACTTATGGCCCAGGGTGAAGTCTCCCATGTGTTTGTGAAAAAGATCGGGGGGGGGGGGGGGCTTCTTAGCCCAGAGAGCTCGTCACCAGCAGTTTAGGAGTTAAAATCATGAGCCAGCGAGTTCTGGATTCACTTATGGCGTCTGCCACTGGCTAGCAATGTAGCAGTGCACCTCGGTTGTCATCTGCTAAGGAGGAATAATAATAGTTACCACCTTAAAAGGTCATTTTGAGGATTAAGCAGAAGAGTTCCTGGAAAGAGCTTAGCTTGACCCCAAAGCTGCTGAGACCCGAGTCTTTCTCTGGGGAAGAAGTTTGCACCAGCTGCAGCCCCCTCCCTCTAGACAGGCCCTCGCTGTCTTTGCCTCTGCAACCTCACAGACTGAGACCAGCTCCGGCTTGTCCCACCCTCCAGGCCTGAAGCCTTTGCTCTCCCCTCCTTTCCAAACCTGTCACTTGACATTCTCGGGGACTCTGGGGAACAGCGGCCTGGCTCACCCAGACAGCTCATACTGTCACTATTAGCGAATCACCTAATAATTAGCGTGACATTTGTAAAAGGCCTCGAGGGCCCTGGGAGGCTGCAGTCTGCGCAGGAGGTTTGGTAGTTCTGAACCTGTGCCCGGCAAGATGCACGCGGAAGGGAATAGTGACCCATGATTGGGCATGTTCTCAAATGTCCTTAGCGTGTTTACAGAGGCAAATTTATTGCAACACTAAGCAGGAATAATCTTCAGGGGCTCTCAGTCCTGTGTTTTCTATAAAATTTGCAAAAGTAATCTTCCTCCCCCTTTTTTAAGAGACTCTCCAAAATGGCATCTGTGCAAAGCTCCATAAAACCGAATCTACCCTCAATTAAACTAACGTTGTCTCTTGGCTCCACCTGCCTAGGAAGCCTTTCTCTCCTGTAAGCTTCAAGGACTGGCAAATAGAGGTGGGAGTGCCACCTGGAGAGTGCTGAAGGACTTGGCCATTTGTTGGGTCAAAAAACAGTCAGGGAATCCGAGTTTTCTGCTCTGCCACCTAGTGGCTGGAAGACTTGAGTGCAGCCACATAATCCCAGACCCTAGGCATCCTTCCTCAGTAAAAGGTAAGAGAGAGAGAAGCCTGGTCCGCCCACAACGGAGACTGATGAAAGAGCCATCTGTCCTTGTGTTGAGTCTTAGTGGTGATTGCAAAAACACACAAAACATCGAGTTATGGAATAAAAGGCCAGAGATAAACTCCTTCTCTCAGAGCCTGGTGAGTCACCCATGAAACAAGGTGCCTAGCTTTACTCAACTAAGAAATGAAGGGGGGGGGGGTCCACAAAACACTCCCTGCGCTTTGTTAGTAGGAGCAGAGGAGGTTTAGGTCAAGGTAGTCACTTGCCCCAGACACGTGTGTGTGGAGGGGGAGGGTCCTTCAGCCTCCTGGGGCCTTTGGTGTAGCCACTAGGACAGAAGACTCGGGAGAAAGGGCAGGCAAGGAAAACCTCCCATAGCTGCAAGAGCAGGCTCCATCTTGTCTCTGGCAGGGCCCCACCTCCCCTCTGGCTCAGACCCCAGACCCCCTAATGCCTTCCTTTCTCTTTCTCTATATCAGATCAGTTGTTAAGTCCTAAAATCTCCACCGTTCAGATCTGCTGTTTTGTCCCCTCCTCTCTGTTCCTACAGACCATCATCCATTTCTGGTCTGAGCGATCACCACGGACCTCCAACCCAGGGCTTCTAGGCCAACGCCTTCGGCTGTGCTGGACTCGGGTTCCTTCATGCCAGGCGCGTGGAGGCCAGAGCCTGCGAGCCAGCATTTTGCAGCCTGGGGAAGCCTTGCTTGGTGTTCCCTGTATGGAATTCAGATGTCATCACTTTTTTATGTTGTTTCTATATGGAAAACTGGGCAAGTGTCCACTTCCCCAGGGCTCCTTTTGGCCCACAGCCCCCTCCTGGGCATGGGGGCCAGATCATTTCCATGGAGTCTGTTTCAGTCAACATTCCCACTGCTTCTGACTCAAACACCTGACATGCAAACTCTAGAAGAAGAAAGGTTTTACTTGCTCACCAAACTGGAGAGTTCAGTCTGTCCATCTATCTATTGGTCTATTTATCGTCCATTTTATGCCAGCTCCAGGCAGGAGCCAGGGCTAGAAATCTTTAGGGCATCTTGTGGGGAGCAGAGAGAAAAAGGGAAGGCTAGGGTCAGAGCCAGATGCTGCACCTGGGCAGGGCCGGGACTTGGGGTACCCAGCCAAGGCCCCAGGGACCCCTCCCCAGCAGCCAAGTCCTGCTTCCAACATGGCTGCCTGCTGGGCCTGAGGTCCAGGGGCCATTTTAAATTCAAACCACAACAGAGTATTAAACTACAAAAGCGTATTTCACCTTGAGAAGGGGAATCATGAAGGTAACTGAAAGCCACATCCTGGCCACAAGAGCAAGCAAGAAGCCCCGAGATAGGAGGAGGATCCTTTTTGCAATGCGGGGCCCCGTGAGTTGAGATGTGTGGAGAAAGGCAGCCTTGGAGGACTTGAGGAAGGGTGTTCCTCTTGCTGCTTCTTTGGGGGTGGGGGTGGTCCTCACAAAGCACAGTACACAGGCGTCACCTGCTGCACTTGTAGAAAATGCAGGTTCCTCTCCCCATCCTACCCCACCGCACTAAAATGTTCAACCAGCAGCCTGCATGCTAGAAAGCACGCTGGTCATCCCTGCAGGTGTGGTCCAGATCTTACTTTGAGAAACTGTGTTCGGATGACCTCAGCTAAGTGCAGCTCCTCCCTACCCTACCCCTTCCTGGTCAACCCAGAAGATTAAACAGCACCAGCACATGGGCAGGAATTAGCTGTAAAAAGCTATATTTCAGCCTAAAACCTCAAATCAAACATATCACTTGGAAAATTTTTCTAAGAATAAGGGATCATTAAAATATGGCAAGTAGTTGAAAGCAAGTCCATCCGGGCAAACCAAAGCAGCTTTGGGGAACAAAAATAAGTTACTCAGACTTAAGAACATTCTCCCAGAAGGGCAAACCACATGAAACACAGAAAATTGAATCCTAAAGAAAAGGGAAAGTCTTGAAATGCTGGAAAGAAATTATTTTTAATCTATGACCAAGGCAGCCCCTCGGGCAGGCGAACACAGCAAACTGCTCCCTGCAGTGTGACAAGACGGGGAATTAGATGGAAGACATCAAATCCACATAGATCCAGACGGCAAGTGGCCTGGGGATAAAAGCACACGTTGTTCTTGGAGGTTCCCAGATTGGAGTGAGCGTCACCAAGGGCACCACTATCTGTGGTGTGGATGATGCTTCAGCAACGATTCCAGCCAGCTGGGGAACTGCCCCTTCTCTGGCTATTGCTACATTTTTTACCCCACCACCACCACCACCAATAAAGGGATGTTCTGGCTCCCAAGAATGCTATGAAGGTGTCAGGCAAGTGGCACCTAGTTTGGGGCATCCTGATCAACTGAAAAAATACAGATGGCCCATTCACCATCATCTTATGGAGAGGCTTGAAGCTTTCAGTTGGCTGGCTGATGCTTGCCACCCCTGTGGGGAGTAGCTGCTACTTTCTCTGTCATTTCCTTTTGCCAACTGCATGAACCATTTCTTCACAGTTCAGAACTCTGCCCAGAGTGAACAGCTCAGGAACAATGCTGGGTGTTGATTGGCTGTGGCCAAATGGAGACCCAGGAGTGAAGGCAAGGCTCTTTTCACTGGGACCAGAGAGGAAGCTGTGGTCCTTCCTCTTTGTTCGGGGAATGTGGGAGGCAGAGAGGACAGGGATGTGGTTCTGGAAAAAGCAAATTCACCACTTACCAGTGCTCTATTTGGGCTGATTTACCACAGGATATGCGTTCACAGACTCAGTTTCCCCAGAGGAAATGTAAGACTTCATGACCTGCAATAACTTAAGATCCCAGGGAACTGGATAAATGGTGATGACTCAGGAAGAGACTGAGAACCAACAGGCACAAGTGGGCAGGTCAGTAGGTATCTCAAGAGCTAGAGCCATGAATCACGTCGGACTCCAGACAACAGGGTGAGTCGTAGAGGAAAACAGAGCTTGGACCAGAGGATCCAGATGGCCCATAGGCCAATGGAATAAAAGCCTGTTCATAGGCTCGAGATCAATGCCAGAGAAAAGTACCAGCTACGCACCTTTCTGCACCACTGGACTTCAGATTGCCCCCATCTGAGCACAGAGGCTACACACAGGTGCACATGGGGGCCCAGGAAGAGACTCTGTATAAGAAGGACTTCAAACAAGCCGCTGCGCTTAGTAGAGTTCCAAGTCATTTCAGGCTCCTGGACTTTGAATGCACCACCTGATAACCAACTGAACAACAGCGGTGTGTCGGGGCCTACGTGTATCTAGCACTATGCTTCTTCTGTTTAGGGACTGGAGGCATGGGACCATGAACTGAACATACTTAATGTGTGTGTCGCTCTAGGCTGAGAAAAAAAAGTGGGGGTGTAACAGTGCTATACCAGAAAGTGCCAACTGGGGTGCAAGTAGTCATGGAATGCTTCCTGGAGGAGGTGGATATGCCTAATAAAAGCCCCAACCCTTAAAAATTTCACACTCTTTCCTAACGCTGTCAAAACTTTTTGGTGCAGGAACGCTGGGTACAGACCACATTCAAACTACAGCAGGTGCCCAGCAATCATGTTGGTCCCACCTCTCTGACCATGACATAACCTCCTTATCTTAGAGGCAGTTGGCTGGCACTCTTCATGCCACCCACAACTGTAATTGAACATGATATGCTTATATATTTGGGGGATTAGAGTGTGGATATAGTTGGAGCGGAGCACTCCTCTGCCTAACACAATTGGCAAGGGCAGAGGATAGAATATATTTTACTTAACAATGTGTTGATGTGGTTTGTAATTTTAAGCATTCAGAGCTATGGTGTATGTCCTCCATTGGAACTCTTGGCCCAGGCCCCCAAATGTGAGTAAGATCAGGTGAGGCAGTGTTTGTCTCAAGGGGATGGTGGGTGCAGCAGTTCTTGGCAAAGCTTACCTTTGGCCAGCAGTTTCCCCTCTGGACAGTCTCCAAGGTGCCCCCCATCCATGGACCTCCAGAGGAGCACCACCCTCCTCACCCCATCTCTGCTTCAGGCCAAAACCTCTGACTTCCAACACTCTGGTCTCCTAATGCCATCCCCCAGCCCCTACCAAAAAAGGCAGATTACCACTTCTCTTTGCTTTTTACTTTTACATAAAAAGGGTAGAGGCAGGGGATGAAGCATCCTACATATCCCAGCCCCAACATCTGCAATGTTGTACAGACACATCAAAAGGATGCCAAGCCCTCCAGGAAACCAGAGGGCGGCTTACATCATCCTGCAGCACATCGCTAAGCAACTGTGGGATCAACATCTGTTTCCATGGAGATGTCACATCATTGCCATTCTCCAGGCAGAGCAGAGCAATGCGTCGGAAGGAATGAATAAGCCGGGCTGTGCCAGAGAATAACAAAACCTGACGGCCATAAAAAAAAAAAAAAATCCTCAGAGTCAAAGGTAAATGACAGAGACACTGGAGTGAAGAAAAGAGGGGATCAGGCTCTGGAGGTTGGGGGTCTAGCAAGGAATGCCAGCTAGAATCAAGCCACATGGACATCACCTGGCCTAACCCTAATCAGAGTAGCTAAGAGTCTCAGACTCCTGCCCAATCATGTCCAACAGTTCAGAGGTCACGCTGGAGCGGGAACTCAAGGCCTGCGCCTGCTGGCCTAGCAATAGTCCCTGACAGAGGGAGGCGCCAAGGAGCAGCCAGGCTTCCCCGGCCGGTTCCAGCTGTGCACAGCTGGTTCTGCATCTCTCTCTTCTGTTCTTGCTCTGGCCTGCCGGCCACATTTCCTTCCAGGGATGGTGGCTCCAAGTCACCCAAGACAACTCCTATTCCTGCGGAGCATGGCTGCCCACGTGAAGACGAGGCAGGGGGCTGGAAGGAAAGGAGCATTCCTGAGCACCTGTGATGTGCCAGGCCCCGTGCGGCATGTTTATAAAGAGCCAGCTCCATTAGCCCTCAAGTTCTGCCGGCAGCATGCGATCACCTCACTCATAGACAAGGGACCCAGGCTCGGAGAGGTGAAGTGGCTTATTCAATGTGATAAGAATAATAAAGGCTTAGAAACCACTTACGATTGTTTTCAGCTTGCTCAAATAGTCACTGATTTCATCCTCTCCTGGAATCTCTGAGGGGCTGCCATTATCTATCCGTGAACAGCAGGTCAGGGTTGAAGCCTGGGAGCACCACGCTGACCCGTCCACACCAAGGGCGACATCACAGGAAGCTCACGGATGAGCATCCAATCTACACGGATTGGATGTAGAAACAGAATCCTGGATGGGCTTTGTGCTGTGCCCCACAATGTGCCAGGAACCAAGGCCAAGCGTAAAAGGCACTGACGACCCCACCATTCCGAGTTCAACCCCTCTCCTGCAGTGCTGCTGGCTCCCACCTACCACTCCCCCAATGCCCAGAGCTCTGGCCGCCTTCCCCTGGTGCTGCATGAGGCCAGGGGAGGCAGGGCCCCCTGGGGAGGGTGAGCCTAGGGGTGAGAGCTACTCTCCTGCAGCCTGGCAAGGGGACATCAGAGACGCCCTGTTCCAGGAGTGCCGGTGGCTCCCCAGGCTGGAAAGTGTTCACTGCCACAGACCCAAAGCCAGCTCTGGGGCTGCTGCTGGAGCCCAGGGGCAAGAGGAGGCCCAGGTGTGCCTGTAAACTCCTGCCTGATTACACATTAAGAAGAGGATGCATGGCAGGTTGCCTGGACACCGGGGGCCTCAGCACTGCCAGCATTGGCCAGAGCCCCTGGGACCCAGAAGGACGCCAGGGAAACCCTTTCATTGTCACCAAGGAGGGCCCAGATGTGTGCTCATAGCTTCCTTGTCCTCCTGGGGGCCCTGGCCACTGGGGGTGGGGGAGAAGTCCTGAGGGGTTAGAATCTGAAGGGAGGATGTAGAGAAGGAAGTTCAAAGAGAGTTAGACAGGGACAGAGTGTATTGGAGCAGATGCCTCCCCACCTTTCCAGCCAGCTGCCCCAAAGACAGGCCCCGGCACAGCAGAGGAGGATAGAGCTCCGAATTTGGCCTGAGCGGGATGTCATAGAATAACAGAATTCAGTGTAAAGTACCGAGATGAGACTTCTCTAGTAAGAATGCCTGGCATGGTGGCACACACTTGTGATCTCAGTATTTGGGAGGCTGAGACAGGGGGATCGCAGGTTTGAGGTCAGTTCCAGCAACTTAGGGAGACTCCGTTTTAAAACAAAAAAGCCAGATGTGGTGGCGTATGCTAAGAATCTCAACATTTGGGAGGCTGAAACTAGAGGATCCGGGTTCACAGACAGCCTCAGCTATTTAGTGAGGCCCTCCACAATTTAGCGAGACCCTGTTTCAAAATAAAGAATAAAAATAGGTCTGGGGGTGTCCCTTGGAGGTAGAAGGCCCTTGGGTTCAACCCCCAGCATCACAAAAATAAATAAATAAATATAAATAAATAAATAAATAAATAAATAAATAAATAAAAAGGATGGGGATATAGCTCAGAGGTTGAACACTCCTGGGTTCAACCCCCAGTACCATAAATAAATAAATAAATAAATAAATAAATAAATAAATAAATAGAAGGAAAGAAGAAAGGAGGGAGGAAGGAAGGGAGAAAAAGAGTGCAAGAAGGAATGAGACCTGACAAAGATGTCGTGGAAAGGCACCCTAGAAGGGTTTATTAAGGGGGAAGAGAGAAAAAGAAAGAGAGAGAACAAGGGGGAGGAGGGAGAAAGAAGAGGGACAGGGAAGAGGAGAAAAGGGGAGAGGACGAAGGGAGAAGGAGACTGCTTGTTATCTGACACACTTAGAGTTTTGACCACTCACTCTTCACAGAGAAAGCTCTGCCAGCCCTATTTGTACCAGGGCAGGGGGGCTGGGGTTTGCTATGAAAAAAAAAACCACCCCCAAAACTTTCATATCTCAAATTCCATGTAACAAATCCTCTGCCACTTGCTCCTTGCACTCAGTGTTGTGTTTTTAAGATTCCTCCACATTGAAGAGCGGTGCAGGCGGCTGATTTCCACTGCGTGTGCGACTACACACGTCGCCGCTAATTCGTCCATCCTCAGTGCTGAGGCTGGCCACGTGTTTGTGCCGTGATATTGCCGGGAGCATTCACGTCTCTTCATGCCCAAGAGCAAAGTTTCTTTGGATACGCACTTCCAGGTGGAACTGGTAGGACTGCTGGGTCAGGGAATATAAACTATTTTGTATTTTATAAAATATTGTAAATTTTTTTGCTGTCGGTTTGTGCTTCTGCTAGTGGTTTGCGTTCTCTTTCTTTCACATCCTCATTCACATTTGTTATTGTCAGAACTCAACATTCTTGCTAATCTGATCATGCCAAAGGGTACCTCAATGGGATCTTTTCTTTTCTTTTTTTTTTTTGGTGGTACTGGGGTTCCTGGAAACACTTCTACCTCCAGGCTACACTCCCAGACCTATTTTATACTTTTTTAAATTTGGAAACAGGGTCTCCTAAGCCAGCACGGCTGGCTTTGAACCTGCGGGATCCTCCTGTCTCCGCCTCCCAAGCGGGGGGATTACAAGCGTGCGCCGCCACGCCCGGCCCTCAATGGGATTTTTTTTTTTTTTTTTTTTTTTTTGGTACTGGGGTTCCTGGAAGCCCTCCTTCCTCCGGGCTACACTCCCAGACCTATTTTATATTTTTGAAACAGGGTCTCTTACGCCAGCGCGGCTGGCTTCGAACCTGCGGGATCCTCCTGTCTCCGCCTCCCAAGCACAGGGATTACAAGCGTGCGCCGCCACGCCTGGCCCTCAATGGAATCTTAATCCATTTTCTTGGACGAAGACGTTGTGTTTCCAGCTGGGTTCCCTCTTCTATTCAGATCTTTTGTTTCTCTTTAGGAGCTATTTTTCCTTAAGAATGTGTGAAAATCCTTTGTATATTCTGGATACTAACTACTTTTTTTAGTTTCATGGATTGTAAATATTTTCTCCCAATATGTGACTTGTGTTTTCCTTTGATGTGGGTATGTGGGGTTTATTTTTTGGCAAAAGAAATATTGGTTTCAATGTAGTTAAAAATTTTAATCTTCCTCTGAAGTCTGTGCTTTCTGTGCCTGTTGTCCTCTACCCTAACCCTCCAGTGCTGGGGACTGAGCCCCAGGGCCTCTCACAGGCTGAGCAGATGCTGCACCACAAGGTACAGCCCAGCCCTCCTGGTGCCTGTTTAAAAAAGTCTTTCCTCCCTCAACTTGACATAAATGTATCTTACAAGACATTTGTAAATCCTGCTTTTCTAATCTGGGTCATTAATATATATGGAAGCTATTTTTGGGTGTGGAAGTAAGTTTTGTTTTTTCTGATAACCTAGATGCTTCTGAACCATATCAAGTTTTCACTTGACTGTTGACATATCCTTGCGCCCATCCCACACTTCTGTGATGACTGGACCTTTATAAATCTTGATAGCAGAAAGCCTCACCCATTCCTCTTCAAAGCACCTGGGGAATTTTATTTTCTTGTTCTCATTCTATTAGATTCTACCTTTGTTTTTCAGGTTCATAAGAAACAGTAGAACCTTTACTAAGATTTCATTGAAAATATAGACTAAATAGCAGATAAATTATATTGTTAGGGTATCAACTTCTTTCACCTCTGAACATGGCTCATCTGTCTCTCATGTCTCCCTTGGTGCCTTTCAATAACTTTTTAAAAAATCATATATACGAGCCGGGTGTGGTGGCGCACGCTTGTAATCCTCACGCTTGGAAGGCTGAGACAGGAGGATCGCACAGGTTTGAAGCCAGCCCCAGCTGGATTAAGAGACCCTGTTTCCAAATAAAATATAAAATAGGTCTGGGAGTGTTGCCCAGAGGTAGAAGGCCTCTGGATTCCATCCCCAGTACCACCACCCCCCAAAAAAACTCATATATACGTACATATAAAGTCTTACACAACTTTTATGAGATTTCCAAATTAAGAAAATGTGTCCTATTTTTTATGCCATTCATTAGACAGGACCAATAGTTGCGTAGCACAAGTCTGTAACCCTCTTCCATGGTGCAAAGCAGTTGCTAGAGACAGCTGCCCAATGAGAGGCTGAAGTCTCAGCCCCCTGGTACTCAAGTGCCGCCCTGGGATGTGCGTTCCCAATGGGATGTGATCAGAGAAGAAAGTGTGACCTCTCCTTGACCCCTCCCTGACCCCCACAGGGATGGAGAGGACCCCAAGGTGTTAGCGGAGGAGGGTGAAGTCCAGGGAGGGAGGAGAGGAGCCAGAGTCTCTTAGTCACCAACAACTGGAACCACTGAACTTGTACATGAACAAGAAATAAACTTCAACTATGTTACACCATGACTGAAGTTTCATACCGCAATTGGCCTTACCCAATTAATGCATTTTTGGGGCAAGATTTTGGCTCTTTTTAAAAATTATCTTTTCGCCGGGCTTGGTGGCGCACGCTTGTAATCCCCGCACTTGGGAGGCAGAGACAGGAGGATCGCGCAGGTTCGAAGCCAGCCGCGCGCGCTGGCTTAGGAGACCCTGTTTCCAAATGAAAATGTAAAAATAGGTCTTGGAGTGTAGCCCGGAGGTAGAAGGGCTTCCAGGAACCCCAGTACCACAAAAAAAAAAAAATAAATAAATAAAATAAATAAATAAATAAATAAATAAAATAAAAATTATCTTTTCTACTCAATGTTGCTGGTGAATAAAAAAAGTATAAACATTTATGGGTATATTTATATATTGTTTACTATTAAGAAAAAGCACTTTGGAGTGTCTAATAATTTTTATTCTCAGATTTTATTACAGAGCTGTATTATCTGTAAAATGAGAACTTTGCTTCTTCCTGTCCATTTCCAATCCTTGTATTTATTTTTCTCACCTTACCGCCCTGGCCAGATCTGCCGTCCTCATCTCATCTCCAATTGTCGTAGATTTGTATGTCTCATCATTAAGCATGATGGGTTAGGCATCAATACCATCTGTTGGGCTAAGGAGGTTTCCTTCTACTCCTAGGTAGCAAATAATTTTGACTATGAATGCATATTGAATCATATCAGGAGCTTTTTCTGCATCTATTAAAATAACATAACTTTTCATCTGTTTCTATAATAAGTTAGATTCGTTCTCCAATATTAAGTAATGATTATAATCCTAGGCTTTATGCAGCAAAAAAACAAAACAACAACAAAAAAGCATTGCTTCTACATATGAACTTCTTTATCTTATGTTTTGTTGAAGATTATTTTTCCTTTTTTTTTTTTTTTTTTGTGGCACTAGAGATAGAACCCAGGGGCATTCGAGCTACACCTCCAGCCCTATTTCTCAGTCTTTTAATTTTTTTTTTTTTTTTTGCAGTACTGGGGATGGAGCCCAGGGACATTCTACCTCCGAGCTACACTCCCAGACCTAGTTTTAACTCTTTTTTATGAAATAGGGTCTCACTGAGTTGCAAAGGGCCTCACTAAGTAGCTCAGGCTATCTGCAAACCATGATCCTCCTGTGTCAACCTCCTAAATGCTGGGATTACAAGCCTGCGTTAGCATGCCCGGCTTTTTTAAAATTTTTGAAATAGGATCTCACTGAGTTGCAAAGGGCCTTTCTAAGTAGTGGAGGCCATCCGCAAACCACATCGATCCTCCAGTCTTGGCCTCCAGAATGATAAAATTACAAGCATGTACCACCACACCCGGCTTTTTTTTTTTTTTTTTTTTGAAACAAGATCTCACTAAGTTGCTGAGACTGGCGTAGAACCTGTGATCCTCCCATCTCAGCTCTCTACTCCAAATACTGATATCTAGGATTACAGGTGTGCACCACCATGCCCACCTTTGTTCAAGATTTTTACACTCATGTTTGTAAGTTTAACTATAAATTTCCTCTCTCTCTCTCTCTCTCTCTCTCTCTCTCTCTCTCTCTCTCTCTCTCTCTCTCTCTCTCTCTCTCTCTCCTTGTTTTGATGGCAAGTTTTACCAGCCTCATTAAATGATTTAAGGAATTCACTTCATCTGCTTCTCATCTCTATGATAGTTTGTATTTTTTTTAAGGTTATATCTAGTCCTGGAATTTTGAGTGGAGGAGTGGCAGTGTGACTAGCCTGTTAAACCATCTGGTGAGACATTTTTCTTATTTTTATTAGGTGATAATTTAATTAAATCTATAATTAGATTTTCTATTTCTACTTGAACAATATTTTATTTATATTTTGTCTGAGAAAACATATTTTGTCCAAAATTTTTAATCTATTCACATAACATTGCATATAACTGTCCTTTCTAAAACCTATCTTTATGTTTCTTCTAATATTGTTTATTTGAGTTCTTCTTTTTTTAACCTGATAAATTAGACACTTGTCTGTCTCTGCTCAGAGAACTGGATGTGGGTTTGCTGGAGTCTCTCTAATGTGCACTTGTGTTCTAGTGTACTAGTTCCTGCTCTATTTTTTTTTTTTCTTTTGGTGGTACTGAGGTTCCTGGAAACCTTCTACCTCTGGGCTACACTCCCAGACCTATTTTTTTTATACTTTTATTTGGAAACAGGGTCTCTTAAGCCAATGCGGCTGGCTTCGAACCTGCGCGATCCTCTTGTCTCTGCCTCCCATGTGCGGGGATTACAAGCGTGCACCACCACGCCCGGCTAGTTCCTGCTCTCAAGGCTCTTGTTTCTTCCCCTCTAGACTTTATTTTTATTTAATCTATTGCTCCTTTTCCTATTCTTAAGTTAAATATTAATTTATTAATTTTTAAATATCAATACTAAAGTTTCCTCTTTTATCTTAGCTGTATTTTACATTTTCTTATAATATCGTCACTGTAGTTCAGTAATAGGAATTTTCCAATTTCCATTATGATTCTTTTATCTGAGACTTATTTAGGTGTGTGTGTGTGTGTGTGTGTGTGTGTGTGTGTGTGTGTGTTTTAATTTTCAGATGCATGAAGATATTTCTGTTTTATTTTATTACCTATATCTAACTTCGTTATATCATGGTCAGGGATTATGGTTAATATGATACTGATCTTTCGAAAGTGGTTGAGACCTACTCTGCCCATTCATAACTAAGTGTTCCATATAAATAAATGGGCAGATAGATGAATGGATGCATGAAATAATAAAAGGCAAATAGGCAAGTAGAAATGTGTTTTGTTGTAGGAATGTTTGAGATGAACATGTCCTCTAATTGATGACTGCAGAATTCTTCATTTATTTACTTAAATCTAGTTTGTTACTGGTGATGCTCATATGTCCTATACCTTTTACAGGTTGTTTATGATCTCACAACCATAAAATATGTGCGATGTGTTAGAGTAAGTCACTATGATTATGAATTTGTCAACTCTTCCTTATCTATGTCTGTTATTCCTAATGTTACTCTTCATTGGTATATTATATTTTTCCATCTTTTTACCTTTTGGAGTTCTTTTCTTTCCCATCCCTATTTTTATATTCCTTATTTTAAAACAGGTCTCACGGAGTTACAAAGGGCCTAAGTAGCTGAGGCTGTCCACAAACCACAATCCTCCTGTCTCAGCCTCCAAATGCTGGGATTACAAGCGTGCGCCACCATGCCTGGCTGGAGTTCTTATTTTTTATATTTCCCTTCAATTCTTTGTGTTTTTATGCTTCATGTCAACAAAATATAATAAAAATTTTTTCTTCTCAACAATCTGACAACTTCCATTTTAACTAGAGAGTATAATTCATGTATGTTTAGTGAGATAATCAACACACATTCAGATAATTCTTTAGCAAAGATATGCTGGCATATATATATACATATATATGAGTGAACAAATTAAAACATATTATATATTGGAATACTACATATAATGCTATATGCCAAAGATATGTTGGCATATATATATTTATGCATACATACATATACATACTGCTTTTTAATCTCATTTTCGAGGCTTCGTTGAGATATATTTCACATACAATAAGTGACACTAATTTAAAGTGCACCATCTTATAAGTTTTGACATGTTTGTGCCCATGAAACCGTTATCACCATCAAGATAGTGAAATTACCCATCACTCCCCAATATTTTTTCATTCTCTTTTGTGATTTCTCCTTCCTGCTTTCCCAATTCCCCTATCCCTCACAAAACACAGATCTTATTTCAATCACTAGAGATTAATTGGCATTTCTACAGTTTTATAAAAATGTCATAATGAAATCCATACTCTGTAATATTTATGCTCTCCTATTCATCGTATTATGAGATTCACATATGTTCATTCCTTTTTATTGCTAAATAGCATTCCAATATATAATAGGCTTTAATTTGTTTATCCATTCACCTGTTGATGAACATTTTACTACAGATAAAAGTGTTATGCACATTTCTGTACAAGACTTTGTTTAGGTCATGTTTTTATTTTTCTTGACAAACATCTTAAATTTCAATGGGTAAATCGTGTGTGTGTGTGTGTGTGTGTGTGTGTGTGTGTGTGTGTGTTTAACGTTTAAAAAACTGTGAGTCTGTTTTCCAAAGTGTTTGTATTATTTAATATTCCCATGAGTGGTGTATAACAATTCTACTTTCTCCCATATTTTGCCAAAATTTGGTATGATCATTCTTATTTATGTTAGCTTTTCTAATAGATGTATAGTAGTATTTCATTGTAGTAATTTTAATTTGCAGTTACCTAATAACTCATGATGTTGAATATCTTTTTTAGGTTATTTGTCATACTTCTTTAGTAAAGTATCTGTTCAACTCTTTTCCCCATTTTAATTAGTTTTTTTTCTTATTACTGAGTTTTGAGAGTTCTTCATATATTTTGTAAACAAGACCCGTAACACGTTCATACTTTGCAAATATTCTCCTCAAATCTGTGTCTTGTCTTTTCTTCTATTTAACGGCATCGTTTGAAAAGTCGAGGTTTTAAATTTTAATTAAGTCAGACTTATCAATTCTTTCTTGGTGTCATATTTTAAAATGCCTTTGCCTAACAAAAATTTATTAACATTGTCTCCTATGTTTTCTTTTAGAGGCTTTAATGCTTTAGATATTATGCTTAGCCCTATGATTGTTTATGAGTTAATTTTGAGCTGTGGTATGCAGTATAGATTAAAATTTGTTTTATGTATGATCATGCATAATTGTTCTATTATCACTAGAAAGTTAAAAAAAAACTAATTTTGGATAATTTCTATTGCTGAGTCTTAAAGCATTCCCTTACACGCCTTTGTCCTGACTTTCCATGGGATGATTTTGAGAAAGACTTGTCAAAGTAGACTTGGGTAACCCACTGCCAGTGAAGAACAGGCGCAAAAATCCACTTCCCAGACACTTTTTTGTCTTTCTTTTCTTCCTTCTTTCTTTCTTTCTTTCTTTCTTTCTTTCTTTCTTTCTTTCTTTCATTCCTTAAGACATTGAAAGCATAGGAAACCAAAGATTTGGCAAAAATCCACACCCCTGGCTCAAGGTAGGAGCAAATGCCATTTGATGCCGAGGAGGGGTGGGAAATCCTTCTGCTCCCTGTCCCTGTCCACTGCTGTTCCCTGGCAAGGACCCCGCTCAGCCCAGGACCTGCTCTGACACAATCTGACACAATGCAGAGTCTCATAGCACTGAGGCTGCAGGGAAGGGGAGACCGGAAGCTCTTCCCCCCCAAGATGCTCCCAGGTATGAGGCAAGGTGTGGATACCACAAAAGGGAGGGGCAACAATAATGAAGGCCAATGCACAAACCCAAGACCCAGAATAGATCAGAAAAACCGAGCACTCCACCTGCTCTTATCACGAGCCTCACAGTGAGCAATGAACACCTGAACCTGGGAAAGAGAGGCCCCTTCTGTGGTGCAATTGGCAGCCTGTAATTGGCTAACACTTGACTGTTGTGATTGGTTGAGAGTAGGCTATATACTCTTAAGTTAGGTTGTATTTGTTTATATACTAAATTAGGTTGCAGTTTTATATGTAGGAACCCAAAGTACAGAGACGGCTTCAGGCAAAATTCATTTTAACAGAGCTCAGAGAAATTGCATGGTAGAGCCAAGACTGAACCCCAGTCTCATAGCCCCCCCATAGTCAAAGCTTCTCCAGCACTCCATCCACCTCCATCTGAAACTCCTTGGCCAAATGCTGGGAGGGCTGGGTCCTGCTGAGGGCCTGCAGAGGGGAAACTGGCGGGAAAGGGTGGCCCTGGATTCCTTGAACCATTGAGCTCATTCATTTATTCTTGCTACAGGAGTCCAAAAGGCACAGCTAGTTAAGGTCCCTGCTATTTATGGAGGTCCTGGGCTGCCCACGAGGAGGATCTGGCACACTGTACACTCAGCCCCATAGCTCTCTGGCACCACTTGGCTCCGACTCACACTTATCTCTCACCTGCTTGGGGTTCTCATTCAGTACAGCCCTCTCCCCTCCCCCAGTTCCAGGAGCTCAGTCCTACCAGCTATGATGTGGGCCAGGCCTCCTCAAACACCTATACAACACCCAAGAAATGGGCCGCACTTCCCTCCCCAGGCCCAGAGCGGACCCACCCAACAGACCGTGGCCCCATAGGGGCACAGGATCAAGGCCATGCAGACAGACACAAAATGGATGCTCACTATGTGATTCTCAGGGGAAGACAGAGGATTTTTCGCTCCTTGTAAAGCAGAAGAGAGATGTGAAAACAAATTCTCCTGTCATTCCTGACTCTGTCCCAGCCAGCCTCTGTCCCTAGAGGCAAGCTCTATTATGAGTGTTTTGCATTTAATATTCTTCCTAGTTATTCTGCATGCAAATAGCATTTGTAGGTTACACAAACACACTGATACACCGTATTATATTTTAGCACATTGTGGAGCCTTTCCTTTTCTGACTCGTTCATTGTTTGTTTTAAAATGGACTCAGATCTGAAGACTCAAGAGGAGCAAGTCCGTGCTCAGCCTCGCATCACAGCGCCCAGCACAGACTAGAAGGCGAATCTCCGCGGGAAGGTACAAGCAGAAACCCAGATCCAGGGAGCAGAGGCTCCGGAATGTCTGACCCGCGAAGCCCTCGCTGTCCGAGCGACAGCCTCAAGCAAGCCGGGCACCCAGACCTGGCTTTGTGTTCTCTGCAGGTTTCTAATCGGCTTCTAATGAGGAGCTCAGAGCAGGAGCCGTGACCCGCGGTCCTCGCCAACTGCTGAAGAGGCTCCCATGACTCAGCCGCACCCACTCCACTCGCCCCCAGCATCACTGCAGGATAATAAGCGGCGAAATTACTCCATGTGACTCAGGCAGAGACAGGCTCAGCACAACCACCACCCCACCCTGCGCGGAAAAAGTGGTAAGTGTTGCTGGGGGCCCTGGGTCACATGCTTTCAGGTAACGGATGCGCCATCGGCTGGCCTTCCTCAGATCTGGCTGCATAACAGACTGGATGGCTGAAGCAACACGCATCTATTCCTCGAAGTCCAGGAACGAGCAGATCCAAAGTCTGGGGAGGGCAGCTTCTTGCTTCATAATGGCATCTTCTCAAGGGGTCCTCAGGAAAGAAGAAGAGCAAGCTCTGGAACCCATTTTATAAGGGCTCCCCTTCATGAGCTATTCACATTCTGCTTCCTGTGGATTTCTTTCTTTCTTTTTTTTTTTTTTTTGCAGTACTGGGGATGGAACCAGGGGCATTTGACCTCCGAGCTACACCCCCCTAATTTTAATTTTATTTATTTATTTATTTATTTATTTATTTATTTATTTATTGTACTGGGGTTGGAATCCAGAGACTTTCTATTTCCGGGCTATGCTCCCAGACCTATTTTATATTTTATTTGGAACCAGGGTCTCACTAAGTTGCTGAGGGCCTCACTAAGTAGCTGAGGCTGGCTTCCAACCTGTGCGATCCCCCTGTCTCAGCCTCCTAAACATGGGGATTACAAGCGTGAGCCACCACGCCCGGCTGCACCCCCCTAATTCTTAGTCTCTTTATTTTTGAAACAGGGTCTCACTGAATTGCAAAGGGCCTCGCTAAGTAGCTAAGACCGTCCACGAACTGCGATCCTCCGGTCTCAGCATCCCGCATGCCGGGATTATTACAAGCATATGCCATCACGCCCGGCTTGCAAGGATTCTTTCAGGACTCCCCACCAGCCTCTCCGACTCCAGCCTACAGATTTCTCAGCTCCGAAGATACTTCTCTAAACTCCACCTAGGCGGCAATTCCCCACAAGCTCGACAAACTCACACACAGACCACGGAGGACTCGCAGATGGCAGAGGGGAGCAGCGGTGGGGGCGGCAACCTAGTAACAACCATGGCAGGGAGCAGCGAGGAGTAGGGCAGATTGGAGGATGACAGTCTTGCCTGGGGCGGCCACCACCCAGCCCATATCAGCGTAGGGACAAGGAAATGAAGGCTCCAAATCACTGGCCCTTTCAGACTTCCACGAGATGTAAGACCCCAGCTTTGTTTACAAAATCTCTTAATTTATAAAAGTTGGTAAGCACTTCACGTTGGAAACCATCAGCAAGTCATTTCCTTCTTCCTGCATGTTGAGGCTTCCCTGGTCTGGAACCCACTTATGCTTCAAGCTCCATCTCCCATGGCCACTGTCCTCCCTGCTCCCAGCCACAGCCACACCAGGCGCTAGCTCAGGAGGTTTCTGCCATTCCCAGGGTGCACCTTGCCCAACACACTTCTGTGCCCTTTTTTGCTGATGCTGTTCCCTGCGCCACATTGTACTCTCCCTCCCATGTCTATTTTGATCCGACCACCTCCTCTAAGAAGCTGCCCCTGATTTCTCTGTCCCTGTCTCCTTTGGTGCCTTCTCTTCAAACTGCACCCCTGTCCTAGTGCAAGACACACCCTACCAGTTCCTATGACCTGTGCATGCGCCCACCTCCAATCCCATCACCCAGCTGATGCGGGCCTTAGCCACAGCGCCTGCACGTGGCAGGTGCCCCAGGGACAGTTTGGGAGCTGTACTGGCTAGAAGTAAGGGGTCTGTCTACAATGTGGTATGTGAGGCCCATTCCATTCCTTACATGGCAAAAAGTAGCCTGTGTCTTCTCACAGGATCTCCAGGATCAAGGATTCCTGGCCAGGAGCAAAAAGCAAAAGCCTTCTATTCTCCCAGTGGACTGGGGTGAAAACTGGTGATAAAATCAAGTCCAACTCAAAGAGGAGACATTGGAGAAAAGCTATGCCAGGTCTAACATCAGGTCTATGAGAAAGTGTCCATGGATGGCACACATGTTTATGTTGTATCAAGATCACTGTTGGCTGAGACAGGGGCATTGCAGGTTCACAGCCAGCCTCTGCTACTTTGTAAGGCCCTCTGCAACTTAGTAAGACTCTTGGTTCCAAATAAGAATAAAGAATAGAGCTAGGAGTGTAGCTCAGAGGTAGAATGCCATTGGTTTCAATCCCCAGTACCACACACACACACACACACACACACACACACACACACACACATTACCATCATCATCTTATAATTTCAAGCTGAAAATATCACCACTATCTAGATAATTAGACATGTTTTATTGGGAATATGATTTTTGTTATTGTTTTTATGCTTTGTGCTAGTAGGTTATTTCAGTTACAAGTATGTTTGGGGGAAAGAGAGCAGCAGAGTGTGGGTCTTTGCACACCCAGGGTAGACTAGCTCAGCACTGGCTCTCTGGACTGCACGCCCAACTTCCCCAGCCTCCAGCCCCCAGCCCCAACCCACTTTCTCCACGAGGTGGAGATTAGCACTCTGAGGAAGTTGTGAGTCACAGTCTGAGCTCTGGCCTAATGCACTTTGCAGGTTTTGTCATTAGTAACCTGGCCCACTCCTTGCGCGGCAGTCCCCCCAATTTATGGCTAAAAAACATCTGTATGGAAATGGGCCCTGCCAAAGTGTTTGCAGCTACTTCTGCACCTGAAGTCCCGGTCCCTTTCCGGCTGTTTATGACTATTTGCTGTGGAAACGGCTGGATTCATGGTCCAGAAGGGAGCAGGTGCAGAGGAACGGGGAGAGCATACGAGTTCACGAGCGTCAATGTGTCGGCTTCTCAATCTGATCCCAAGGATCGGGGAATGCGCCCCGGCCACACCAGCCAAGGAAGGACGTGGAACGCAATAAAATGTGGGCTGCTTCTCCCGGAGGTGCGAGAGGGATACGAATGGGATCCAGATGTGGGGCTGAAAAGTCCTCTTGGGTTTGAAGCTGAGCTTTTCAGGCTCCCTGCGGGGAACCAGAGAAGCCCTCAGGATGAGGCAGATCCGTTTGTTTCTTTGCACAGGCCTGGTCTCTCGGTCCCTGCTGCTGTGTGCAGTTGCTGAGTGCTAGTTGGGGCATCTCACGTGGGACATGAGCTTCTGGAAGGACATAGAACCATCCCACCTGCCCTCCCTGCGTGGAGAGCATTTAGATGCGAAGAACCAAGTGAAAGGCTTGATAGGCACTAGTGTGAGCCGCCAATCCACTGTTCATTGACAGAGAGAATTAATAGATCAAGAAAGTTCAGGAAGAGAAAGACCTGTCTGCTGAGGGCCCAGCACTTGCTAGGCCCTAGTGCGTTCTCAAGTTTTTTTTTTTTTTTTCCCCCCCAGATGTTTCATTTAACAGGCCATGTGGGAGCATGTACTAAGCTCTGCAGGAGGCAAAGGTGCCCATCAGGAATCCCTTCGCAAACTCCCTACTAGAGAGAAAAGACATGCAAATCTCATCAAGTCTCATCAAGGGCTGTGGGGCATTAGAAAGGTGCTCAGGAGAGCAGGGAGCACCGGCCAGCATGGGAGGAGCACCCCTGAGGACAGCAAAGGCGGTATTGTGAGGATGGGGTCCACGGAGTGTAGGAGGGATGGGGAGGGTGGAAGGCTGAGTCCAGGAGAAAGGCCCACCTGGCCACATGGCCTCGTGTTCTACAGCTGGGGGACTTTCCTGGTGGGGTTCCCTAGAGAGCCCCACCGCAGCCACGGCTGGTGGAAGAGTCACGGGATGAAGTGAAGGCCTTCTACTTCAGGACCAAGGCTGACATGTCTTTGCTAACACGGAATGAAAACCCCATGATGGACAAATGAAAGACTCAGGTCCTCTCAGCAAATCTGCTTTGGGAGCCCAACTGCCAGCCCCTCAGGACCAGGTGCTACCCCTGGGGTCGAAGAAAGGCCTCACTCTTTCTGCTCCAAGAGAAAGAAAATGTTCCCTCCAAGCACCTAGCCATCGACTCTCAAAAGCTAGGCACACATTCCCAAAGTTGGTGCTCCTGCCTCCCCAGTGGATGGAATGGGAGGGAGTAGTCATGTCAGATATAATCGGGGATCATCAAATAAGGGGGGAAGCCATGCATGGTGGCAGGCGCCTGTAAACTCGGTACTTGAGAGGCGGAGACAGAAATATGGCAGGTTCAGGGATAGTCTCAGCAACTTATCAAGGCCCTCGGCAACTCTACAAGACCCTGTTTCAAACTAAAAAAATAAAACGAGGCTGAAGGGGGGTATAGCTCAGAGATAGACTGCCCCTGGGTTCAATCTCAAGTACCACAACATATTAAACAAACAAACAAATAAATAAATAAACACCATAACATAATAATACATACCTAAATATGTAAATAAATAATAAAAATTTAAAAACAAGCAGGTGGTGGAAACACCCAGCAAGGCACTGAATAATTGTTTTTCTGAAAACAGGGAGGTCGGCCAATGAGTTTTGGGATCTACTATAGAGCCTCAGTGACTTCATGACAGTCATGCTGTTCCTGTAATGGTGCTGGAAGTCTGTCTGAATCGTCTACTATCCCTTCTACTCAAGGTCAAAGCTCTTACTGCCCAAGTTCTTCTAGATGGTTAGGAATCATTGCCTTGACCAAGGTGCTCCACCCCTGCCCCTGCCCTGTGGTGAGTTCCTTGACTTCTCTGAGCACACCTTCTCCAAACACTGAAGGGCTGACTTGTTGAGATGAGAAAGTGACTCTTCACCCTGGCATTAGTGGACTTACTGGTGGCTTTGGAGACTCCTTGCTAAGAGTTCCCTAGGCTGTGGGGGTTCATACGGAGTTCTTGGGGGCAGGTCAGCAGAGAAGGCCCAAACATCAAATGAGAGGCAGCTTCATGACTCGCTCTGTACCCATGTTTCTTAGTAAGTTTTCCAACAAACGCTAATAAAAGATCTACCCAAAGAGAAGCCTCCTGTCCTGAACCAACTCACTCGCACACAGCTGCCTGGGTACATGAGGACTGTACTCTACACGTGGCCTTCTGACTTCAAGCTAAGAATGCTGTAGAAGTCCACACGCTGCTTCTGTGATCAGCCGTGACCCTTTGTAGAATCCCTCAGCACTGAGGCTTAACCCCACGGGCCATTCCCATCTGAGGGACATCAAGAGCTTATCACTGTGATGCCCATAGCCCCAGAAAAGCAGGGTGATGCAGGCTATCTCCCAGGTACCACTATGTCCGACAGATTCTGTATTGTACATTAAAAGAGCTACAACCAGCCAGGCATGTTGGTGCACACTTGTAATCCCAGGATTTGGGAGGCTGAGATAAGAGGATCATGGTTCGTGGACACCTTCAGCTACTCAGGCCCTTTGCGACTCAGTGAGACCCTGTTTCAAAATAAAGAGTAAAAATTAGGGCTGGGGATGTAACTTGGAGGTAGAATGGCCCTGGGTTCCATCCTCAGTACCACCAAAAAAAAAAAAAAAAAAAAAGTGTGTGTGGGGGGTTACGAACCCAGGCTGGTCCTTTCTCTGGAAAGATACCAAGGGATGATTATCAAACAACTTAGAGTCCTGGAATAAAAAAGAGCCTTCAAGAGTGTGAGCCTTATTAGACAAAGAGCTAGACTCCATGATTTCGTTGTTGATCAAGAGAAATATCCTCTTCTCCCCCTTTCCTTTTTAGGCTCTGTTGATGGGCCAGTGCATCCCACCCTATCCAGCCATAGTTTTCATTTCTCTTCAACTATATCCCTCTCACCCTTGTCTTTCTCATTATGAGGGCCTTACCTTCTCTAGTTTTGAAGATACTGGCCAGAAACTCTGTGAGCACATGCTGTCTGCATCCCTAGTGGCCGTGGGATGTCTCCTTTTACACTTTCTCTCCCCTTCTGTCTACAGCATGTTCTGGGTAGAAGCAATCACTCTTCCATAGAGGTGGCATGATAGTTCCAAGGGGCAGGGTACGTGGGACACAGTGAGGATCCAGGTAAGAGCTGTGGGTGTGTGACTTTAGACGAGCCTCTGCCCTCTCTGGGGGACAGCTCTACCATTGACTCTGACTTTTGCTAGAGAAGACAAGAGGAAGAGGGCAGTTAGAGGTGTATTTGAAAGAAGAAGTAAAGCCGGGCGTGGTGGCGCACGCTTGTAATCTCCGTGCTTGGGAGGTGGAGACAGGAGGATTGTGCAGGTTTGAAGCCAGCCTTGCTAGCTTAAGAGGCCTGTTTAAAAAAAAAAAAAAATATATATATATATATATATATATATATATATATATATATATATATATATTAGGTCTGGGAGTGTAGCCCGGAAGTAGAAGGGTTTCTAGGAACCGCAGTACCATAAAAGAAAGAAAGAAAGAAAGAAAGAAAGAAAGAAAGAAAGAAAGAAAGAAAGAAAGAGGGCTGGGGGTGTAGTTCAGAGGTAGAATGCCTCTGGGTTCCATCCCCAGTACCTCAAAAAAAAAATAAATAAATAAATAAATATTAAAAGAAAGAAAGAAAGAAAGAAAGAGAAAAAAGAAGTAATACAAGAGGCCAGGGGAAAAGGAGGAAGAAAGAAGGGCAATAAAATATCCACTCTGGAAATATAAGGACAAACAAAAGGGGAGCATAAATAAATGACTTTTAACTTTATCTGGACGGGTAGAAGAGTCCCCCAAGGCCCAGTTATGCCAAGGGTGCCATGAATTCCAAGTGCTTCCTGGATGAGAAGGAAAACCTCCCGGAATTGTCCTTCCTTTATCCCAACAAGGGGTCCCTCCTCCCACCCCTAGAAACGCGACCCATCTCATCTCACCTCTGGAAGACTGTCTTTCCACTCTTGCTAGAGGAGGGATTTGTGAGGTGTATGAGCTGGCCTGGAAGAGCATGGAGAGCCCAGAGACTAGCCGGTGCTGAGGTACTGACCCGGCCCCTCCAGTGCCCAGGGCTTAGTCATGCTAATGATGAGAGGCAGAGCCAGACTGCAGCAAGTGTCCTGCTCCCCCAGCCACTTCCCCAGCCTGTCTCCAGATGCCTCCACAGCGTGCCCACATTTACTGTTTCCAATTCCATTTTGCAGGCAAGGAAGCTGAGCAGGATTAATAAGCTTGCTCAGTTCCCACAATCTGCCACATTTCCTGTCCTGCCTCCTTGAGCGTAGCAGGACCACGTATCCACGGCAAACTCCGCACTGACCAGATGACTTGGGCATGATGAGATCCAAGTGGCTAAAATTAGGTTTTGAGTCTGAGGCGTAATGCGATGGATGTGTCCTGTCATGGGGCCTCACTGATTCAGCCCTTGGTTCCTGGAAGTCCTCCAGCAACAAGGCAGCATTGGCTGCTGTCTTCAGGCCCTTGCTTCATTCCTTCCGAGGGATTGATGGAGGACCCTGGAGTCCCTGATGGATGCCTGCCCTGGGGAAGCAGGCTGTGCCTGAAGCTACCACTCTTGGGATTCCTTCTGTCCAGTCGGCACGCTCTCGACTTCCCTCTTCCAGCCTCTCTCCCGCCCTGGCCTGGAGGAATCAATTCCCATGCTGCTATGGGGACTTTCACATTGATTTATTACGGGTCTGGGCTTAATCGGAGTGTTTTTCTCCAATGAAATGTGGATACTCTGGGCTGTGTATGTTGAAGGTTCTGTCACTTTGGCTACCAAGATGCCAGGTATTTTGTGTGGTACTGGGGATGAAACCCAGGGGCATTCCACCTCCAAGCTGCACCCCCAGCCTTATTTTTTATTCTTTATTTTGAAACAAGGTCTCACCAAGTTGCAACAGACCTCACTAAATAGCTGAGGCTGGCCGGGAACCATGATCTTCCCATCTCAGCCTCCCGAATGTTGGGATTACAAGCGTGCACTACTTCGCCCGGCTACCAGGCTCCCTTTATATGTGAGTTTTTATGAAACCAAAGTATTTTTCAGAAGAGCTCTGAGATCACAATACAATAATCATAATGTGATTCTTTAGCCACTGTGGGAAACAAAGGGAAAGTTTGGAGAGAGGGCTATGGAAAACTGCTGATTTTGTCTGGCTTCCAACTCTGCAGGCACAGAGTCAGTCTTCTGGTTGAGGCCTGGCCCTTTTCTGAACAGGAAGGCCAGAAGTCAGGGTGACAAAATAGATGTGAAACAGGAGAAGGACAAGCTGGAACCTGCTAGAACTTTTGCATCTATCTGTTCCACGATGTCCAGAGAGTAGTGGCTGCTGCTCACATCTGCCATCCAAATCGCACACCAGTTACTCTGTATGGCTTCTGTAACCCGGAGCCATATTGGGA
The DNA here is from genome assembly GCF_963383645.1 of Muscardinus avellanarius. Taxonomy (NCBI): domain Eukaryota; kingdom Metazoa; phylum Chordata; class Mammalia; order Rodentia; family Gliridae; genus Muscardinus; species Muscardinus avellanarius. Next base: position 25,013,567 of record NC_137801.1, on the reverse strand, counting down.
AGGAAATTCTGGAATTGTAGCTCCCTTCTGAACCACATTAACGCAGCTTCATCCAGCATAGTGGCTTTTAGTAAATCACTTCCCCCTGGGCCTTTGTTCTTCGTTAGTAAAATAGGGAAACTAATACTTAACCTAAAGTACATTGTTGGAAAGATTCAATGAAAAATACATGCATAGCTTGGCCTAGTTCTTAATGCATGCTAACGATTTGCTTCTTGTAGAAGGAACCCACATATGCTTGTTTGGTGAATGGATTGAAACTCTTTGGAGAGGCTTAAGTGGGGCAGGGAGTAAATTGTGAGCCCGAGCTTCAGGGCCAAGCTGGAGCTGTGCAGTGTTTTAGTGTGAAGCTTCAGGCCATAATGAATCTGGAGAATTCCCGTTAGACATTCACCTGGGCAGCCCGGCACTGAGACTCAGAACCCAGGCTTGGCGGTCAGTCCCGCCTCACTTACTTCCAATGCTTCCAGGCCCATATGAAGGCCTTTCAGGAGACCAGGATGTCCCAGGACCAGAAAACCTGAGCTCCAGTCCCAGCCCTGGCCCTCTTCCCTGTGTAAGCTTAGCAAAGTCCAGTATCTGCAGTAGGTCACTCGTCCCATCTGTGCCACAAAGTGACTGAATCAGGTGATCCAGACACCACCTGATGCTATCCCTCCATGGGGGCCACTGAATGAGGTGACAGAGAGAGACAGAGAAGGGGAGGGGGAGAGAGAGAGAGAGAGAGAGAGAGAGAGAGAGAGAGAGAAGGGAAGAGGGGGGGAGAGAGAGAGAAGGGAAGAGAGAGAGAGAGAGAGAGAGAGAGAGAGAGAGAGAGAGAGGAGGAGGAGAGAGGAGAGAGGAGAGAGGAGAGAGGAGAGAGGAGAGAGGAGAGAGGAGAGAGGAGAGAGGAGAGAGGAGAGAGGAGAGAGGAGAGAGGAGAGAGGAGAGAGGAGAGAGGAGAGAGGAGAGAGGAGAGAGGAGAGAGGAGAGAGGAGAGAGGAGAGAGGAGAGAGAGAAGAGTTGGTTTGGAAAACTGGCTGCAGGCCACTCTGGAAGGGCAATTTTTCCACCTCATGATCAAAATGAGACCAAAACATATGTGCACTTCAAACTAGCTCTACGATATCCCTATTCCAAAATTTAATTATAGCCATAGCTCTAAAAAGTAAGAGGGTAAATGTGACTCTGTGCTAGTTACTGAAGGTCGGACCAGGCAGCCATATTTCATCACTTACGGTGTATTACACGTTTGATGTCCATTTTTTTTTTTTACCATTTGGACCATGACTCTGAGCTGGGCATTACCATCCTCTTCCATCTGTTAGCTAAGAAGACTGAGGCTCAGGAAGGCTGCACACCCTGGGCTCCGCCAAGCCCACGCCATGGGCCTATGATGATGTTGGGGTGGAATTCAGATGGCCTGGTGGCCAGGGCCTGAGCACGAGGCCACCCGCAGAGAAGCTGAGAGTCCCACTCACAGATCCTAACGAGGTTTGTCTGTGTTGGCGATGGGGCTTAGGCTGGAGCTTTACCAGACACGAAGGACAGAGCTGTTGGTTCCAAAAGCAGGACGGTGGTGGTGAGCAGTCTAGGCGGCACAGGAAGTTGAGCCTGGCATGAGCTCACCCACAGGGTCAGCTCAGCACCGCCACCAAGGTCAGGGCTCGAGGAAGGGGCGGGCTCTTTGGAGGAAGGAGAGAAGGCAGCCTTCTTCCTCATTCATTAGCCTGTGGCCTCCCAAAGGTCTGCTCTGGAGTGAGGACTCTGGCCAGGGTGGAACACTTCCTCCCCTGCAGTTCTCCAAGGCTTCCTGGAATTTCAGCGGGTTATCCTCAGGCTGTGTGCCCACAGTGGGTGCAATGGAGACCAGCCACGGGTGCAAGTGAGCGTCTGGGGCCTCGGGGCTCTGCTGCCAGTTTAGCCTTTGCCTGGGACACACAGCACAGAGTAGGCTGAGGGGAGGTGAGAGGTGGGCGGAGCCACTTTGCCCTGAGCAAGGACTGTCAGGGAGAGAAGCTGGAGCAGGTCTGTGGAGGACTAGAAGCGCCAGGTGCTGATGCCTCATTATATGGCAAACAGACCTCAAATCAACAATCAGATCTTCTTCACCACCCCAGCTCATCTGCGCACAGCACTAGAGTGATCTCTTGATTTAATACCTGAAGCAGGTCATGCTACACAGGTGACAACTCTCCAACAGGCCCATGTGATGCACCAGGCATCTTCCCTCCCCTCCGACCACTCTGGATGCCAGTCACTCTGCTGCAGGGCCGTGGCCCCCAGTCACCTCCACCCACAGCCCAGCTGGGGCAGACGCCCCAATGCCGGTGCATGGGCCGGTGCACTCAACAATTCTCTAGCTAGCTCCCTTCCCTCGCAGCACGCCTTGGGATTCAAACCACACACAGCAGGAAAGGGTAATAGTCTCACTCGTCTTCTGTGGAGTTTTTCACACGGCCCAGCCTTCCCCGTGCCCACAGTGGGCATGCATCCTGCACAGATGTTGGGGCACACAGTAGGCCTGCATACCTGTCCTCCGGAGTCTGGGAACACCTGGCCCCAGCGGGGAGCAGAAGGGGTTCTCTTGGCCCCCACCACTGACCACTTCTGATTCTGGCCCCAGCCCTGGGCTGGAGGGATGATGGGAGAAGCTGCCCATTGTCTGGCCTAGCAATACCCCCATTTGAACATTTGCAGGCCCCACTCACAGCTCATATCCTTTGACCTTCTTTTCATCCAGCCAAGAAAGATGACGCACTGGCCCAGCCGCTCCCACCCTTGCTATTTTCCAACTTGGCCTCAATAGGAAGATTGTGGGATGTTTCCTGAAAAGTGAATGGGCAGCACATGGCTGGGATGAATGACATTCTCCTGCAGTGGAAAAACTGATGGCGTCTCAGGCCTCGGCTGGTGCACAACTACAGGAGGGGGATGAATGAGCAATCCACACAGCTATCTGGGGAAGAAGGCTCCTGGAGGAAGGATCCAGAGGGAGGGAATCTTGAGACAGCTCCCAAAGTGTTACCATTGTACAGCTGGGGGACAGTCATCAACCCCAAGAAGCTAACACAGATGAGCCCATGCAAGTTTTTCCAGGATCCAATCAATTCTTCATCCCTCTTTGCATTCATGATGTCTCCTTACCCTCCTAGATCTACAAAAGCTCCTCAGTCTTTCTTGACATCAACACTTTTTTTAAAGAGTGCTGGCCACCATGGGCATGACATGCTGGTAATCTCAGTACTTGGGAGGCTGAGACAGGAGGATCGCAGGTTCAGAGCCAACCTCAGCAGTTTAGCAGGGCTCTCAACAACCTAGCCAGACCCTGTTTCAAAAAATAAGAAAGAAAGAAAGAAAGAAAGAAAGAAAGAAAGAAAGAAAGAAAGAAAGAAAGAAAGAAAGAAGCTGGGCGTGGTGTCGCACACTTGTAATCCCCGCGCTTGGGAGGCTGAGACAGGAGGATCGCACGGGTTCGAAGCCAGCCTCAGCTACTTAGTGAGGGTCTCAGCAACTTAGTGAGACCCTGTTTCCAAACAAAATATAAAATAGGTCTGGGGAGTATAGCCCAGAGGTAGAAAGCCTCTGGGTTCTACCTCTAGTACCACCAAAAAAAAAAAAAAAAAAAGGAAAAGGAAAGGGCTGGGGGTGTAGCTCAGAGGCAGAATGACCCTGGGTTCAATCCCCAGTAACCTCCCACCACACACCAACACACACACACACACACACACACACACACACACACACACACACACACGCTAAGTGAGTGCTGGCCAATTGATTTGTAAAAGGCCTCTCAGTCTGGGGTTGTCTGAACTTTGGGGGGGGGCAAGAATGATTCCCCTTCTCAGGGGCGCCTGAGGCCAGCGTGTCTCAGGCCTGCTGTTGCTGACCTTGGACACTCGGTGGAAGTGATGGTGGCCAGAATTCTCCACTGAGCATTTACACTTTTCCCTTTGCAATAAATAACCAACCCATGGGGAGATACCCCGAGACTATGCACATATCGTGTTTCTCGGCATATATTCTTACTCGCTAAATGTAGTATCCATCAATGTTTTTGCCTGCGACAGTTATTACTGTGGTGTTTGCCAAATGGCGATTTGCCGTTTCTGCCCTTCCTACATCTATTAATAGGAATGCTACTGTAAGGAGGAGTGCGCTCTTCTCCGACACCATTTATTTGTGTATTCAATTATTTATACCAGTAGGAACTTGGAGATATTTATTTCATTATGCAGGTTACAATCCCTTTCTGTTACTACAATTCGGTTGTCCAAATTGCCCTGTCTTTGCCATCGGGTGTGCCCTTAGCTTGACTCTGTGTCCTTTCAACATGGCACTGTGGGCAGTTTTATAGACACTGATGCCAGCTCCATACTCGGATGCTCCGATGTCACTGTTCTGGACCGGGGACCTGGGTTTTGGACATGCAGGCAGCTCTCGAGCGGGTTCAAGAGTGTGGCCTGGGTTGAGACCTGCTGAGTGGCTCAGTGTCAACAATTTCCAGATGAAATGCTAAGGCTCAGGAGGGAACTTATTCAGAGGTACAGCTGTTGAGGGGGAGAGCTGGGGCTGCAGCCCTGTCTCCTCACACCCAGGCCTGGCTCGCTCTCGCTGTGCTCCCAGGGAAAACTGAACAATCGAGACGGCAATTCTTTTATCTGGGGGCTCCTCTTGGTCCCCAAGACCTTTCCAGGAGGCTCATCAGTTGCCACTGTGTGTCTTGGGCGCCCTGCTCTCTGGCCAGGTGGGGTCTGGGAAAGTACTAAGACACTATTTGCCTTTTTCCACTCTAATTCTCTTCCAAGTATCTGGTGGAATTTTAAGGCTGCACATATGAGAGTCAGGAGATAGGAGAATTCAGCTGTTTTTAGTGACACAAGACATAAGTGAGAATGACAAAATGTGAAACTATGCATGCGTCACGCTAAGTGGTTGTTCGGCTGTTGCTATTTTGGAAAATATAGTTATTTTTCATAAAAATGGGCTACTTATGTTAGTATAGTATAGTCTTTCTATTTTGAATAAACACACTGCTATACATATATTTATTAATAATAATATACTAGTATATCATTAATATAAGCACATATTAGTTAATATGCATATATTATTGAGTACACATGTAAACATTTTCCACAGTAAATAGTGATAGATATAAGCTACATAAAGGCTCCCAAGTAATTTTTAAGAGTATATAGGCTGGGCGTGGTGGCGCACACTTGTAATCCCTGTGCTTGGGAGGCGGAGACAGGAGGATCACGCAGGCTCGAAGCCAGCTTTGCTGGTTTAAGAGACCCTGTTTCCAAATAAAAATATAAAAAATAGGTGTCTGGGAGTGTAGCCCGGAGGTAGAAGGGTTTCTAGGAACCCCAGTACCACCAAAAAAAAAAAAAAAAAAGTATATAGAGGTCTCAAGAACAAAATATTTTTTCTGGAATATTTTAGAATTTTTTTTTTTGTAGGTATGGGGATGGAACCCACAGGCATTTGACCTCTGAGCTATATCCCCTGCCCTATTTTTTATTCTTCATTTTGAAACAGGGTCTCACTAAGTTGCAGAGAGCCTCACTAAGTAGCTGAGGTGAACCACGATCCTCCAGTCTCAGCCTCCCAAATGCTGGGATTACAAGCGTGTGCCACCACACCCGGCTTAGATTTTTTTCTTTTCTAGAATGTTCTTATCACATAAGGTATAACAACTTTCTGCTCCTTAAAATCCTTTGGGCACTACTGAAAAATTAGGATTAGGCCATCGTCCCCTCCCCCACTGCAGCGTCACCCTTGGCCATTGGACTTATTTTCGTTTGGGCTACAAATACATGTTCTTTTCAGTGCCAGGAAAGCAGGCTCCTAATCTCTGATATCTCCCCCAAAATAAACACAGAAGAACTTCCCGGAATACACGCAGGCAAAATGCAGTGCACTTCACACATTGTGAGGATAATAGGTATTTCAAAAATAATCTTGACTATTTTATAAGTTTCTGAAAAGTAATAGGACATTTAAAATAGCAGATAAGGAAATTGGACTTTGAAGGGGCTGTGATATGGATGTAGCTGTCAAGTTGTCCCTGGCTATGGCGAACATTTCCAAGCCCTTCTTTGGCATCGCACACTTGCCTGGCAGGAAGGGCGGAAGCTTGTCCTGTGATCCTGAGGTGGTTTAACTCCAAGGTGTAAAGAGCCAATGATGAAATCATCAACCTCAGGGTGTTTTTTGTTTTGTTTTGTTGTTTTTTGTTTTGCAGTACTGGGAATGGAACCCAGAGGCATTGTACCTCTGAGCTACAACCCCAGCCCTATTTTTTTAGTTTTTTTATTTTTGAAACAGGGTCTCACTGAGTTGCAAATGACCTTGCTAAGTAGCTGAGGCTGTCTGTGAACCGTGATCCTCCTGTCTCTGCCTCTTGAAGGCTGGGATTACAAGCGTGCACCACCACGCTCGGCTCTCAGGGTGTTTTTTTAGTTCAAATGAGTTGGGAAGGAAAAAGAAAAGGTGTCTTGTGCACCAGCTGTGTGTGGTGCAGAGATGTGCCTACCAGCAAAGCAAAGGGTCACATGGATGCACCATGGGGCGGGCTGCAGGAGGAGAGACAAGGTACAGAGGAGGTGGGACAGCTTAGCGGTCCTTTCTGTAGGCCACTTCCATGGACAGCCATTTTTCAGAATCAGCTGGCCATGCCTCTCTTAAGGAGGGCACTGTTTTCCATTCTAGGGGTGGGCTGGTGAGGGCCGTTTGCCTGTATGTTAAGGACATCGCAGGTGAGCCAGGCATGATGGTGGACATCTGTAATACCAGCTACTTGGGAGGTTGAGGCAGGAGGCTTGTAATCCCCAGTACCACAAATCCCCAAATGGTCCCAAATCTCCCAGGTGATTTCCATGTGCAGCCAGGGATTAGGACCACAGTTTGAAATCAGGCTTGCTGGGCGTCCTATACCCACCAAAGAGGACTAAATACCTCAATTATGGGGCCCAGTGCAAGAGGAAAGTATGAGAGTCCTTGTCCAAAAGTTATTAAGAACTTCAAGGTGGTGCCTGCTGCCCATTAAACCAGGTCTGAAGGCAGACCACACACAGCTCCCAGGAGCTGGCCCTTGGACTCTGGCCATTATTTCCCCAGCAACTTTCTTAACAGGTGCCATGGCTGACTTCCATCCTTGGTGGCTCTGCTGGGCAGAATCCTGGATTAGCTGCTCGAGGTGGCCAACCGAACAAATGAAGTCATCCCCCAAAAGGAGGGGGCGGGCAGACCTTGGCTCTCTGCATAGCCTCTCCTTCCCACAACATCTCAGGGCTCTCCAAGCCCGTGCCTGCAGTCCACCCCCTTCCACAGGGCCAACAGGGGACTATGTCTGCCGCCTCCTCTCCTGGAAGGAGCTGGTCCCTAAGGGGCCTCTCCCAGCTGGACTTTCAATCCTACCAAAGGAGGAATTGGAGGATTCCGTCCCAGCCAGCCTATGGGTAGAAGAGTCAATGACTCTGGGGAGAGCTGTGCTTGTCTGTCGCTTTACAAGGGTTTCTGGAAGTTGCACCACCAGCTACTGCTCATGACACCTACTCAGTGGACCGCTGTTCACAGGATCGATGCCCTCTGCCTGGCAGCAGGTCAGGAGCCTCCAGCCTTGGCTCAGCTCAAACTCTGGCTCCAAAGCCAGGACTATGCCTGGGCATCGGATGTCCTCTGTGACTTACCCTCTTCGTTTCGGTCCACTTGGCTTCTTCACACGCTGAAATGTTGTGCTTCATAAACAATGTTTGGTTTTTTGTGTGTGCATGTCTGCGTGTGTGTGTGTGTGTGTGTGTGTGTGTGTGTGCACGCGCACAAGCAAAGAGCTAAGAATACAGCTCATCTTTGCCTCCTCCCAGTTCTAAGCCACAACCCCATATCTAGTAGGGAATTACTGGAAATTACTGAATGAGGTGAAGTCATCAATTACCCAGGGCTTCCTCAACATGCAAGACCTCATGCTCATTCTATACATAAGGGACCAGATAGGCGGTGTAAGCCTAGGGTCTGAGGTCTCAGAGCGGGCACACTGCCTGGTGATTAGAATCCTCTGAGGAGCTTGCAAACTCTGGCTCTCAGGCTGCAACCCTGACTGGTTAAATCAGGGTCTCAGGGTGGAGTGGGGCAGCAGGTAGTAAAGCTCTGCAGGTCAGAGCTTTAATTTCTAATTCTAATTTCTAGCCTAGTCCCACAAGCCCCAGCTACCTCTCCACCCTATGTAATTGCCATGGTCTGAATGTCCTTTCTCGTTTCCAGGGGATTCCTACCCCCAAGTGATGGTGTAAGGAGGTGGGCCCTTGGGAGGTTGTTAGGTCATGAGGATGGAGCCCTCATAAATGGTATTAGTTCCTTTATAGAAAAGGCCCAAGCAAAGCTCCTGGTCCCTTCTGCCACGTGAGAACACAGCAACTGTCATCTATCAAACTAGAAGGGAGGCCCTCATTAAATGCTAACTGCTGGAGCCCAAATCCAGCACATCCCAGCCTCCCCAACTGTGGGAAATAAATTGCTATTCACAAGTCACCCAGTTTGTGGTATTTTGTTGTAGCAGTATAAAAAGATTGAGATAACTATAATCTCAGTACCTAAGAGGAGAAGATAGGAGGATCCTATGTTCAAAACCAGCCCCAGCAACTTAACAAGGCTCTTAGCAACCTAGTGAAACCTTGTTTCCAAATAAGAAATAAAACAGGAGCCTGGCATGGTGGTGCACACTTGTAATCCCAACATTTGGGAGACTGAGATAGGAGGATCTTGGTTCATGGACAGCCTCAGCTACTTAGGTCCTTTGCAACTCAATGAGACCCTGTCTCGAAAAGAATAAAAAACAGGGCTGGGGTGTATCTTACCCTGGGTTCCATCCCCAGTACTGAAGGAAAGAAAGAAACGAAGAAAGAAAGAAAGAAAGAGAAAGGAAGGAGGGAAGGAAGGAAATAGGGCTGGGGGTATAGCTTGGAGGTAGAATGCCTCTGGGTTCAATCCCCAGTAACACCCCCCCCCCCCACACACACACAAAATTTAAAAACTTTCATATAAGTGTGTGTATCTGTATGGTCTTACCTTCTTAGAGAACGGAAAGCATGCCTGTACGTGTCTCCTCTTTTCACTTACCATAATATCCTGGGAATAACTCCCCTATCAGTGGCATAGAGGATCTTCACATCCTTGTTTAGCTGCATGAGACTCAATCATAGAATTATACCAGAGAGTCTTCCATCAGTCCCCTATCATGGGCATTTGTTTTTTTCCAAGAAACTATTCTTACAAACAGAGCCTAAGTAAAGAGTTCCATGCATGCATCTTGTAATGTTTCTGGCAGTGTGCTTTTCGAATAGGTTTCTAGAAGGGAGATCCTGGGACAAGGGAAGTGAGATTTTAAATATTGGTGAACTCTCCCCCATAGTATGCCTATGGGGGAGGAAGAGAGTGAAATTAGTCGGATGGTTTCTTGCAGGAACATATTTTTTTTCAACTTTTTTTTTCTACCTTTAAGACTTCAGAAACGAATACATTTTTGTAAATCACATTGTCATTCACAAGTGATTTGATTTTTATAAAATAATGTTATTTTCTAGAGGAGGCGAGTTTGTATCTTATTAGTTTTATTTTTAAACGGTAAACGTCTGCACCTACTTTAGTTTAGAACAGAATGCTTTCAAAATGACTTCCAAGGAATCACCCTTAAAAATTTATTGTGCAAAAAGAGTGGCCAGGCAGAACAGTTTGGGATAAGAGAAATAGGCAATAGCCTTATCTTAGCTTTCCAGAAGCGTAGTCTAGCCGAGATGGTAAGACTGAAAAGCAGCTATAACCTAAGATGGTGTGATATCGTCAAGAGTGTTGCAGAGAGAGATTACCTGTGACAAAAGGAAGAGGACATTTCAAGCTAGATTGATTAGGAAAAGAAAACTCAGAGAAAAAGTGGAATTTAACAAGGCTAAGGCTAGTTAAGAAAGTACCTATTTTGTGCAAGGAATGTGTGCAGTGAGGAAGGCCCGGGGGATGATGAGGTTTGGGGAATCACGGAGGCTTGGGCAACCTTGTGAAAGGGTTAAACAGGGCAAAATCTTGAGAATGAGGTTAGGCTGGGGTGGGAGGAACTGGGCTGGGCAGAGGAGTGTGGTCTGTTAGTTAGCCAGGAGGAAGCACTCAGGGCTGGGAGGAGCAAGGTTCCATGGTTAAAATAGTGTTGGGTGAGGGGAGCGGGTCTGGGTTGGTGTGGGGGGAACGAAGGTGCCCAGACTTGCCCAGGTCTGACACACGTGTTAGGTGTGCCGTGCTGACCATCAGGAAAGGCTGGCCCCAAGAAGAAGCCATTGTTGTGTTGACAGCTCAGATGTCCAGGCAGGAGAGGGAGGAATGAATGACAAAGACTCTGAGCCTGCAGTGCTGGGAGGAGAACTGTGTCAGCCAACAGGGAGACATGAAAGCTGCAGTATTTATACAAACTTCCCATGGAAGGAAAATGCTCTCACTACTGTGTTGCTTCAGTTTGGACCATCTGCCCGGAAGCAACAACTTAAGAGTCCAGATGGACCACTGTCTGCACACAGCTCTAGGGAACCCTGGGTTCCCAAATGTCCACTAGTGTTGATGGAGAAGGCTGTCTCTGTCTGTCTCAGGGCCTGAGAGCCTCTCTAGAAACCATGCCACCTGCCCCAGCTCCACTGGGAGGTTTGGAAATTTTTTTTGCAGTACTAGGGATGGAACCCAGGGGCATTCTATCTCCAAGCTACATCCTCGGCCCTATTTTTTTTTTTTTTTATTCTTTATTTTGAAACAGGGTCTCATTGAGTTGCAAAGGGCCTATGTAGCTGAGGCTGTATTAAGTAACTGCCATCCTCCTGTCTCAGCCTCCCAAACGCTGGGATTACCAGCATGCGCCACCACGCCAGGCTTAGTTTGGAAATTTCAATAAGTTGTGGTGGATGTCTGTGATCATTTAGCTCATTCTGATGTCAACTCATGCTATTCTCAATAACAATCTCTGGTTTTTGTATTAAAACTCATTACTCCCCCACCCTTGGTCCAGGCCCAGGGAAACAGGCCCTGGCTCTGACTGCAGAGGGTGGTAACTCAGGGATGTGACCTGTCTGGTGTCGATGGTCAAGTGAGTGGCTCATGAATGAGCACTGAGACTTAGTTTGGGTGTGACTGAGGCCCTGGGGGAGGAAGTCTCTCTTATTCTTCCCCACTGGTTTTGACCTCAGAGGACACACACACCATGCCACCGTGTGGCCCCTGTAAATCAAGTCCACATGGTCAGGAGAACACAAATTCTCTTCACTAACTTAATTTTTTTGAGTACTGGGTATGGAGCCCAGGAGACATTCTGCCTCTGAACTACACTCACAGCCCTATTTTCTTGTTCTTTATTTTTAAACAGGGTCTCACTAAGTAGCTGAAGCTGGCCACAAACTTGCGATCCTCCTGTCTGAGTTTCCCAAGTACTGGGATTACAGGTGTGCGCCACCATGCCCAGCGACTGACCTTAAGATATTTTGGAAGCTGAGTATGGTGGCTCATGCTTGTAATCCCAGTACTTGGGAGGCTGAGACAGGAGGATTGTGGGTTCACAGCCAGCTTCAGCTACTTAGTGAGCCCCTCCACAACTTAGTGAGATTCTAGTTTCAAATAAATAAAATAAAAATAGAACTAGGGGTATAGCTCAGTGATAGTATGCCCCTGGGTCCAACCCCTAGTACTGCAAAAAAGGAAAAAAAATTTTGGGGGGGGCACAAAGAGGCCACCATTGGTGTGGTGTGGTAGGTTCATTTTTGTGTCCATGGCTGGCATCTGAGGTGCCCTCATCAACGCCCCATCCTACAGGGGAAGCTGCTTGAGTCATGCTGGACAATTGGGTGGCTAGAGAGACCATGTTCTCCTCTCTCCCTTGGCTCAACCGATTATAGGAGCGCTGCAGGTCCTGTAGCCCAGACCGCAGGCCCTGCACTCCTATGGCTGGGCTGAGCTTTTTTGGCTCCACATGTCCTTTTCCCAGGGAACAACACAACAGGCTTCCCCCAGAGTGAAACCTTCACATGAAGGACTCGACCGAGTGGGATTACAGCTCACAGGGGTAGGTTCTACGGTGTTCATGTGTGTCTTGTTTGCTAAGGACGTTTGTATGCAATTGTCAGGTTTTGATTCAAGACGTGTTTTCATTGCTAAACTACCGTGCAGAGGTGAGGAAGGGGAGAATGGAGTCCTGCTTACATCTAAGAGCTGGTACCCACCCTGGAATGACTACACTGTCTTGAGGAAAATTAGGCTCTTATGACATGCACTGACCTCTGAATTCAGCTGTGGCCCCTGGACTTCTTCAGTCATGGAAACAGAAATAAGAATTCTAACCTACCAGTTCTTTTTTAATACTGCAGATGGTAAGGCTGTCAAGTGTGGGTAAACTAAGTGGTGTCAGGATAAATCTATAGTTCCTGTCATTCCTGTCAGAACAGAACTGGAAAACACATGTAAACTCTATTTAATTTACTCCACTTTATTTTGGATGTATATTACAGATAATACAACCCACAAAACATACCAGTAGACATTGAAAACTAAGGCCATTTTGTGAGTTATTTTTAAAACTTCATGTTTTCCACATAATGATTTTTTAAAAATGAATTATCAAAACCAAGATTCTCTTCTGAAATAAAAATTTAAGGTACATAAAAGACAAATTTATCTAATCTAAAGCTCTCTGTGTGGCAAAACCATTTTCCTTATCTACAGCATAAATAACATCTCTAAGGCAACCACTACCTCAGCATGGCGGGCTCTTCTCCACATCATGACGGAGTGGTGTTTACCAACCATAGGTTCCTCTCAGTGAGTAGCAAAAGACTTTACCTTAGAAATACATTGCAGAATTCTTGGAATAAGAAAAAGAAAGGGATCCATAACTAAGGCACTGAAAGCACATTATTTATATAAAGAAATGTAAACAATTTACCACCAGCAGGCTCCCTCCACTAATCTTTACTGTAAGAGTGCACAGGGGGTGCCATCTGGGCCAGAGTTTGAAGTGCAGGGAGAAGAGGAGGGTCTGTCTGTAGAATTCAGTCTTAGATACCAATAAACAGTTCTTGACATGGTGCTGTTGAAATTACTAATTTCAAAGTGACTTAAGTAGAAGCTGATATTTCTTTTTAACCTGCATTTTTGTATTATAAATGATGGGCTCATTTGAATATTTACTTTTGAATCTTTTACCAACATGTTCTTTGACTGAATTTTAGAGTTGCTTTGGCTTGTTTCATCAAAAATGTCTGCTACAAGAAACTTGTCACCTAGCCAGTGTCCCTCCTGGCAGGCTCATATTTAAGTTTAATGATTCATTATAATTAAACTCACTTGATATACTTAAAACCTTTCAGAATAGTAAGTTTGGCAATTGGACAAACAGCCCTGTGAACACTCAGGGTCCACGGAGTTCACCTTCAAAGGGCTGGGAAGGGCAGTGAGCAGAAAGCCATCTGCTGCTGCAAGACTGGCAGCCGCTGAGCCCAGGTGATACGGTGGAGGTGTGGCAGGCCCGTCACAAGCACAGGAGTGTTTATACTCAACATTTTACTACCAACTTTAAAGAGTTCTGAGAGCCAAATCACTAACTATAGCTATTATTTTTTTATTTTTTTTTGTGGTACCGAAGATGGAACCCAGGGGCATTCTCCTCTGAGTAACACCTCAGCTCAATATTTTATTCTTTATTTTGAAACAGGGTCTCACTGAGTTGGAAAGGGCCTCACTAAGTAGCTGAGGCTGTCCGTGAACCGCAATTCTCCTGTCTCAGCCTCCCGAATGCTGGGATTACAAGTGTGTGCTACCACACCTGGCTCTCTTTAAATTTTTTTTAATTAAAAAAAAAAAACAGGCTTTATGCTTGGCTAAGTGTGGATGTAAGCACAGATAGCTACAATAAAAAACAAGCCTCTTGCAATAAAAATGGATTTCTTTTTTGGAGTTCATAATTTTTTTCTGTGGTACTGGGTAATTCTATCTCTGAGCTATACTCTTAGCCTTATTTTATCTTTTATTTTGAAACAGAGTCTCACTAAGTAGCTAAGGCTGTCCTCAAATCCTGAGATGCTCCTGTCTCAGCCTCTGAAGTACTGGGATTACAAGTGTGCACACCATGCCTGGCTGGAATTATTTCTAATTATTGGATCAAAGATGATGTCTATATTCCCCAGTTTTAGGACTTAAAATGATGAATTTTGGGTAGGTAAACAATTTTCTTGTATTTTATCTTAGACATATTTTCTATGATCAAAAAGCAAAAAAATTTTTTTTCCATTTAAAGGTTTCAGAGTGAGAGGACACACAATTAAATGGAAGTTTTATCTTGACCAGCGAGGCAGGTAAATTTGCAGGAAGGGTGGGGGGTAGTTACAAATGCCTCTGGGGTAGAAAAGACAGCTTATCATTTTTATCCCAGGATTAATACAATCCTAATTATCAAAACTATTTGGGTTTAAATACAACCCAAAGAAGCTTTGGAGGAACTTAAATTTGAAACTCCGTTCATTAAGAGAAGAAAAAAAAGTTTTGTTTGCTTAAACAAATAAGCAACAATAACCCTTTTGGCCCACAAAGATGTACATGGGCGGGTTGGGAGACATGCATAATAACTAATAATAACTAATCAGGAAGCTCTCGGTGGGGATCAGCAGCAGCTCTGAGGAGCAAGTGTGGGCTGGTGGCTTCAGTAGAGGTACTAGTTAGTACTCTCCCCATAAAAACAATGTGTCAACAGTGTTATGCCCCAGCCAGCGCTTTCTCACAGGATCTGCTCAGTCAGTTCAGCTCACGATATGTGATGTGTTTACCTTCCATGGCAGTACATGATTCAATTGTTGGGTAAAAGTCACTGTCAAGCAAATAGAAATGTCTATTAAAGAGAAGGCATTCATGCCCAAAGAGTACACAAAGCAATAAATAGCTGTTGAGGCTGGTTTAATAGAGGAGTAAAGCTGACAGACTTGCTAATAGCTAAAGACTTTTAATTGCTCTCTATTTCTGTACCTCTGACCACTATCCGTATTAGATGGAAAGAAAGGAAGGAGGGAAGGAAGGAAGGAAGGAAGGAAGGAAGGAAGATGAGTGCACAGCTCACAGTTCCAATGGGTGGAAACAATCACCATAGCCTTTTCTGCCTCAGGAAGAGACTGGTGCTGTTGGTTTGCTGGATTTTCCACTGACTCTTAAGGACAGGAATATTTAGATGAATGGTTGATAAAAAGTGGGTTCAAATATTACCATCGAGAGGAAGCCTGGGACTAAAAAGAGAGAGATTTCTTGCTTTCATTGAAAAAAAATGAGTTTTGCGCGAATCATTTTGGGGTTATGAGTAAAAGTCATCAAGGCTGCAGAGGTTGAGTAATTTAGGATACGCCATTACTGCCCTGTTCACAAGCGTTTTTGTTGTTTTAACGGCAGAAGCGAGACACTCATGCATATGAAGAAAACAATAATCTTCCTTTTTTGTTATGTTTTAAAGAAATGTTTCACAAGATGGCTCTGTCTGCAATAACAGAATGTTCTCAGCATGCTTTTCAAAGTACGTGACTACACGTGTACCATTTGTAATGCAGAAAAAATTCCACCTGCCGACCAGTTGTAAGCCTGCAAGATCGAGAGTGAGTGAAGAACTTAAAAACTGAACTGAATTAATTGCTATCTTTAAAACTTAAAACCAAGGTTTCCGAGTGGAGAGCCTGTGGTTGCGAGACGCGTGCAGGGTGATTTCCCACATGAAGAAAGAGCACGGGCGGTCTTCCGACAGCTGGGCCAGCTCAAGATACCATGAAGAGTGGTGGCTTCCCACCCAGATGCTGCTCCGTGTAGGGAAGGGCTGGTCTGGCTTCTGATCTTAAGGAAGGGTAGGAGGCTCGACTGGTGTAGAAGGTGTGGACAGTGCCCCGGGGCACTACCTGCCCGACACCTGCAGAAGGGCGCTTGCTCACCTCCGGGGCAGTGGGGCAGGGAGTGCCAGCCGTGTGGGGCCAGTGCTCACGAGTCCAGACTGGTGCTTGGCCTGGAAGTCTGTTAAGTAAGAGGGCTGGGCCTTTCAGAACCACCTGTCTGTACCTTGTCTGTGAACAGCCTGATGACTGCTTAATAATACTCTGGCCCAAGTTATTTCACAGCAATCAATCCCTGCTACCTAACAGCATCAAAATTACATTCAGAGATTAAAAAAAATTGTAGCAATATTTTCCTCACAAAATTAAGTGCAAAATATCTTGAACAAATAATGATGATAGTAAGAAATATTTAACGGTCATGCAAAAAATGCATCTCAGTTTACAAAGGCTTAGACCATTTCAAAGTACCCCTCAGTGTTTCCACTGTGAGCCTTCCTGTCTTACTCATTTTTCTTTGAATTTCAGTGACTGCTTATGTAAAAAACGGTACCATGCAATTTCAATGATTTCCAGTCCACCGAATATTCTCTCCTGCAGCACTAAGATTACAATGGAGACTATGAAATACCACCGGACAAAGCTGTACAAATATATGAGCAGGCACATTGCAGGGCTGAACAGGGTCCAGTACAGGAGAGACAGCAACTTGACCCCCAGGACCCTGAGCTCAGACTTGCAAGGTGGAATCACACCCTGCCCAGTAAAGTGAAACGTTTTCTCCCCCTGGTAGAAGGAGCGCAGCCTCTCTTCCTTCTCCTCCCAGCGCTTGTGGCACCAGAGCTGCAGGGCCTCCTTGGACGTGGGCAGGGAGTCCACCGGATGTCGGTGCACGTGAAAGTGGATCTCCTTGGGGAAGTTTCCTTGGAGGAGGTGCTTCTCTGTTTGAGGAATGTTGTAAGGATATGCCACAGTGATGTCATGGACAGCATCCAGGTTCTTACCTAGGTTTGGAAAAGATAAAAATAGCTTTGTTTTAGCAATGATCAGCTGGGGCATCGTGCTGATTCACATTACAAGGCAGAATCCCAAACACCAACAAACCAGGACAGTGAGAACCTCGATGAACAAACAAGGGCTATAAATACGAGTGTTCCTGGCACTTGGGTCAATATTTACCAGTCATTTTTATGTTTTTCTCTACTTGCTAATTACTGCAAAAACCTCTAGAAAGATATTATCTTCATTCCCAGAAACAGAAATCCCAGAAATGGATAGTAAGCACCTTAAGTAAGATTTGAGATGGGAACTAATGAATATAAGACTAGTCCTTTTATCCACGGGATTAACTACTTTGGTAGTTTTTTTTTTTTTTTGCGGTATTGGGAAATGAACCCAGGGGTATTCTATCCACTTAGCTATCCCCTCAGCCCTATTTTTTATTCTTTATTTTGAAACAGTCTTACTCAGTTGTAGAGGGCCTCACTAAGTAGCTGAGGCTGGTCATGAACCTGAAATCCTCTTGTCTCAGCCTCCCAAGTACTGAGATTACAAGTATGCCATCACAGCTGGTGGTACCTCTTATTACTATACTCAACTCTCCAAATGAAAACACAACTTTCTCACCTTTATCCCAATATAACCATGATAGTTACTAGAAAGAAAACTTAGAATCAGACTTGAATAAGTGGTTAGACACAGAAGAAAGCCAGATGCTGGAAGTAAGTAAAACAGGGTTCCTGTGTTCCCCCCAACATACTCAGGGAGGCGGGTGTGCATGAGGCCTTAAATGGTGCTACTGGCACGTGTAAGGGACAAGGCCGGCTGGCTGGGCAGGTGGAGTGCGGCGGCGCACACAGGGGAGGGGCACTCAAGTGGGCTGAAGGCACGAGGCGCAGGGCCTCATGTTTCACACTTCAGAATTGGTGGCGGAGAAACTTCTTGAATGCAAAGAGCTACGTTAGGATTTTAAACAGAGCAGCAAGGACTACCCTGGCGGCAGTAGAACATCTGCGTAGAAGGACAGGGCAAGAGAATAGGGAGAGTCATGTGATGGCTGTTACAATTCAGCCAACCAGAATAGGAAGGAGGCAGGGGCCCAGAGAAGAGAAGTAGGTGTCTAAAAAGGTTCCCAGGAAGAACTAATGGGATGCAGCGGTCAGCTGGCTGTGGGAGGATGCACAGGAGTGGCCTCTGCTTGTTTCTGGCTCAGGGTACTGAGCACATGGTGAGGCCTTCGGGATTAGAAGTGTGGGTGCAGTGTCAGATCTGCAAGGGAACCTGTGAACAGAGAGCCAGGGGCACAGGCCGGGGTGCAAAGCCTCAGAAGGCTGCTGTGCTAGCTTCACTTGGGGACTGCTGTCAGGGCATGGATTCCTTACAGGAGTAGATGCTGCACACAAGAACAATATGTGGTGATGGAAATTAGATTGCTGGTTGCCGGTGAGGGTGAATGTAGCTGGAAGGAGCATGAGGAAGTTTTTGGCGTAAGAGATATATACTCCAAGTTAAGGTGTGGGTTACATGGTGTTTGCGTTTGTCAGAATCGCCATACTATACGTTTAAGTTGTGTGCCTTTCACTGCTTAAATTTTACCTCCATAGCAGTAATAACAAAAGAAATGAAGCAGCCGGGCGTGGTGGCGCACACTAGTAATCCCCGCGCTTGGGAGGCAGAGACAGGAGGATCGCGCAGGTTCGAAGCCAGCCGCGCGCTGGCTTAGGAGACCCTGTTTCCAAATATAAAATGTAAAAATAGGTCTGGGAGTGTAGCCCGGAGGTAGAAGGGCTTCCAGGAACCCCAGTACCACAAAAATAAATAAATAAATAAATAAATAAATAAAAGAAATGAAGCAATCCCCCCCTTCCTCTGAACCCATCAGGTCTGACTCACATTGTGTGTGTGTGTGGGGGGGGGTACTGGGGACTAAACCCAGGGGCATTCTACTTCTGAACTATACCCCCAAGCCTATCAGCCCTATTTTATTCTGAAACAGGGTCTTGCTAAGTTACTGAGGGACTCACTAAGTGGCCTTGAACCAAAGAGTCTTGGTCTTCCAAGTACTAAGATTACAGGCAGGCGCCACTGTGCCGCTTAGACTCACTTTTTAAAAAACAGTTCTTCTGTAAATGTTTGTCAGTACTTTAGAGTAAGAATTAGTTTTCAATTTGGTTTCCTAACAGTCGTATAAAATGAGAATGTGTCGTCCTCACTGGGGCTGAGGTAGAGCTGGAGGCAGCCTGCAGGAGAGCTGCACCCTGTTGGCTGGGGTGGAGAAGGTGCAGATGAGGAAGGCTCGTGGGCAAGAGAGGAGGCCAGACAGGCCTGGCTCTAAAGCTGGGAATGGCCAGTGGCTGCAAGCCATGAATAAAGGCTTTGCAACATGGCTGTCAAAAGGAAATATATTCACGACTTAAGCTTGGTCAACCACTGGCTCAGTTTGTGATAAAGGAAATATACCTACTGTGGTGGACTGTCTGATCAAGCATCTAAAAAACCAGACGTTCTTTTACTGATAGGCTGAGCATGACACATCCTCTAGAATGGTAACTGTTAACTCATCTGCAGCAGAAGCCAAGCGACCTTTTGTCTATTTAGCATTAATCACCACTATCCTACTTCATAATAGATTAAAAGACCGTCCTTGACGATGAAGCTAGTCTAGGGTTTTCACGCACCCTCCACCCGCACGCTGCAGAGCCCATTCATTCCTGCCGCCCACTTCAACCATAATCCTGGTTGCCAGCGCCTCAACTCTATCACCACTTCCCACGTTCTCTGAGAACTGAAAAAATACTATGTCTTGTCACCTGTCACACCAATTAGCCTGACTCAGAGTTAACATTTCATTTACTTTCAAAAATCCCCTGCAACTCATCTTTCAGTGTCACCTCCTGCCCCTCCCCTTTGAAGCACAGTCCCCGGTGGTCCACACGTCCATACTGCCCTTAGGTCCTGGCCAGTGGCTTTCCTCAGGAAGCTCCTCTGCCATTCTGCTCGGCCGCTCCCCACCCTCCCACCCTCATCTTAGCATCTTACAACTAGGTCTTAATCTATTCCTATAACAGTCCTGTGTCCCGGCCTACAGGTGGTTCTTTATGCTCACCAACTAAATACTGCCATCTATTATTAGAAATTGTTGGTAAGGGAAGTTCTTGTATTTATCAAACAACTCATTGGGTGACTGCAAGGGTTAAATAAAATATGTAAAAACATAGCCCCAGGATCTGTCACCAGTCAGTGCCTGGTGAACGCGAGCTGTGGCTCTCAGTGGACCAGCAGTGAACATCTCTCTAGTGCTAGGCCCACACCCACCGTGGCCAGGAGGCTGTCTGTGGGAAAATATCACTTGACTCGTCTTCCTACCCCTCAGTCCATGGCATTATGCACCTGGGCCCTGAAGATACCTCTAAAGGCCCTCCTGATTTAACCTTTTCACCCAAGATACATTTTCAAGGTACTGTTCTATAAAACCGCCCCAAACAAATCCTGCTATTCAAATATGCTTCTTTCTTCCCTGAATTTTTAAATTTTTTTTTTTGTGATACTGGGGATTCAACCCAGGGGCAGTCTACCTCCAAGCTATACTCTCAGCCCTATTTTTGTTCTTTATTTTGAAACAGTGTCTCATTAAGTTGCTAAGAGCCTCACCAAGTTGCTGAAGCTGGCTATGAACCTGTGAACTAAGTGCTGGGATTATAGGTATCATACAACCACTCCTGGCTTGTATGATTTTTTATTAAATATTGTCAGTAAGTTTTTATATTGTCATATATATGATATACTATAAATATATATATATTGCAGTATTGTATATACTATATATAAATATACTGATACAGAAGTATTATATATACTATATGTATATTATATTTATACTGCAGTATATATATATATTATACTGCAGTATTAGGGTTTGAACCTAGGGGCATTCTACCTCTGAGCTACATCCCCAGCCATATTTTTTATGCTTTATTTTTTAAACAGGGTCTCACTGAGTTGCAGAGGGCCTCACTAAGTAGCTGAGGCTGGCCATGAACCTGTGATCCTCCTGTCTCAGCCTCCCAAATACTGAGATTAAAAGCATTTGCCACCTCACCTGGTGTTCCCTGAAAAATATGACTTAAACTTACTTCCATGTCCAGCTCCAATGTGAAAGATTCTAAAAACTTTCTTCAAGTGACAAGGCCCTAGGGTGGCCTTGCCTCTGAGACTTACAGCAAGTGTGTGGACACTAACCTGCCACCCGGCTCAAGCATGCCTTTTCAGGACCCTGGTTCCAAGCACAATGCCCAGCACTAAGAGGCTCCAGAAATGTGTATTTGGTCTACATTTTTATGGACGACTATCCTTTCATCTCAAGATACACTTTCAACACTGAGCTGTTACAACAATTCTGTGGGCTAATCTACAGCAAGCTCCGTGTACAGGACATGACATGTAGCAAGTTCTTAAATGTTCGCATCTGCCACAACCTCTGTACTCAGCGAGAATGACTTGCTCCATGGTGTTGTCTCAACTTGGTTCCTACGAAGTCTTGGTTCTGAAAGAATTACAACAATCTTGGAGTGGAAGGTATTCACCTTATAAAAGGACAGTATTCCAAGTTTCTTAAAAATTGCTTACTTGAAAGAACTTTGGAATGGTATTATAACTCAACAAAATTAAAATACTATCTATTTATATGATAAGCAAATACAGAATAACGTTATAATGTCAGGAACAAAAAAGATAAAGAAAGAGGAGAGCTGGGCTGGGATAAGATGCTCATCTTCCTGAGCCGCGCTGGCGGCGCACGCTACCCTCAAGCATCACAGACACGTGTTAGCTCCCAAGCAAGAAGCAAGGACGTAGACACTTTTACTCACAGATGAACAGTTGGTTGATTGTCTTAATAATTTACAAACTTTATTCATTACTAAGTATATAAAGGTCTTCAGACAACATAAAGCAAGGAATCGCTCGGTACTACTGAGCAGAAGCGCCCAATTCTACACAGGTGGAAGAGCTTTCGTCATTCCATCAAGACTTCCTCCAGTCCCGGGAGCCAGCCAGTACCACCCAACAAGCAAGCTTCCTCCTGGAGGAAACAGGGAAAAGAGCACAGCCGACCAGGCTGGGTGCAAAATATAAATGACAATAACGAAACAGTCAAAAGTTGAAATGTGCCTATTTTATTTACCAATTTATTCTAAGACGTGTGTGCGTGAGTGTGTGTGTGTGTGTGTGTGTGTGTGTGTGTGTGTATCATCCTACAATTACAAAAGATTTAAAATGCCTTTATGTCTTTTGGAAGAAAACAATAGGCTTAAATATCCAAATTAAGATGCTATCAATTGTTACTGACTGCCACCAATCACAACCATTTTTAAAGGCTCTCAACCCGAATACTACTGATTTGCTATCTGCCTGTGTGAAGCCTAGAACATTAATTGTTCTGCTTTGGATGCCGTTTTACTGAAAAACCTTGAACTTCACTATCATTTTATGAAGCTGACCCTGATGAAGCCATGTCTTACTTTATAAAGCCACACTCTCTCAGGCCCCAGCTGTCCTTTTATCCCCTGGAAGAGCAAAACATTTGTTTAATACTTCAAATATTAATTTTTAAACTCAGTCTGAGACTGAGGGAATTTAGAATACTTTACTTATATTTAAGTAACCAACAGAAGTATAAGCTATGACTAAATTTTTACAAAAGGTACTGTCCAAAAGGGACTGTTTCTAAGCCATTAAGCTGAGCCCAAGATTTTTAGACTATTAGCCCAATATTATTGTTATGAAAAGCTAGCTGGGAATGGGAGCGAGCCTAACCCTTACACATCTGTATATTTAAAAGGAAAGACAAGAGATAAATTTCTGTAGACTCTAAATGCCTATTAGAGTGAAGAAATCCTGGTTTATCCATGACTGCTAAAGCATTGGATCCAACACATAATTCAATGGCAGGAAAATACAAATGTAAACCCAGTGACCTTTAATGGAACTGATAAAAATGGCAAAATTTCTTTCTCCATTTCATAGTCAAATACATGTATATAATTTACAAAAAGAGAGTTTATTTTGTACTTCAACAATCTCATTTTTGTGTGTGTGTGTGGTACTGGGGTTCCTGGAAGCACTTCTACCTCTGGGCTACACTCCCATGGGCTACACTCCCAGACCTATCTTTATACTTTTTTATGTGGAAACAGGGTCTCTTAAGCCAGTACTACTGGCTTTGAACCTGCGCGATCCTCCTGTTTCCGCCTCCCAAGCGCGGGGATTACAAGCGTGCGCCACCACGCCCGGCTAACAACCTGATTAAAAAAAATTAAAATCCAAGTCTATTTTTTTTTGTGTGTGTGTATGCAGGTCTGGGGATGAAACCCAGGGCATTCGACCTCCGAGCTATACCCCCTGCCCTATTTTTATTCTTTATTTTAAAAAAGGTTTCACTAAGTTGCAGAAGACCACACTAAGTAGCTGAGGCCGCCTGCCAACCGCGATCCTCTGGTCTCAGCCTCCCGAATGCTGGGGTTACAAGCATGCGCCACCACGCCTGGCTACAAGTCTATTTTTTGTTACTCAGATCTAAGTCCTTAAATTTAAGTACATATATTGGAAAGTTTTAAATTAAGTAGCTTGTCACCCAAGATGGATTTGTGTTAAATGCTGATAACTGATTTTGTACATTGTTTTTCAGATTTAAAAAATTACCCCAAGAGGATAGAAGTTGGATTTAGTAACTGAGCAATCGCTCACTGTGCACTCCGACTCGGACACATAATTGTATGCGGCTAATAATAAAGTCTGACAAACTGGCACGAGTCAGTACACCACGACAGTCCTGAATGTACTGATTCAGACACAGACTAAAAATACCAATTGGTAAGCACCTCTCAGCTTCCAAATAAACAGGTATGCAGGAACCACTGGCAACCAACTCGTATTAAACATCAGGACCATTTTCTTTGTTGTTTTCTACTTGGAACATTATTCACTTTTTTCTTCAGCATAAATTGAATACTTAGGGAATAAAGTTGATCAGCTCCCCATCCCGCCTCTTGTCAGCTATGTGACCTTGCCATGTTTGCTGTGAACCTGTCTGTAAATGTAGATTCCAGGGCCTGGCCTCATTCTGTGGGTTTCGTGAAGAGCAGTTGTAAGTACTGTAAAGCGGAGTAAGAGTCTGACGCACCATACGTATGTGCTCAGCTTCTTATTGTTCAGATTCTTCTTGCTGTGTTGGCATTATTCCTCCAGGCAGGATGATTTAGCAACTGAAATGAGTTTAGGTTTAGGCTGTTAACATTCCCTTCCTTCTTTCTCTCGATTCCCTCCTCCTTTGGGAGAAGCACCAAGTCAGCTGTACTCATAATGTGGTTTATTCTCTAGCAACCAGTTTAGAAGCAAAGCCATTCAGAGGACTGACCCTGGCCCAGGGGTGTGGCCATCATTTATCTTTACGCATATGTTCCTCTCCATCCCTACTAACTCATCCTCCCATTCAAAGTAGAAGCTGGTGATCCACTTGGTCTAGGATTGCTGCCGCCCCTTATTTATTTATTTTTATTATTATTATTATTATTATTATTTTATTTGGTGGTACTGGGGTTCCTGAAAACCCTTCTACCTCAGGGATACAATCCCAGACCCATTTTAAAAATATATTTTTTATTTGGAAACAGGGTCTCAAGCCAGCGCGGCTAGCTTTGAACCTGCACGATCCTCCTGTCTCCGCCTCTCAAGCACGGGGATTACAGGTGTGCGCCAACATGCCCGGCTGCCCCCCATTTAAATTAGGTGAAGGTGGTGGTCAATCTTTTTCTAAAGTCTCCCCCTAGACTTAAAAATCATTTGTCAGACGCAACAGTGAGATTAAAAATGGTATTTTTATGCAGTCTTGCTTATCCAACTTGGATTGCTTCTTTTTTTTTGGTGGTGGTACTGGGGTTCCTGGAAGCCCTTCTACCTCCCGGCTACACTCCCTGACCTATCTTATACTTGTTTTTTTTTTTTTATTTGGAAACAGGGTCTCTTAAGCCAGCGCGGCTGGGTTTGAACCTGCGTGATCCTCCTGTCTCTGCCTCCCAAGCATGGGGATTACAAGTGTGCGCCACCACACCCGGCGTTGGATTGCTTCTTTGTAGGCAGTTTTAGAGACATACATTTTTACATTTCTGTCCTAAATATGTTGAACATTTTGTGTTTTATATACATGAGTGCATCTTTTCAATGTTGAATTATCTTCTTTCCAATGGGCACTGGTTCTCTGGATCTTCAGAATCTCTAGATAGAATGAAAGTACTTGACATGTTCCACATTTTGACAACATGGGCCCATTACAGGTCCTTGAAGGCAGCACCTGTGTATAGTATACAACTTTTGGGGACAGAGTTGGAAAATAATGTCAAACCATACTTCTTGGAACTCTCCTAAATATAAAATGAACCAAAGTGCCCAGTTATTAATAAAACTTTTCTACTATACTTTTTCTGATAATCTCTAAATTAAAACTAGGTTAAGTCTGAAATTTGAAAGGAGTATTTTTCATATACAAAATGCATTAAAATACAAATGAAAATAATTCCCTTACTATACTGAGCTTTGTACCAAGTATTATAAAACAGTGATCTCTCCTGGATCGGGCACCATTGTGATACTTGAAGGACATCTTACAAATAGTAACAGCATGGGATCTCAGTACCTGAACAGCAAGTCTGCTGAAGGCTGGCTGTGGTTACTCTCTAGCATCCTCCCCTACACAGTTCAAGAAAAGGCTCCAGGGCCTGACCTCAGCCAGTCATGGTAATGCCATCCCTGTCTTGAGGGAAGGATTCAGCAACAGGTTCACAGTGTGATCCAAGACAAGGAAATGTGAGGGCTTTGGAGAAAAAGGCCACCAGATACCAACTACAGAATGAGGCTGACACCTGCTGCAGAACAGGGCTGGAGGAAGCCTGGTTCTTGCTGAGCCAGTTGGGTGCCAGAATCTAACCTTTAAACATACCCTCCTGCTGAAATTCTAGGGGTGTGTGTGCGTGTGTGAGTGTTCATTTCCTTACATTTCAGACTGGCTCCTTCAGCTATAAGCTATAAGCAAAGTAATCTAACTGATACTGTGGTGAATCACCCGGTAGGAGTTGAGTATCAACTACAACTTAAAACAAAAACTAGCATGTCTTTTTTCCTTTTCTTCTGGTACTGGAAATTGAACCCAGGGGCATTTACCTCCAAACTATACCTTCTAGTCCCTTTTTATTTTTAAATTTTGAAACAGGGTCTTACTAAGGTGTTGAGGGCCTCATGAAGTTGATGAGGCGGCCTTGAACTCCCAATTATTCTGTCTCAGCCTTTCAAGTTTATAAGCGTGTGCGGCCATGCTTGGTGAAACTGGCATTTCTATTGTTAAGAAAGATTTCTATTTCCTTCAAGTGGTCTCTTTACCTTTCGATGTTACCCTAACAGCATGAAAATCTTTGATAGATCCACAATTTTTAAGGAAAGCATTACTCTAATATCACTTTAGTGATTTATACTTTATTTCAAAGTCCATTTTGGCTCATATAAGAACAAATCCTTTTTTAGGGAAGCTGTCATTCGCTGTGAAGAACCAATGCTGGAAAAGATGTTTCTCAAGTAAAGGGTCAGGGTTGTTACAATCTGCAGATATTTCTATCACTGGGCCCTTGCATGTATATCTTTTTTTTTGTGTGTGTGTGTGTGTGGTATTGGGGATGGAACCCAGGGTCATTTTACCTCTGAGCTACACCCCCAGCCCTATTTTTTATTCTTTATTTCGAAACAAGGTCTCACTTAATTGCAAAGGGCCTCACTAAGTCATAGCTGAGGCTGCCCGTGAACTGCTATCCTCCTGTCTCAGCCTCCCAAATCCTGGGATTATAAATGTGCGCCACTACGCCCGACTCCCTACGTGTATATTTTATACACAACCAACTTAACTGATTTTTCTTGTTGCTTCTAGTCGCAATTTTCTAGAAGCAGTTTTCTTTTTGCTTCTAGATTTTTTCCTAGATTCATTTTGACTTCCTACCCACTGCAAAACACAGTTTTAGCCGGGCGTGGTGGCGCACGCTTGTAATCCCCGCGCTTGGGAGGCAGAAACAGGAGGATCGAGCAGGTTCGAAGCCAGCCGCGCGCGCTGGCTTAGGAGACCCTGTTTCCAAATAAAAATATAAAACTAGGTCTGGGAGTGTAGCTTGGAGGTAGAAGGGCTTCCAGGAACCCCAATACCACCAAAAAAAAAAAAAAAAACCCACAGTTTTATGTTCAATTTTCTAGTCTTTATGGTAGATTTTTATTGCTTTCATTATTAGCACTGACTTAAAATGTTAGTTTTGAATTTACCTGAAATGTGGAATAGAGTGCTTTAGTATATAGAATATTTACCTTAGTGTATGAGATGCTGTTGTGTTTTGATAATGTTTAAATAGTTAACTTCTATTTTATTTTTCCTAGTTTTAATTAGGAACAGTCTGACTTTATCAAATAACTTTTCAGCATTTATAGATGATCAAAGAAACTTTTAAAATAAAACATTAGTCAAACACTTAAAGAATCAAAATTTTAGTAGTCAAATATTAAAAATAAAAGAGTAAGAAATGCATAAAAATGCATAAGAGTTGAAAGTAAAATTACAATGTAGGCTTCAGTATTTTATCTATCAGTGAGCAATTCCACTAGATAAAAACTAGTTAAGTGAAGGCATTGAAGGAATATTGATGAATCTGAGTTAATAGATTTATATGAGCCGGATGCGGTGGCGCATGCTTGTCATCCCAGCATTTGGGAGGCTGAGACCAGAGGCTGTCCGCGGTTGGCGGACAGCCTCAGCTACTTAGTGAGGCCCTCTGTAACTTAGTGAGAAACTGTTTCAAAATAAAGAATAAAAAATAGCGCAGGGGGTGTAGCTCACAGGTCGAATGTCCCTGGGTTCCATCCCCAGACCCACACACACAAAAAGAATAGATTTACATGGCTCCATGTGTCCCCCAAATGGTTGAGAGGATATAATATCCATGAGTAGTTATAAAAAAGTATCCGATGGCCAAAAAATTTAAACACACTTTCTAAAAATTGAAATTTTATAATCGATATCCTCATATCAAAATTCCATAAAACTGCAATAAAAATTCCTCCTTTAGAAAAACTTAGCTAATTTTTGAATGAAAAATGAAGTTAAAAGGAAATTATGAACTAACCAAAAAGGAATAAAATGAGAATCTAAGGGATATAATAAAGGCTGGATTCAAAAGGAAAATTTATGACCTTACATATTTCATAATTAAAGGGGAAAAGTATAAAGAAAAAATTACTCATCTTGAAAATTAGGAGAAAAATAAAAAATAAAAAAGGAAGAGAAAATTACTAAAGATAAAAAGCAATTCATAAAGCTAAAAAGTAGTAAAATAAAAGAGTAATACAAATAAAATTATAGATAATAAGAGCCAGGCACAATAGTGTATGCCTATAATCTCAGTACTTGGGAGGCTGAAATAGGAAGATCACAGGTTCTAGACCAGCCTCCACAATTTAGTGAGACCTTGTTTCATAAATAAATATATAAATAAAATAAAAAAAGGTTGACAGTGTATTCAGAAGTAGAATGCCCTGGGTTTAAACCCCTAGTAACACACACACACACACACACACACACACACACACACACACGATTATAAATAGTAAAGGAAACCAAGCTAAATATAGTTGAAAGTATCATGAAAACATAAACCTACACATATCATAAATTGCAGATTTGTAAACTACATACATACAAATCAGAGTAATTTTGCATGTATACATATGCTTTATATAATGCTAAAGATATACTTAATAAATATTTGTGCTCAATTAAAGTTATGTCAAATATCATTAAATTTGGCCAATTTTCAGTAGAAATGCAAAGTTTTCAGTGGACACGCAAACTGTTAGGTTTTTGTCATGTAACAGGGACAAAGGGCACAGGTGCTAATTAATGAGGCAGGCTTAGCTTAGCTGTTATGCTCATGTGCAATGTCTTTCCTCAATTCCAGGGATTTCCGTATATAAATTACAAAGTAAAATGGATGGCAATAAATCAAACAACATAATATGCTACGAAGAGAAAGAGATACAGGTACTCCTCCCAAGATGTTTTCATTCCCAAGACCTGTTAAGCATAACTTCCACTTATCCCTGTGCATCTGTGCATTATATTATTGAAGATGACTTCTTTTAGCCTGTTCTTTCAAAAATTAATATGTTTTCTTTGTTTTCACCATTCTTAAAAAGATATGTTAAAATGACACTGAGAGAAGACAGTCAAAATTCAATGTGAAAATAAGAGCACTAACAAGTGAACTCTACCTTACTGGGCTCAACAAATTTGCTTAGATATTACCAAAAACTCTTGGACATAAATCAATAACATATTAGATGATTCAAAGTATCAGCATAACCATATACTACTAATATTCTGATCTTAACGCTTGTGTCTCTATGCTCTGTTAGGATTGAAGATGACTAATGGTGCACTTGGACATTACTTATTGAGTAATACCATGTAGGAGCCAGGCATTGTTCACCCAACACGCTACCTTAGAGTACTCACTACCAGACACAGCTGTAAACATCTGGGGTGTGCCAGTGAACAAAAGAAAGATACCTGCCTTTGTGGAGCTTATCAGGACACACAGTCATGTTTAAATACCATAAGGACCTTTGAGATATCATCCCATTTTTTACAGCTGTAGAAGCTGTACCACAGAGAAATTAAGTCACTTGCTAAAGATCACAGTGAGCAGTCAGTTCTTTCTGAGTCTTGAAGACTTTCCTCCATGCTGCTCTACTTTCTCAGAGCTACAGTTAATTAGTACAAAACTAGACTGACATGGTTTTGTATCTAGGGTCAGTGGTCTTCTGCAGGTTACTTAACACCCCTGGGCCTCATGCTCCTCATCTCAAAAAAGGAGATGTTCTCCTTAGGAGGGTAAGGGAAAACCCAAAAGTCTGCCAGTCAGTTTGTGGGGGAGTGTACTATATTTAGTAAAGAAATCAATTCTTATACAATTAGAAGACTCTACAAGTTCCTTTTAATCATGTACTATATTACTTTCATCTTTAAGTTATATCATGTACATGTTCTGCTTAAGAGAGTTTTGCTATAGTTTTACAGGAAGTATAAGCCATTAGAGCTTATGTAAATTTTTATGTTCTCGATTCCTGAGCAATGCTTAATTGATTGGTTCACTAAACCAGAAGATAGGTCCTACTATCTATCTTGTGGCACCATCTAAACTACAGCAGATGTCTAAATTACAACCTTGTAAATCTAAAACCTATGGTAGTAACAGTATGGCTTAAATCCATAAATATACCACCAAATCTAATGTTACTACCCTACCATCTTTATTGTGTATGTGATTCTGCATCTGTAATTTCATTCTTTTCTCTTTTGAGAGGAAAAGTAAATTTGGCTAAGGATGGGGTGCTTTTAGTAAGGTGGGAGCAAACTGTCCTCTTTGGCAGTAAGATAATTTGAGAGTAGGTGAATGTCGCTAGTCCTGGGTGAGTCTGGTCCTTTGCTGGCCCTGGCTTCTCACTGGGGGCTACTCTAGCTTCAAGGCAACTGCCAAACTGCCTTAGGTTTGTGTTCCTGTGATATCTACTCACAGGCAGAGCCTTCTCCCCAAATGGACCAAGAATTCAGTTACCTTGTTTTCAATCACTCAGAAATCGGAATTGCTTTTTGGTACACTTAGCCTCAGCCTAGATGAGGATTGAGGATCTTACTGAAATAAGATTTTTGATCAACCAGTATGGATCCAACCACAGCTACAAGCAAAGTAGAGATATTAATCTAAAAGACCCCCTGGCTGATGAAAGAGCGTGGGGAGAGACACCTGGGCAGGACCACACCTATAGAAGTCTTTGTTTCAAACTGCTTTCCTCCACCACTACCTGTTCATACTGTCCCCAAATGGCCAAACTGAATATTCTACCAGAGAATACATTTCATGGCCTTTGTACTTCTTAACAGAATAGTCATAACTCACTCCTCTGTATCCTTGTACATTACCTCATAGGACTCAACAAAACAAAGAGAAGTGGTGGAGGTAAAAAATATGGATCAATGCAAGGACCACTGCAACCTTTAAACAGTGAATTCTGAAAGAAGGCCTCTTAGATGTCCAGTTCTTCACTGTGTAAAGGTTGCCATGATTGTGATGAGGTAATCTGATGGAGCTGCTATTTCTTTTCTACTGAGAGGAAAAAGAATCAGGTTATTTGTAGTTCAACTGCAGGACAAAATCTCTGGTTCTTCCACGATGGCAAAAGAATAGTAGGCTCTATTCTACACAGAACATATTGAGTGCCTTTGAAGTTAATCAAAAAAGAAAAAGAAAAAGAAAAAAAGAAAATAGACTTTATGTAGTCCAGAAAGGTAAGTTTCAAAGAAGAGAGAAGACATACTGATAACACCACCACACACCATTTGATACTTCTGGCCAAGATAGGTTCCTGCCTTTTTCCTCTTCTTCCATCCCTTTCCCCCCTTCATTTTCTTCCCTTCCCTCCTTTTCTTATTTCAAAAACAAATGGTAATTTTACATCAAATTAGAAACCACTTAAGTACTCTACATCTTTTTAAACAATCAGAATACTTATAGGTGGCAGTCTCTATTTGTAGACTTACAATTCCTAGTTTGCCACTGTAGCTTACTCTGCTCTTCCTGGAAGAAACTCATGTTTTTCTTTTTCTTTTTCCTCCCTTCCCCTGCCCTCCCCTCTCTCCTCTCTCTTCCTCCCTTTCTTTTCTCCCTTTTATTGCAATGCTAGAGATTGAGCCTAGGGCTGAGTGAATGCTGGGCAGGTGCCTGACACTGAGCTATATCTCCAGTCTCATGATTTTATTTATTCATTTTTTTTTGCATCATGAGGGGTCTAAAATCAATTGATGATACATGGGAGGGAATGTTCTTTCTGTGTTTTCTATTATTGTCTTGGATAAGAAAGAAAAGACTTTTCTAAGTATTTACCAAAACTTACCAACTAGAAATCCCTCCTTATTGACAAACTTCTCAAAGCAAATTTCCCCCTAAGGCTGCAATGGAGTGGAGAGGGATGGGAATATGAGGTGCAAGAATGAATTTATTTTCTAGCAAGTTGTTGAGTTTCATTAGAAAGCAGAGGTCAAAGCTGATAATTGTCTAACTCTTTACTAAATAACTACCACATCTGAACATCAGAAGGGTTGGGATATTGCTCAGTTAAGTAAGTTGTTTACTAAGGGACAGATATTTTTCTTTAAAAATATTCATTAGAAAAGAAAGCACAGAGAATAAAAAGCGTTTCCATCTATGTATTCATTCCTTTGAAGTGGCATATGTCTTAGTCAGTATGGGCTGTTATAATAAATCACCATAGCCTGGGTGACTACATTAGTCACCTTTTTAATCACTGTGATCAAAATACAAGGACCAGGATTGAGAAAAATAAAAAAAAGAGAGAGAAAGCAAAGACAAGCTCAGCTGACACTGTAATTTTGCCTAGATATCCTTGTGGTTTCTAAGTTTAGTACTGAAGATCACTTCTTGCTGAATTTGGACCGCTCGCTTATTAATGGCAGTTATATGCCCAGGCTGGGCTGAAAAGAATGCCTCTCTGACCTCTAAATTAGCCTGTTTCTCAGTCTATCCCAATCCTTTTTATATTAGAAAATTAACAGAAAAAAATTAGGTGCATGATTAAGGAGCCCCTTTGGTGATATCAGAATATTTAGTAAAGTTTCATTTGTAGAAACTTCAGTTAGTGAGATAACAAGGGGAGAGGAAGACGTGAGTGAGAAAGACTAGACACCTAATAGAGGTTTACAGAGGACTGGGGCGTTGAGTCGGGGAGGAGGAGGCTGAAGACAGGTCTGATGATCCGGGGCCGGAATGCTAAGAGAGTCGGATGGCTTGAGTCGGAGAGCCACACAAGTGCATTTCATACTGCTACCTTTCAACATCAGTATCCACTCAGCTGGGATTATATCTAATACTGTATCTTTAAAAAATGTTCTAGTGTTTATAAGTATATAAAGATAACAAGGTAAATGTATGCTCAAAACCAATGGCTCTCACCTATTCCTAGAAGAATCAGGGCAAAACATTCAGCCAGGGATAATGTAGAAAGGATTATTTAAAAACTAACCCAGGTTATTAGGTGGATAAATGGATTTAGCCAGGTTGCAGGATACAAGTTCAGTATTAAGACATAAATTTATTTCTATATATCAGCAATAAAATTTAAAACCTAAAATTTTAGAGTATCATTTATAATATCAAATTTATAAAAATATTGGTGATACAGTTAACAAAATACATGCAAGGTTGCAAGGGACCAAATACTGCTAAGAGAAATTAAATACCTAAATAAACATCATGTTCACAAACGGAAAGATTCAATAAAGATTATATTTCTCTTCCTAACTGACCTATAGAATGAAACAATCCTAACCAAAAATTCTAATATTCTTGCTTATATAAATTAAACTGGTTCTAAATTCTACCTAGGTATGCAAAGGAACGAGAATACTAAAGCAGGTCTGAAAACTGAGTTGCAGGCCTGTCAGTAGCTGGTTAGGAACCACTATAAAAGTTCAATAATCATGACAATGTGCTACTAGGAGAACACTAGATATATAGGTCAACAAAACAAAACAAAGTCCAAAACACATCCACGCTTATATGGCTGAATCATTTTCAACAAAGTAGCCTGGGTAATTAAATTCAAAGGAGAAAAAAATATTTTCAACAAATGGTGCTGGAGCAACTAGATATGTACATGCAAACAAAATCTGTTTGCAAAAATCAAACAAATTTTGATGTTTGCCTCTTCCTATTTAAATATTTCCTATGTAAACATTAACTAGAAATGGGTTATAAGTCTAAATTAAAAATCTTGACACTTCTGGGAAGATGGCGACTGAGAAAGCAGCATTTTAGAGTCCTGCTAAAACTCGATCTCTATTGCCACAAAATCAGCACTTTTAATAGCCAGAAAACACCATCAGCAGAGAAATGAAAAATGTAAACACAAGGGACAGAGAAAAAAAAAGACTAGAAGAACAACCAGAGACCAGAAATCAAGCTTGCAATGCAGCGGCGGAGCAAGCCGGCACCATCTTCCCTTACAGCACCAGGCTCCAGAGAGGAAACGTAAACAAGGACCTGAAGTGAGCAGCTGCGGATCATTCGGGTGTAATTCAGCAATTCTTTCAGTGCAAAGAACGCCTAAAACTCCTAGTGGTCAAGCTCATCACACCTTCCAGGGACTCAAAACGGAGCTCAAAACCAGAAAGAAATACGCTAGCCTCACGGCCGAGGGTGTGGCAATGGCGCCATATTGCCAGCAGAGCCAGCCTCAAGGCCGAGGGCGTAGCAGCTGCACCATATTGCCAGCAGCAACAGCCTCAAGGCTGAGGGTGTGGCAGTGGCACCATATTGCCAGCAGCTACAGCGAGTTCACTGTGCCCTGCCACAGCTCCAGATCTACGCACACAATAACCGTGAGAGTTAATTGCGGCCCCTAAAGGAGAAATCCCTGTACTGCACTCCCAGGGACTTGCGTAGTTTTGATAATCTCATTGGGTCAGATATTTTGCAGTCCAACCCAGAGGAGGAGTAGCAGTAGTAGAGATACCACACCCTAGCCACAGCTCCCTGTGGGAAAATGCCCGCCCCGGCACCCCCACGGTCTCGTGCAGCCTCAATTAACTTCCTGGGGATGACACTTTGAGATACAACCCAGTAAAGGAGTAGTGGCGGCTGAGATTACAACAGACTCGAGATACGGAACACCCTAAGTGCAGTCATAGTGACTCAGGGAAGGCACAAAATTCTGAAATCATGGGAAAGAGGAATAACAATGGAGCAATGAATGCCCACAACCCCACAACATCAGAACCCGATAAAACAGAAAATCAGAGATTTCTAGAAGATCAAATCAGGAAAATAACTGTAGAAATAATAGAGGACTTTCGAAAAGAATTCAGAGAGAGTCAAAAAGAGATAAAGGATGCAATCATTGAAGTAAAGGCCTCAATTCAAAGTATAAACAATCGATTAGACCACATGGAGAATAGAATGTTGCTCCTAGAAGATGATGACTCCAAAAACGAACGCATAATTTATAACTTAGGAAAAAAAATTTGACAACAGGAATTTGACATTGAAGAAATATGGACCCATTTTAAGAGAGCTAACCTAAGAATAATTGGAATAGAGGAGGGAAAAGAAGGTGAAACCAAAGGGATCAATAATCTCTTCAAAGAAATAATAGCAGAAAATTTTCCAAACATAGAGCAAGAGGTCGATACACAGGTCCAGGAAACTTATAGAACTCCCTTTAGACAGGATCAGAGAAAAGGATCCCCACGCCACATAATTGTCAAAATGACCAATGTGGAAGCCAAGCAGAGAATCTTAAAGGCAACAAAAGCAAAGGGCCAAGTGACATTCAGAGGCAAACCAATTAGAATCACTCCAGACTTCCCAAACCAAGTCAGGAGAGCCAGAAGGGCTTGGAGTAACATATTCCAAACTCTGAAAGGAAACAACTTCCAGCCAAAAATTTCCTACCCAGCAAAACTATCTTATCCAATTAGATGGAGAAATAAGAAGGTTCCATGACAAACAGAAACTGAAGGAATTTATGTCTTCAAAACCAGCGCTAGAGAAAATACTCAGAGAGATTAACTACAAAGAAGAAATAGGTAATACACACCAGAACCAGATTTTCCATCCAGCAGA
The DNA here is from genome assembly GCF_963383645.1 of Muscardinus avellanarius. Taxonomy (NCBI): domain Eukaryota; kingdom Metazoa; phylum Chordata; class Mammalia; order Rodentia; family Gliridae; genus Muscardinus; species Muscardinus avellanarius. The sequence goes on along the minus strand of NC_137801.1, from coordinate 24,977,932 downwards.
CAACTATGCAAAGAAGAATATATTCATGTGTTTATAGGTGAAAATCTTTGGAGATTCATTATTTATTTCAGCCTTTTACCTATTTCTAAATTATATTTCTAAATTGTATTGTTTGCTTTTATTGTTGCTAATTTTTAGAATTTTTATTTGGAATATTAATATACCTTCAGATATAGCATTTGGAAATATTTTATCCCATTCTATCAGTAACTTTTAACTGTTTACATTGTACATTTTTTTTTATCTTTTAGGAAGTTTGTTTATTCTTTTGTTGCCTGTGCCTTTGAAATCATATCCAAGAAATCACTGCCAATTTCAATGTGGTGAAGTGTTATGACCCAGGTTTTCTTCTAAAAGTTTATAGTCTTAGGTTTTTTATCTAGTTTAAGTTAATATTTGTATATGGTGTTAGGTAAGGGTCCAATCTTATTATTTTTCATGTAATAATTATCTTTTAACTATTTAGTGAAAAGATTACTATTTCCTTCACCAAATGTTCTTGGAAACTTTGTCAAAAATAACTTGACCATATATGGAAGAATTTATTTCTAGGCTTTTTATTTTACTCCACTGGTTTATATATCTGCCTTTATAGCAGTACTACACTATTTCAATTATTGTAGCTCTATAAGGTTTGAAATCAGAAAATGTACATCTACTAGCTTTATTAGTTTTCGAGATTGTTTTGGGTATTTAGAATTCATATTTCTTGTTAGGATAGACTTTTTTGAAAACAAAATGTACAATAGTTTAAAAAAAAAAAGAAGAAAATATCCTCTGGTAAGAAAGAAAGCAAAAAGAAATACTAAAATGTTATCTCTAAGTGATCAAAAGTTTGATATCAGATGAATCTGTTATGTGAGATTATCATTGTTAATTTTGGATAAACTGCTATATTATTAGATGTCAACCACTAAGCCAAGCATGGAAAGGAGGGATGGGGAGGGAATAGGGTGGGAATGGGTAGGGGCTAACTGGGCGATATGTGCATGTATGTCTACACAAGTTTTTATCCCATTATGATGTATGAATACAGCGTACCAATAAAAAATAAATAAAAACAAAAACAAACAATAAAAACACCAGATTTCAAAACTAAAAATCATTTACAAATGCAAATAAAAATACAAATTACCATTAAAAATAAATAAATTTAAAATCTTAGAAAAATTTCTAGAAGAAAACAAAGCCCTTGTAACCTAAGCTAGGTAATGATATCTTAGCTGGGACACTGAGAATATAAATAATTTAAAAAATAGAGAAACTATACTACATCAAAATTAAACACTTGAAATTTTCATAATACAATTTTAAGGAAATGAAAGAGTAAGACACAAAGAAAAATTTGTAAACCACATGATTATAAATCATTTGTATTAAAAATATGGAGAACTCTTATAATTCAATAATAAGAAAATTTTATTTTTAAAAAATATTAAATTAACACATCACTGAAGAAGGTATATGGAAGGCAAATATGCCCAGGAAAAGATGCTTAAATTAACACCTTTGGTTATTTTTACGGAAATATAAACAAAAATCACATTTCTGTACCTGGATTGGCCAGAATTAACCAGGCTACCAGTACCAGGTTTTGTTGAAGATGCTGGACATCTGGAATACTCTCTCTTTTTTTAATTAGTGCACTGAAGTCATACATCTCAATGGGGTACAAGATGGAGGAGGCACACATGCACACATCACTCATTTAGCCCTTCCCCAGTACCCACCCCATTTCCTTCCCCTCCCTCCATCTCATGTTTGGCTTAGTGATTGACTTTGATATGTTTGTGAATGTACATCATGTACATTAGGGAATTTCCCTCTTCCTCCTTCCATCCACCTCAGTTAGGTCACCTTATTTGCTCATCTATTGTTTCTCCTTCTCATCTAGAGTTCCTCCTATGACCCATTTTCTCCCCAGCTTCCTCCGCATATTAGAGAAAGCATCTAATTTTCTACTTTTTGTGACTGACTAATCTCATTTAGCATAATGTTCTCCAATTCCATTCACTTCCCTGTAAATGACGCAATTGTGTTTTTCTTTATGGCTGAGTAAAATTCCATTATGTACACATCCCATAGTTTTGTAATCATCTGTTAATGGACATCTTGGCTGGTTCCATAGTTTGGCAATTGTGAATTGTGCAGCTATGAACATAGATACACATGCATTAGTTTGGTAGTTTGGTTTCCTTTTTTTTTTTTTTTTTTGGTAGATACCCAGAAGTGGTATTGCTGGATCATATGGTAAGTTCATTTCCATTCTTCTAGGATCCTCCATACTGTTTTCCAAAGTGGTTGCACTAATTTGCATCCCACTAACAATGTTAGAGTTACCACTTCTCTACATCCTTGCCATTGGAAAACAAAAACCCCAGAAGACGCAAAGTAGTTCTTAGCAACAAGAATCATGCAGGAGGCATCACAATACATGTTTTCAAACTATACTACAACGTCACAGTAATAAAAACAGCATGGTACTGGCACAAATACAGATACATAGACCAATGGAGCAGAATAGGAGCCTCAGAAACAAATTTGCACACTTACTGCCAATTAATTTTTGATGAAGGGCTCCAAAACATACACTGGAAAAAAAAGACAGCCTCTTCAACAAATGGTGTTGGTGAAACTGATTAACCATATATGCAGAAAAATGGAAATAAATTCCAATTTCTCACCTTACACAAGAATCAGTTCAAGATGGATTAAAGACCAGAGACCTTGTAACACCTTGAAGAGTACATAAATCCAACACTTCAACACACAGGCACAAGAAACTCCAAAGGCACAAGAAACTAAAAAGTGGATCAACACCTGGGATTCCATGAAACTGAAGAGCTTCTGTACAGCAAAGGAAACTATCAAGAATCTCAACAAAGAGTAGAATGGGAGAAAATTTTTGCCAACTATTCCTCCAATAGAGGACTAATATCTAGAATATACACAGAACTCGAGAAACTCTCAGCTTAGAAAATAACCCAATAAAAAATGGGCAAGTGAACTAGACACTTCACAAAAGAAGAAATTCAAAAGGTCAATAAATGTATGAAAAACTGTTCAATATCATTAGCAATCAGAAAGATGCGAATCAAAACTACTCTTAAGATTTCACCTAACTCCAACTAGAATGGCAATCATTAAAAACAAAGACAACAACAAATGGAACTCTCAAATACTGCTAACAGTAATGTCAGAGAATACAGCCACTTTGAAAAACCAAAGTTTGGCAGTGGGGCAGAAAACACACTCCTAGGTATATACCCAAGAAAATATATTTCCACACAGATTCTTGTACAAAAGTTTATATGGCAGTTTTATATGTAATACCCCAAAACAATCCAAATGTCTACCAGTCCATGATAGACATGGAAGCAAATTCTAGTGTATTTCACAAATTATATTATCAATATAATTGATAATTATATTATCAATCTATAAAAATGAATAAACTACTGATACATACAGTGATATGGATGAAATTTAAGGTGAAGGAAGTCAGATGTAGAATTCTGATTAGAATGTCTACATACTAGCCGGGCGTGGTGCAAAACGCTTGTAATCCCCGCACTTGGGAGGCGGAGACAGGAGGATCGCGCAGGATCAAAGCCAGCATCGCTGGCTTAAGAGACCCTGTTTCCAAATAAAATATAAAATAGGTCTGGGAGTGTAGCCCGGAGAAGGGTTCCATCCCCAGTACTCCCCCCCCACACACAAAAGAATATCTACATACTATATAATTCCATTTTTACAATAACTTAGACAAAACAAAGCAGATCAGTGGTGACCAGAGTCTAAGGGAAGGCATAACTTCAGAAAGGCATATGCGAGAACATTGGGAAGTGATGGAAATGTCCTATATTTTGACTGTGGTGTTAGTCATGTGACTCTGCATTTACCAAAACACATCTAATTGTACACTTAAAATGAGTACATTTTAATCAAGTGGATTATACCTCTAAAAGCTGTTATTTTTAAAGCCTCTCAAATACTGCCCTAAAAAACATTTAAAGAGATACAATCATGAACTTGTAATATGTACAACAGTGTAAATAGAGGTTGATGAAAAGCTACTTGGATTCTTATCAAACCAAAATGTTAGAAAACCATGTATTTAAAGTTTGAAACAAATCTGAAACTTATTCACATGGACTATTTTTAGTGCTTTTTTGGTGTTGGCATTTTATTGGAAACAATATTTTCCTATTTACTCAAATAAACAGTAACATAGCCACAAGGAATATATTACAGTTCTGCATCAGTTTTCCTTTTCCTGGCTACTATATGATTTAATTTTCTAATTAAGAGATTAAGTAACTTAATATTTAATTTTTGATCATTCCTATTTCTTTAAGGGCTATAAGTATTAAACTATCATATTTTTTCACTACTATCTAGAAAGGAAGAAAGTTGAATCAACATACTTTTGAAGCAGTTACAGATAATTCTATTAGAATTGACAAGGCAAAGCAAAGAATAAAATTAGCAAGAACAGTGAGAGATGGCCTTGGCACTGCTCAATAGACTACCACAGTGGAAGCAGGGCTCTGGGTTGATCAAACAAGGCAAGCACACAAACATAACCACACACCCGTGTGCCTTCAATGCCACCTATGAAACTCAGAGCAAACGGCATCATCACAATGTGCCATTCAGCCTGTTTAGCAGTTCAGAATTGGATGATACATTTTTGCTCTTAATCAGTTCTGTGATATAAACCCACAGTATGTTTGGGAACTGATTTAACATATCCACTGCAACCTTGCCCTGCCAAATACTCCACCACCACCACTCCAAATACAACAATCCCTTCACATACCAAAGTAACTGGGCAACAACCTTCTCTATCAGCTGTGCATAGGTGTGTGTGACAGACTGTGTCAAAATCACCTTTGTGTAGCTTTTAATGATGTGAAGAAGGCCAGCTCAGTGGTGACCACGACTGTCTTTGTCGCGCCTTTTCCTATCTCCAAAGCAGGGAAGAGCCCAGCTTAATCCTTTACACAGACTGATTGGGTGATGTGCACAGATTTCAAGAAGTCTGAACCATTTGACCTGTGTTAGGACAAATCTCACTGAGTCTCCTTGTGTGTTTTTAGCATGTAGTTTATCTTCCCCAGGAAGATCATTTACCACAGGCCCATGGAGCACATAAGCCCACTGAACTTGATGGCCAGCAGCTCCTTTTGCTTCAGAGTTTCCTGACCATCCTGGCTGTGAAAGTGCTCTGCTTTGCTGCACTCCCTTTCCCCAAAACTTACTTGAGTCCACAGACAGCACACATTTGGATAGAAACATTTAATTTGGGGCACGGGGCCTGGAAATGAAAGTTAGTGGAGGTCCTTAGTAAAGCCCTGAGGATTCAGGGAAGGAGGAACTCTTCTACACTGTTGGTGGGATTGCAAATTAGTTCAGCAGCTATGGAGATCAGCGTGGAGACTCCTCAGAAAATTGGGAATGGATCCACTATATGATTCAGCTAACACCATCCCTGGGTATCTTTCCAAAGAGACTGAAATCAGAAAGTCAGGGTACTGTATGCATATCCATATTTATAGCAGCACAATTAACAAAGCCCAATTATGGATCCAACCCTAGGGATCCATCAACAGATGAATGGATTACAAAATTATGGGATATACACACACAATGGAATTCTACTCAGCAAACAAGGAGAAAATTATGTCATTTACAGGAAATGGATGGACCTAAATAACATTATGCTATGTGAGATTAGCCAGTCACAGAAAGTGAAGGGTCATATGTTTCTCTCATATGTGGAGGCTGGGAGTAATCAAGATACCAGAGAGACTTCAGATAATGGAGGAGAAACTACATGGAGCCAGGGAGGTGGTCTAGGGGAAAGGGGGGGCCGGATTAATGAAGGTATTGCTACCACTGACATTATATGCATATATGAGAATACCAATGTCAATCGCAATACTCTGTATAGGGAAGTGGGGGAGATGACAAGGGAGCCAGGAAAAAGCCCACCAAGTATTGTGTGCATGTATGCCACTAGCACAATGAACTATATTATAGTTCACTCTTTGCTGCTGAGCTGCCAGACTTTAGTGTACCAAGAGAAGTATAAAAAATTGTGCTCTAACAAGAAAAAAAAGTAGGCCCTTAATACCACTCACCAATCATACCTATTTCTGTGCCCATTCTGTGTCTAGATTTGAGTATTTCACACCTTTCCTTTTCCCGCAAACCTCCAATACTTCCTCATCCCACTATTTCCCTGAGAAAACAAATGACAAGCAATGTCCACAGGCTCTTACCCCCGCTATCATGTAAGTTCCTATACTTAGCCTTTTCTTCTCTATATATGGATGATCAATCGTGCTCATATTTTGGGGCTGAACTCTCCGCTCATGTGCTCTCTTGTACCCTCTTGTCCACTCGATGACACTGCCCCCGCAATTCCCCTTTGATCAGTCCTTCCTGTCTTGCCCATCAACATGTCACAATGTCTCCTTACCCCTCTTCACTCACATCCCCCAGCACTCACTCATTTCTGTGCTGATTTATACTGCCATGCTTCTTGGGCTCAGTCTTTAATCTTCTCCCACTCCTCTCCTGAACCCATGCCAGTTAAGCTGGAGCCCTCACCACTCCACCCGGAGTGTTCTCCCTGGTGACCGTCTTGTAACCAAAGCCTCCTGGCTTTTAGCACCTGACTTCCCGGCCACAGAATTCCTTTCAGGCAACTCTGAAATCTCTGTGGACAGCTTATCCCCATCTCTAAATATTGGTGTGCCTGGCTTGGGCGTACTCTTTTGTATCCATCCTCATTCCCTGGTTTATCTCTTTCTGTCTTATAGCATTGTCTGCTTTCTTTCTGCTAAAATGTAAGCATCATAGGTAGAAATTTTTGTCTCTTATTCACTGGCATATTCCAGTGTTTCTTTAATGAGCTTAGTAAATATGTTTATTGATTATAGTGAATAAGCAGAAAAGAAGCAAGTGAGCTGCACTTTCTCTGGGCTACTTCTGTATGTGAGTCTAACAGAGCCTCCTCCACCAGCCGGTAGTAGAAGGAGCGACAGTGAGGAACTGTAGGTGGAGAGCAATTCTGATTAATGGTCTTCCAGACCGCAGGAGAGAAGCGGCCAGGAAACTGTGCTTCTGCTCTCTGTGAGCATCAGACATTCTTTGTAAAGCCTCAGACGCTGCAGTTCTGCTGCCCCTCTGTGCAGTTGCAGCTACATTACTGGCAAAGTGCTGGTGTTCTCATGAGTTATGAGGCAGTCTAAGATGATAAAGTTTCAGATGATATACTAGGAAGTGAAGGTCACATGTGTAGCGTTAAGAGCAGGTCCAGAGAGCTAAGTGACACCTATTCAGTGTAGGTATGTGCCTACCACAGTTTATATGCTCTTCTCTCTGTCTCCCATCAATCCCCCAAATGACTATTTTCTAGTTATGACATATTTGAAAATGTTAAGTACATAATGCTATTTTTAAGCTAAAATTCTGAAATGCAATCCTGTGTGCTTTTGTATCATTTCTGAAACTTCATTAAGCATGCTGGAACACAGCCTCTTTATTAATTGAGGTATTACTGTAGAAGCCTTTGCTTCCTAATTAATTCTCAAGAAGGTCTTTAAAGAGAACCACTAGTCTCCTTACAGAAAGCCCTTTCATTTTATACTGTGCTGTTTGTTTTCTTTCTGTCCACTGGACACATGGGGCCTCACTAGCTTGAAAAAGCCTGTTGACTTGGCATTCCCAATAGGGCAAACATTGCTCTGTGCTGCCTATGCCCATGACACTCATTTCTACTCCAAACATTTCCCAGAAGGGTCTCTTTGCAAATGTCCATGGTACTTCTCCAGAGTTATAGACCCTCTCCTCCAATTAGTCCACGTGGCCTGCTGTGAGCTTTATCAGCCTCTTCCTCTGTTGACCAGCCGAGGTAACCACTGAGCTGCTTTCAGCCCCTGAAACCATTCTCAGAATTTTGGCCTGGCCTGGCCCAAGCTTCTCTGGTTTTCAGGCCTGACTCCAGGGTACCTTCATTCTTTCAGTCTGTACCCTACTGATTCCAGTCCCTACCACAGCACTGTTTTAAAACAGACAACATTTTCATAGGTAAGAGCTAGAGGGGAGCTCAGGGAGAGGAAAAAGTCTGCAGCTCTCAGGACCTGAAAACGAAGGGGTGTGGCTGGAAACCACTCTCAATGGAGGGGTGTGCTCTCTGCCGGTCTGCCTGTCTTCCCTTCCTGGGATTCTCTAAAACTTGAGCTAACTTATCATTGGAATATGGCATTTGATTTGCTTCACAATGGGATTTCTTGACATCATATAACAGAATGGTATTTTCAGTTTTTTTTTCTGTAACAAATTAAAATATATGTTCTAGCTTCATATAGTGAATTCACATAGCTTTGGTGACATTCACACAGAGAGCCATGCAAACTCTCTAATGGATATATAATGGGGGAGGAGGAAAGTCTAAAAGGCTTAAGGAAAAAAAAAAACACAAGAAAGCTGGACTAAACAGTCACTAGAAAAAGATTAGAAGTAAAGAACAGGTGGTGAGACCCAATTTTAACAAAGTGAGACAGGAATGTTGGGGAAAGATGATCAATAAAAAGTAAAAGCCCCAATCAGTTAAATTAAACATCTATATTCTATTAAATGCTCAGCACTGAAAAAAAACCCACCAAGGCCAGGCGTGGTGGCGCACGCTTGTAATCCCCGCACTTGGGAGGTGGAGACGGGAGGATCACGCTGGTTCGAAGCCAGCATTGCTGGATTAAGAGACCCTGTTTCCAAATAAAAATATAAAATAGGTTTGGGAGTAAAGCGCAGAGGTAGAAGGGTTTCTAGGAACCCCAGTACCACCAAAAAAAAAAAAAAAAACAAAAAAAAACAAAAAACCCAACAAACAAACAAATAAAAAACACCAAGCCAAACTAATGCATGTATATCTTATGTTCATATCTGAACAATTCACCATAGCCAAACTATGGAACCAGCCAAGATGTCCATCAGCAGATGAATGGATTACAAAACTGTGGGGTATGTACACAATGGAATTTTACTCAGCCATAAAAAAATACAATTGCAGTATTTACAGGGAAATGGATGGATCTTGAGGACATTATGCTAAGCGAGACTAGTCAGTTGCAAACAGTAAGGAATTGGATGTTTTCCCTAATATGTGAAAGCTAGGGTGAAAGGGGTCATAGGAAGAACTCCAGGTGAAAAAGGAGATCCTGTAGAGGAGCAAATGAGGCAACCTAACTGTGGGGAAGGGAGGTGGGGAGAGGGAAACGCTTTAAAGTGCATGATGTACTTATTCATATCGAAGTCAACCACTAAACCAAGCATGGGAGGGAGAGATGGGGAGGGAGGGAGATGGGGACTGGGTGGGGCTGCTGGGTGATATGTGCATTTATGTCTACACAAGGTTTTTACCCCGTTATGATGTATAAATACAATGTACTAATAAAAAATATTAAATTAAAAAAACCCACAAAGCTACACTCACATCTGTGGAGGAGGCTCTTAATCAGAACGTGTATCTACAGCCGGCTCCTTTCAAGTAACAATGAACTTGTGGTAAAACAGAAAAGGCACATTAAATGTGCTGACCCAACTTGGCTGGGATGAGAACTGACTCCCAAAGCCAAGTAATCCAAGGATCTATTAGTGCTGGGCTCTGGCACTTTAACATGTATGAGGGTTGGCGTGCGGCTCTCAGTGCTGCCACTTACGGCACTTCTGAATGAGCAGAGCGACATCAGACCTGGGCTCGCATAAGCAGCCAACAGCAAGCTCTTGGATACAAGCAACCTGTGCATACACAGATGATCTTAGTGTTCTCAATCTCCTGGCATTAAAAACAATTTCTACCAGACTTGATACTTAAGTGGATAAATCACACTAAATTAAATCAGTCTGTACTTGCGAAGCTATCTTAATCAGAAAGAGATTTAATGAAAAGCCTTAGCTTAGATGAATATTCTAATTATTACAAGCTAATATTTACTCACAAAAAAAGAATTTGTTTCAGGATTAGTCAGAGACAAAGAGAAGCCAGAGGCACCAATTCAATAATGGAATGCCTAATTAAATGATAATGGAATCCTAATTATAATGTATTGCTTTGCCCTCCATATGATTGATTTAGCACACTGCTTTTCACACAGTTCATTACAAAAACCTAAATAAAGTACAATTACTAAAAATAAAGGAGGAAATAAAAATAGTAAATTAAAAAATTTTAAAACAATATGGAGAAAGTCTGATGTAACAAAAGTTTCAGTGATTAGAAAAAGTCCTGCTGAATTCATGGCTATGCTCAAACAGTGCATGAGGAAATTGTGTAATTGTCAGATGCCTTCATAAGCCTGTCATTGCCCTTACATTCTTACAATTATATTAAGAAGACATGTACCCATCAAATCAAAAGTACTGATGGACCCGGGTGTGGTGGCGCATGCTCATAATCACAGCATTCAGGAGGCTGAGACAGGAGGATCGTGGTTCAGGAACAGCCTCAGCTACTTAGTGAGGCCTTTTGCAGCAACTCAGTGAGACCCTGTTTCAAAACAAAGACTAAAAAATAGGTCCGGGCTTGTAGCTTGGAGGTAGAATGCCCCGGGTTCCGTCCTCAGTACTGAGGGGGAAAAAAAAGTACTGATGGGAGTGGGTATGGTGGCACACACTTGTAATCCCAGTACTTGCAGCCTGAGACAGGAGGATCACAGGTTTAAGAACAGCCTCAGCAATGCAGCAAGACTCTCAGCAGCCTAGTGAGATGCTATTTCAAAACGAAAAATTAAGAAGGAGGGCTGGGAGTGTAGCTCAGAGGTAGAACCCCTGCATGCAATCCTTGGACACGCACACACACACACACACACACACACACACACACACACACACACTTTCTAATGATTTTATTAAGTGATCACTAAATCATGATTATGATAACTGTTGTTCCAGTGCTAGCTACAGATACTATGGAAGATTCAAAGAAATAGAAGCAATTTCTCCCTGTTGGAAGCTTACAATCTAATTGAAGTATAAAATATAAACATGTGAAAAGTTAAGTGATAACACAGGGAATGAACAGAAGTTAATAGGAATGTGGGGGGGTACTGAGGGTGGAACCCAGGGGCTTTTCTAACTCCAGGCTATATTCTCAGACCTATTTATTATATTTTATTTGGAAACAGGGTCTTGCTAGGTTGCTGAGAGCCTCACTAAGTAGTTGAGGCTGGCTTTGAACCTGTGCGATCCTCCTGTCTCAGCCTCCCAAGCGTGGGGAGTACAAGCGTGTGCCACCACGCCCGGCAATAGGAAATTTTAAGAGAAGTGAACAGAAAGAAAGAAACTGAGCACACTGAGTTCAGAGGATAAGATCACTGTGGGCTGAAATGCCTGAACAGCTCTACAAGCACAAAGGCCGTTCTGGTATAATTCTGCAATAAACTAGTTCCTTGACATTTAACATTAAACGAGTCTCTAATATGGAAGATATATTCTAACAGTATCAAGTGGTTATGAAAAAACAAACATCCTAATAATGACAACAAAGAGGACAAAGGTCAACGTAATGGGACAGAGTTCACAGCCAGTCCCATGGATACAGGGAAAAATATATAGTAAAGGTGAACATCACAGATAAACGAGGACTAATAGATTGCTTAGTGTTGGAGAAACATAAAACCAAATCTCACCATTTAAAGGAAGCACTACAGATTAATAAAAACCTAAAATATAAGATAACCACATAATTAACAGAAGAAAATGGAGACCACGTAGCAAGAAAGACTATTTTATTTCTTTTTATTGGTGCACTGTAAACATATATCTTGATGTAGTTCAGGGTGATAGAGGCATACAAGCACACAGTACTCACTAAGCCTTCCCCTCGCTATGACCCCACAGTGATTTTGATAAGTTTGTGTATGTACATCATGTCCAGTGAGGTATTTCCCTCTTCTCCCATGTTCCTCAGGTCACCAGGAAGGCTATTTTAAAGAAGCAAACAAGCTGGGTGTAGTGGCACACACATATAATCCCAGTATTTAGGAGGCTGAGATAAGAGGATCACAGGTTCAAGGACAGCCTTAACAATTAGTGAGACTCTCATCAGCCTAGTGAGGTCTCTTTTCAAAATAAAAATAAAATAGAACTGGGAGTATAGCTCACAGGTAGAATGCCCCTGGGTTTAATCTCCAATAAAACACACACACACACACACACACACACACACACAAACACACACACTTTAAAATTTTTAAAGCAAGCAAAAAACTCCAAAAGCATAAGTTTTAAGGCAAAAGAGTTAATATGATTGTATTAAGATTTTTTTCAGTGAATACATAATAAAACACTGTATTTGTAATGTCTAAAACTAAACAGATCATTATCTACAGTATCAAAAGAACTAAGCAAAAATGAAGAATAGTCATATCAATCCCATTAGAAAAACTCAAGTTATAAACAGACAAAACTCAGAAAATACTAAGCACAGAAAAATCCTTTGTAATCGGACAAAAGCAAATTAAACCCATAAGGTGCCACTTTACACACATTCAAGCAGCCAGCAGTAAAAAGCAGGACAATGCCAAAACTGGTGTAAGGAAGTCATAGCCTTCCTGTGACTGCCAGAGAGTTCGGGGGTAGGCTTCTGGGGAGCAGCAGCTAGTCAAGTAGGAGTTACCTGGACCTATTACCCAGTAGTTCACTCTTGGGCAATATCCTAAAGAAATTGTTAAATGGATCGTTCCAAGGGCATCAGTAAGAATATTCACTGGATGTTTTTGTGATGGTGGGGCTGAAGGCTTCCTGGATGTCTGTCTTTCGGAGCTTAAATCAATGAGATCTGGGAGGGACACATCAGGAGAAGGCAGCAGCCAGAAATGTTTTACCTCCATGTATGATAACATGAATGTAACCTAAAAACAAAATGCCAAATGAAAAAAAAAAAAAGAAATGGAAAGAGATATACCAATCCTATGTGTGTAAACCTAAAAAGTATAGGAATATAAAGCCAAAAAAGTTCACAGAAACACAAAAAAGATACACATTAAATATATCAGTGCCAGGCATGGTGGCACACACTTGTAATCCCAGCATTCGGGAGGCAGAGACGGGTGGATAGCGGTTCACTGATGGCCTCAGCCACTTAGCAAGACCCTTCGCGACTCAGTGAGACCCTGTTTCAAAAAATAAAGACTAAAAAAAAAAAAAAATAGGGCAGGGGGTGTAGCTCAAGGTACAATGCCCCTGGGTTCCATCCCCAGTACAAATAAATAAATAAATGAATGAATAAATAAATAAATAAACAAAATAAATATATCAGAATTATTACCTATGAGAGGAGGAAACAAGAGAGTATGGGAGGTGGGGAGGAACAAGGAAAAAACAAGAGGGAAGATTTGCCCAAGATGGATAAAGATAATGTCCTGTAAATTGAGGAGAAGGATTAACTCAATCATCTGAACCTGAGGTCTTCATTAAGTAGTTAAGAGTATTCTGAATTAACAGACACCAGAAACACAAATCTGCTCCATTAAAATAATAGCATCCTCCCAAATTTCTAAGTTACCTTTCGTATCCCCTAACAGCATATTTTGGTGGAAAACAAAATGAAAAGTTTTGAAATAGAATATAAAGGTCAACCTCCACTGACAAAGAACACTGTAATTTCAATCCACATCATGGGGTGAGGGAGAAGAAGATGGCTTGTGTTGGCCAGTGAAGCCTATTTTTTACCTGGAATACTACAAACTGTGAGGTGGTTACTTAGAACTTTTTGGTTTTTATGTGCTTCATTTGAGTTCTGGGTCGGAGGTCAACTGATAACTGTATAAAATGCCTATGCTATGACATCAAAAAAAAAAGAGAGAAAGAATTATGGAATATAATTTCTGGGGGGCGGATCTGGGGATGGAGCCCAGGGGCATTCAACCTCCAAGCTATACCCTCTGCCCTATTTTTTATTCTTTATTTTTGAAACAGGGTCTCACTAAGTTGCAGAGGGCCTAAGTAGCTGAGGCTGTCCGCGAACCACGGTCCTCTGGTCTCAGCCTCCCAAATATTGGGATTACAAGCACGCACCACCATGCTTGGCTTGGAATATAAATTTTTAAATGACTCCAATTCCTAGAGTGAGCTAGGTTATCATTCATTAAAGTGAACTTGAACTTAAGAGTAAATCTGCTGGGGCTGGGCACGCCTAATGGGGCCCGGGTCGCGGGACTCTGGGCCCCTGCCGAACTGCGCGTAGCACGCCAGATCCCTGGAGAAACCAGGCCCAGTAAGACGCTGGGTTCTGGGCAGGGGTCGCGCGCGGCGCACAAAAGCCGGGGCCTGGGTCGCGGGACCCTGGGCCCCGGGCCGAACTGCGCGTAGCACGCCAGACCCCTGGAGAAACCAGGCCCAGTAAGACGCTGGGTTCTGGGCGGGGGTCGCGGGCGGGGCACGCCTAATGGGGCCCGGGTCGCGGGACTCTGGGCCCCTGCCGAACTGCGCGTAGCACGCCAGACCCCTGGAGAAACCGGACCCAGTAAGACGCTGGGTTCTGGGCGGGGGTCGCGGGCTGGGCACGCCAGATGGGGCCCGGGTCGCGGGACTCTGGGCCCCTGCCGAACTGCGCGTAGCACGCCAGACCCCTGGAGAAACCAGACCCAGTAAGACGCTGGGTTCTGGGCAGGGGTCGCGGGCTGGGCACGCCAGATGGGGCCCGGGTCGCGGGACTCTGGGCCCCAGGCCGAACTGCGAGTAGCACGCCAGACCCCTGGAGAAACAAGGCCCAGTAAGACGCTGGGTTCTGGGCGGGGGTCGCGGGCTGGGCACGCCAGATGGGGCCCGGGTCGCGGGACTCTGGGCCCCTGCCGAACTGCGCGTAGCACGCCAGACCCCTGGAGAAACCAGACCCAGTAAGACGCTGGGTTCTGGGCAGGGGTCGCGGGCTGGGCACGCCAGATGGGGCCCGGGTCGCGGGACTCTGGGCCCCAGGCCGAACTGCGAGTAGCACGCCAGACCCCTGGAGAAACAAGGCCCAGTAAGACGCTGGGTTCTGGGCGGGGGTCTAGCACAGGGCACGCCAGCTGGGGCCCGGATCGCGGGACTCTGGGTCCCGGCCGAACTGCGAGTAGCACGCCAGACCCCTGGAGAAACCGGGCCCAGAACAGAAAAAGATAAAGAAAAATATCGGAGAGGTGGTAAGAAAGCCGTTATGGATGCCAGGACACTGGAGATGCAGACAAAACTTATCTAAATGCACTGGAACTTATGGAAAAATTCGCCGTGAAAGAGGACTGCTATTTCTCTATATTGTTAAGAATCTCAGACATCACATATAAGGAGAGAGTTTAGCGGAGACCAAGGAGAAATGCGGTGTTGAAAGAATTCTTCGCAATGGTGGTAGAGACTTGTATTCAGGAGAAGCAGAAACCGGATCTTACCAACTTTATTTTTTTGGAGAAATTACACCAAATGTCGAATGCTACCATCACGCATGCTTAGGAACACTGGACAACATTCAGAGTGGAAAAAGAGCCTGGGAAGGATTTGAAACGGTGGAGGCAGTGGCAATGCCAGTGGCCAATATTCGGGGGAGGCAGAGATCTGATACATTACAACTGGAACCTTTGAAATACTAACCACAGAGACAGTGATCGGAACCTGCTGAGGGGTTAGGCGGGCGCCGGGGCCAGTGGCCGACATCGGAGCTTGCTGTGAGGCAGGGCCACTACTGAGGCCTCCGTGGCGGGATTGTAACCTGCAGAGGGGTTAGACCGATGCTGGGGCCAGCGAGGCCGGCATTGGAGCCTGCCATGATGCAAGGCTTGTGCTAGGGCCTCCGAGGTCGGGTCCGGAACATGCTGAGGGGTTAGGCCGATGCTGGGGTCAGCGAGGCCGGCATCGGAGCCTGCCGTGAGGCAAGGCCAGTGTTGGGGCCCCCGAGGATGGGACCGGAGCCTGCTGAGGGGTTAGGCCGGTGCTGGGGCCAGCGAGGCTGGCATCAGAGCCTGCCATGAGGCAAGGCCGGTACTTGGGCCTCCGAGGCCAGGATAAGAGCCTGCCGAGGGGTTAGGCCGGTGCTGGGGCCTCCGAGGCCAGGATAAGAGCCTGCTGAGGGGTTAGGCCGGTGCTGGGGCCAGCGAGGCCGGCATCGGAGCCTGCCTTGAGGCATGACCAGTGCTGGGGCCTCCGAGGCCGGGATCGGAGCCTGCCGAGGGGTTAGGCCGCTGCTGGGGCCAGCGAGGCCGGCATCGGAGCCTGCCTTGAGGCAAGGCCGGTACTGGGGCCTCTGAGGCCGGGATCGGAGCCTGCCGAGGGGTTAGGCCGCTGCTGGGGCCAGTGAGGCCGGCATCGGAGCCTGCCGTGAGGCAAGGCCGGTACTGGGGCCTCCGAGGCCAGGATAAGAGCCTGCTGAGGGGATAGGCCGGTGCTGGGGCCAGCGAGGTCGGCATCGGAGCCTGCCTTGAGGCAAGGCCGGTACTGGGGCCTCGAGGCCAGGATAAGAGCCTGCCGAGGGGTTAGGCCGGTGCTGGGGCCAGCGAGGCCGGCATCGGAGCCTGCCGTGAGGCACGGCCGGTACTGGGGCCTCCGAGGCCAGGATAAGAGCTTGCCGAGGGGTTAGGCCTGTGCTGGGGCCAACGAGGCCGGCAGCAGAGCCTGCCGTGAGGCATGACCAGTGCTGGGGCCTCCGAGGCCGGGATCGGAGCATGCCGAGGGGTTAGGCCGGTGCTGGGGCCAGCGAGGCCGGCATCGGAGCCTGCCGTGAGGCAAGGCCGGTACTGGGGCCTCCGAGGCCAGGATAAGAGCCTGCCAAGGGGCTAGGCCGGTGCTGGGGCCAGCGAGGCCGGCATCGGAGCCTGCCTTGAGGCATGACCAGTGCTGGGGCCTCCGAGGCTGGGATCGGAGCCTGCCGAGGGGTTAGGCCGCTGCTGGGGCCAGCGAGGCCGGCATCGGAGCCTGCCGTGAGGCAAGGCCGGTACTGGGGCCTCCGAGGCCTGGATAAGAGCCTGCCGAGGGGTTAGGCCAGTGCTGGGGCCAGTGAGGCCGGCATCGGAGCCTGCCTTGAGGCAAGGCCGGTACTGGGGCCTCTAGGCCAGGATAAGAGCCTGCTGAGGGGTTAGGCCGGTGCTGGGGTCAGCGAGGCCGGCATCGGAGCCTGCCGTGAGGCAAGGCCGGTACTGGGGCCTCCGAGGCTAGGATAAGAGCTTGCCGAGGGGTTAGGCCGGTGCTGGGGCCAACGAGGCCGGCAGCGGAGCCTGCCGTGAGGCATGACCAGTGCTGGGGCCTCCGAGGCCGGGATCGGAGCATGCCGAGGGGTTAGGCCGGTGCTGGGGCCAGCGAGGCCGGCATCGGAGCCTGCCGTGAGGCAAGGCCGGTACTGGGGCCTCCGAGGCCAGGATAAGAGCCTGCCAAGGGGCTAGGCCGGTGCTGGGGCCAGCGAGGCCGGCATCGGAGCCTGCCTTGAGGCATGACCAGTGCTGGGGCATCCGAGGCTGGGATCGGAGCCTGCCGAGGGGTTAGGCCGCTGCTGGGGCCAGCGAGGCCGGCATCAAAGCCTGCCGTGAGGCAAGGCCGGTACTGGGGCCTCCGAGGCCTGGATAAGAGCCTGCCGAGGGGTTAGGCCAGTGCTGGGGCCAGTGAGGCCGGCATCGGAGCCTGCCTTGAGGCAAGGCCGGTACTGGGGCCTCTAGGCCAGGATAAGAGCCTGCTGAGGGGTTAGGCCGGTGCTGGGGCCAGCGAGGCCGGCATCAGAGCCTGCCGTGAGGCAAGGCCGGTACTGGGGCCTCCGAGGCCAGGATAAGAGCTTGCCGAGGGGTTAGGCCGGTGCTGGGGCCAACGAGGCCGGTAGCGGAGCCTGCCGTGAGGCATGACCAGTGCTGGGGCCTCCGAGGCCAGGATCGGAGCATGCCGAGGGGTTAGGCCGGTGCTGGGGCCAGCGAGGCCGGCATCGGAGCCTGCCGTGAGGCAAGGCCAGTACTGGGGCCTCCGAGGCCAGGATAAGAGCCTGCCAAGGGGTTAGGCCGGTGCTGGGGCCAGCGAGGCCGGCATCGGAGCCTGCCTTGAGGCATGACCAGTGCTGGGGCCTCCGAGGCCGGGATCGGAAATGCCGAGGGGTTAGGCCGCTGCTGGGGCCAACGAGGCCGGCAGCGGAGCCTGCCTTGAGGCAAGGCCGGTACTGGGGCCTCGAGGCCAGGATAAGAGCCTGCCGAGGGGTTAGGTCGGTGCTGGGGCCAGCGAGGCCGGCATCGGAGCCTGCCGTGAGGCAAGGCCGGTACTGGGGCCTCCGAGGCCAGGATAAGAGCTTGCCGAGGGGTTAGGCCGGTGCTGGGGCCAACGAGGCCGGCAGCGGAGCCTGCCGTGAGGCATGACCAGTGCTGGGGCCTCCGAGGCCGGGATCGGAGCATGCCGAGGGGTTAGGCCGGTGCTGGGGTCAGCGAGGCCGGCATCGGAGCCTGCCGTGAGGCAAGGCCGGTACTGGGGCCTCCGAGGCCAGGATAAGAGCCTGCCAAGGGGCTAGGCCGGTGCTGGGGCCAGCGAGGCCGGCATCGGAGCCTGCCGTGAGGCAAGGCCGGTACTGGGGCCTCCGAGGCCAGGATAAGAGCCTGCCAAGGGGTTAGGCCGGTGCTGGGGCCAGCGAGGCCGGCATCGGAGCCTTCCTTGAGGCATGACCAGTGCTGGGGCCTCCGAGGCCGGGATCGGAGCCTGCCGAGGGGTTAGGCCGCTGCTGGGGCCAGCGAGGCCGGCATCGGAGCCTGCCTTGAGGCAAGGCCGGTACTGGGGCCTCCGAGGCCAGGACAAGAGCCTGCCGAGGGGTTAGGCCGGTGCTGGGGCCAGCGAGGCCGGCATCGGAGCCTGCCGTGAGGCAAGGCCAGTACTGGGGCCTCCGAGGCCAGGATAAGAGCCTGCCAAGGGGTTAGGCCGGTGCTGGGGCCAGCGAGGCCGGCATCGGAGCCTTCCTTGAGGCATGACCAGTGCTGGGGCCTCCGAGGCCGGGATCGGAGCCTGCCGAGGGGTTAGGCCGCTGCTGGGGCCAGCGAGGCCGGCATCGGAGCCTGCCTTGAGGCAAGGCCGGTACTGGGGCCTCCGAGGCCAGGATAAGAGCTTGCCGAGGGGTTAGGCCGGTGCTGGGGCCAACGAGGCCGGCATCGGAGCCTGCCGTGAGGCATGACCAGTGCTGGGGCCTCCGAGGCCGGGATCGGAGCATGCCGAGGGGTTAGGCCAGTGCTGGGGCCAGCGAGGCCGGCATCGGAGCCTGCCGTGAGGCAAGGCCAGTACTGGGGCCTCCGAGGCCAGGATAAGAGCCTGCCAAGGGGTTAGGCCGGTGCTGGGGCCAGCGAGGCCGGCATCGGAGACTGCCTTGAGGCATGACCAGTGCTGGGGCCTCCGAGGCTGGGATCGGAGCCTGCCGAGGGGTTAGGCCGCTGCTGGGGCCAGCGAGGCCGGCATCGGAGCCTGCCATGAGGCAAGGCCGGTACTGGGGCCTCTGAGGCCAGTTTAAGAGCCTGTCAAGGGGTTAGGCCGGTGCTGGGGCCAGTGAGGCCGGCATCGGAGCCTGCCGTGAGGCATTACCAGTGTTGGGGCCTCCAAGGCCGGGATTGGAATCCTGCCAAGGGGTTAGACCGGTGCAGGGGCCAATGGCCAGCATCGGAGCCTGGCGTGAGGCAAGTTCACTCCTGCGGCCTCCAAGGTTGGTACCAAAGCCAGCTTAGGGGTTTGACCGGTTCAGGGGCCAGCGAGACCAGAACTGGGTCCTCCCATGAGGCAAGGCCGCTGCGTGAGCCAGCGAGGTCTGGATCAGTCCACTGAGTAGCCAGGCCACTACTGGGACCATCAAGAGTGGGATTGGTACTTGCAACGCAGCATGCACAGAGAAATATCGCAGAAAATATAAATCAGACGCTTCTCTTAATCAGCAATAACTAGGAGGAAAAGGGCAACAGGAAGAGGTTGAGCTATAGAAAGGGCCCTATAGTGAAGCAACTAATGTGATCAATCAGAGGGTATGTAATACTGGAGGACGGAGCCTCTTTAAAATGCAGGAGGTACATAAACAAATATATCAAAGTAAATCACCAAAGAAGTGTGGGATGGAGGGAGGGGGAGGGAATGGGACGGTGGCTGGAGGAGGGCTAATTGGATGATGTGTGCTTGTATATCCTCTCAAGTCTTGTACTCCAATGTGATTGATATATGACTACAATGCACCAATTTAAAAAATAAATTAATTAAAAAAAATAAATAAAATAAATGAAAAAAAAAATAAAAAAAAAAAAAAAAAAAAAAAAAAAGAGTAAATCTGCTACTTAATTTGAATAAACCTCCTTTTAGGAAAGCATCTTTTATATCTAGCCTTGCAGAGAGAACTATGTAGGCTTATAGTGAATGTGTAGAATAGTGAATGTGTAGAATGAGTATGCAAACTTGTGACCCACTTGTCTCTTTCTAGTTTCATCTTTATGGTGCTCTGCTTATCTACCATTTTCATGAAAGCCTGCCAGTTATTCCTGGGGATAACATCTCCTTTTTCCCCTACAGAAATAGAAGTACCCTATATAGTTCTGTTATAGTTGGCTCAGCTATAGCACCTGATGACTTCAAGTCTCTGACTTAGCTCTCTTTGTATCTCTTTAGTTTGTAGCCTCAAACTTTCATAACCATGAGTGTGTGCGTACATGCAAATATTGCCCACTGAGAAAGTTAGAAAAAATAATTTGATTTAAAAAGTATATCCGATTAGACCCACTAAGAAACACTAGATTGCCTACTTAAAAGGTAAACTACATGAGGCTGAGACAGAAAGATCACAGCTTTACCAATGTCGTGAGATTCTCAGCAACCTAGCAAAACTGTTTCAAAAAGAAATCTTTTTTTAAAAAAGGGGGTAGGAGCCAGGTGTGGTGGTGCATGATTGTAATCCTAGCATTTGGGAGGCTGGGACAGGAGGATTGAAGTTTGAGGACAGCCTCAGCTACTTAGTGAGGCCCTTTGCAACTCAGTGAGACCCGGTTTCAAAATAAAGACTAAAAATTAGGACAGGGGGTGTAGCTCGGAGGTAGAATGCACCTGGGTTCCATCCCCAGTACCTCAAAAAGAAAGGATGTGGGGATGAAGCTTAGAGTTAGAATGCCTCCAAGTTCAATCCCAGTACTGCCATTACCCCCCCCCCAAAAAAAAAAGAAAGTTACACTTACAGTCAGGCATACTTTTCAGCTCAGCAGTCCTAAGGCTGTTTCATATAATATGTGGCGGAAGCTGATTAGAACTCACTTGGTGTGTGTGTGTGGTGGGGATGGGGTGTAGGGAGGGCTGGTGATCCTGACATAAAATCCAAGATCAAAGTTAGTTTCATACCAAGCTGCCTTTTTCCCAGGGGTCCCTAAGAAGCTATCATTTTTGATCCTACTAGTGTTTGGAGTTATTTTTAAAAAGTCTTAGAACCAGTTTCAAACTCCTAAGAATATACCTAATGAAAACTAAAACTTTAAACTGCCAAAATTTGTCATAGACCTTAGGAATTAATCACTGAATCATATGAAAGTGGGTGGGTTTTAATTTCATCCTGAAATCACTGACTCATTCAGAAATCTTACTAGATTACAAAGGTTCCTAAAGAGTAAAGTCTTAGTATCATTATGCCTTTTGATGCCATATCGAGCTTATTTCAATGCTGACTTATTACAGAGTTCACTAAGTAAATGAGTGAGCTACTATCCTAGCTGACCCGAGGAAGATCTCAACCTCAATGACAACTGGAGCATCAATAAGAGATATTAAACTGTGTCTTAAAATATGGACTTTAATGCTAGCGCATATTCAGGACTCTTACTCCCTAGGACAATCAGTTTGGCCAAACAACTAGATATTTCTTTTTACATTTGAAATAAATACCCAGTTGTATCTAATTCTTAGTCAATACCTAAGAAATAATCTATACAATCTACTCAATCAAGAAACAGAGTGGGACTACCTGTTAAGCTCATATTTTAAAAAGTAACGATTGCCAGCCTAGTTATAGCCATTAGGCAGGTACTAGTCCTAGAGTAATTAACTTGAGCCACTCTTCATCTTGAGAACAGAATAATTTCAAGGCCTTCTAGAATTATGTTCATTTCAATAATTTGACATGATTTAGAAATTCTTGCTCAAATTAAGCCCATCCCCCATGCTCGAGGACAAGCAACATTAACGGTGGCTGCGGTAGAAATTGAGGGTCTCTGACTGAAGGCTAATTATTAATGGGAATAGATTCGTGTGAATATCCTTGGGCTGAAAAGAACTGCAATCTATTGCAGTGGCCTAGAATGAGACAAATTTTTGGCATTCATCAATATGAGATGACTATTTTGATTTTCTACATTAAGTCTGTGCACCATCTTCTGGAACTTTTCTAGCTTGAGAATATAAGAATGGTGGTATTACTTAAAAAAAAGAAAACAATGGAGACACCTGGGAGAATGTAAGAAGTCTGATATTAGAGCGACTGTATTTGAGGTGATAGAATAATATCTAAAACAAATCATCTAACTCACTAATTGGACACACAGGTAGGTTAGACTCTGGAGACACGCTGGTCAGAAGTGTACATCTGGGATCATCAGCAAGCAAGTGGCAGTGGAGTCAGTCACAGAAGGCACATGCCAAGGAAGTGACTGTAACGAGAGAAGTGCAGGAGGCGGAAGACAGGACATGGGAGCAGTGTTCCATAGGAGACAGGAAGAAGAAAGGAAGCCAGCCACGGAGGCCTGAATTGAGAAGGTAGTTATGAGGCATGCCAGAGTGGTAAATATAAGAAAAGTAAAGGCACCCACAAGGGTTTAGGCACATTAGAACATTTTTATCTGGATTTTCCTTAGCGCAACCATTTTGATTATTTTGGGGACACAGATTGAGACATCCTTAATTTCTGTCAGTACAGCAGTAGCCTCTTGGCTAGCTCTTTTAATTAACCTTCCTTTGTGGGAAATCAATCAGGATTCAAGACTTTTGGGAGTAAAAATGTAAACATGGTATTTAAATTCCTTTCAAAACATAAAAGGCAATTTGGAGACCCTCATAAGATGTATAGGGTTTTGTTCCTCTATTTCTTACAGGCGCTAGACTCATTCAGATATTTCACTAACACTGCTACTGTACCGCTCTCTGGTAAAGGTGCCACGTCACAGCTTTAGGAGAAAGGGAATGTATATTTCACTCTTAGAATCTAGTGTGAATTGTGTCAATGATGAGAAAGATAGTCTTTGAAACTCTTCTTAATTTTCCTAGGCTTAAGTTGCCTAACATATTTAAATAGTTTAGCTATTTGAACACATTTTATACACTAAAGCAATTCCTAAAAATAGCAATTTAAAGGAGAAAATCTACAGAAATAAACCAAAAATGCAACATGCAAATTGGCCTGCTTTAGAATAAATCTGCATATAATATGCTACAGTGGTCTATTTTATAAAGGAAATTAAAGCCATGAAATTAACATTTTAATGAAGCAGACAGACTATTGACGTCAAGACTACTCATTGATTGCAGCTTCCAGGTGGCTTAATGAGATGAAAATGAAGTTTATACCTTCAGCTAGTCTAAGCTTGGGCTGTTTAGAGTTATGATTGAATTTAAAGTAGAAAATACTGCTGTGTGCAAACATGGTTAGGCTAGCAAGTAGTCTCTGCAAACCTTGGCACTATAAATGTTTAATTTAAAATACTTAAATCTACACACATACACCTTGCTCTTTCTTCTAAAGCACTGTCCCAAAACCCATGTGAAGTCACTGCTCTTTGGAAAACATTTTAGAAGGACTATGTCAGACTGTCTTCTCCTAGTTGTGTTACAACTCCATGTAATGTAAGAATTAAAGTGGAGCATCGAGGTCACCAGGTGCAACTTCCCGCCTGCGTGAGCACACAAAGAGGAACACCTCTTCTTCACTGCAGGCAGCTCTAATTTGCAAAAATGCTTTTATTACCTGAGGAAATTGAAGGCTGAAAATCTGCCCTCCTGAGATGCCTACTGTTTTGATCTCTAATCTTATAAAATCAGACAGTACTATACCTTTAATTTTTGTGCACAACAATCTTTCAACTATGTAATATAGGGATCAGCAAAGTATAGCCCATGGGCCAATTCCACCTCTCACTAGAGGCTTGAGCCTCTAGTGCATCTGAGTTAAGGATGGTTTTTATATTTCTTAAATGACTGAAAGCAAACTCAACAATAATTTTTGCGTGACACATGAAAGTTGTATAAAATTCACGTTTCACTGTCCAAAAATAAAATTTTATTGAAACAAATCATTTATTTGCACTGCAGGATTACTGTTCAGTAGCGGGAGTGACCATACAGCCTACACAGCCTAGAATGTTTACTGTCCTTCAGCAGAAACGACTAGTCAACCTGATGTCAGGACAGTTATTAAGTCTTCTCTTAGCCTTCTGTTTTCTTGTCTTTCTTTTCTTTTTTTCAGTACTGGAACCCAGGGGCATTCTACCTCCAAGCTACACCCTCAGCCCTATTTTTTTAATTCTTCATTTTGAAACAGTCTCACCGAGTTGCAAAGGGCTTCACTAACTAGTAGCTGAGGCTGTACAAGACCAAGAACTGCAATCCTCAATCCCCCTGTCTCAGCCTCCCAAGTGCTGGGATTACAAGCATGCACCACCATGCCCGGCTAGCCTTCTTTTTTCTAAGTTAGGAAGTAATAGTTTTAAAGAGCAAAGAAAAGACTCCTACACTATTGACTACATTTCCATTTGCCCTTGTTCCTTCCAAGTTGCTGAGGATGGAAGAGGGGTTGAAGGAACACACTGTGGTAGCCCAGAAACAGCAGATCTCACTTCCACTCTGTAGATGGGCACACATGCTTCTGCTCTTCATGAAGGAGAAAAGAACCAATCCTTCATGGTCCCAAAACAGTTACATCACAATTCTTGGCAAAGCAGGTATTTAATGTTTATATTCTACAATTAGGTAAATATTCACAGTGGCACTGAGTAGAAGCTATTAATTTTTTCATGTTCCATTAATCACCTTGCTTGGAGATGTTAATAATCTCATTTTTCTCTTTGCTACATTTTTATTTATTTGTTTGTTTGTTTATTTTTCAGGTCTGGGGATGGAACTCCAAGCTACACCCACAGCCCTATTTTTTATTCTTTTACTTTGAAAAAGGGTCTAAGTTGCGGAGGGCCTCACTAAGTAGCTGAGGCTGTTTGCAAACGGCAATCCTCCAGTCTCAGCCTCCCAAGTACTGGGATTGAGATAATTTTTATTAGATCATCAGAACATTTCTATTTTGTCCACAAACTTGTTTTGAAATTTGATTTAAACCTTTTTTTTTTTTCTAAATTGGTTTGCTCTACTTTTTCCCACTAGTATTACCTTGAAAAACATGATGTTATTCTAGTTCCTGACTTTCTGAATGTTTATTATTTCTTCTCTTTGGGAGTTTTTACAATCTGTTTCATTGTTGGTGTTCTGAAATCTAATGGTGACTCTGCTTTGTGGTTAAGACTTTTTCTTTCATTGTACTGTGACTCCATCTAGAAACTCAAACTTTTTTAAAAAAAATTCTGCAATCATTTCTTGAACAATTTCTCCGCCAAGTACTGTTTCTTATATGTTTCTCCTATATTTTGTATAATATGTCAGTGCTAAGTTTCTTACATATATCTATTTCACTGAGGCAGCAAAAGAAGCATGTTGGGCAAAATTTTATTACACTCACTCACCAATGAGATGTTAAAAAACTGCTCAAGGCCACAACTAATGATGTGGGCTATGATCAATTCTTTTAATTCCAAAGTCCATGATGTAAGCTATTAGGTTAAACTGTTCCTGAAAGAAAGCGCTCATACCCATCCTTCTTACCTTTCTCTAACTTATACATACTTTGTTTAAAAACAAAGCATGGAAACTGGGTTGGTTGCATAAGAACTTCAGAGGTAGATGGTCAGGATATGAAGCTTTCTACTCTTAGAATCACTCCTTTATCTTGTAGTAAAACAGAAGCTAATACTAAATGTGCATGATATATAGGAAGGTGGCTGGCTGAAGGCATTAGGGAGAAACAATTGATGAATCAGCTCGTGAAAAGCTCTTAAAAAAACAAGATACATAAACAAGACAGAGAATAAACAACTGCCAGTGCCAGTGTGTCCAGGCAGAAGTCTAAGATGGCCAAAGACAGCAGGATCTCAAATGACATTTGGAAGCATTGAGAGGGCAGGTGGTGACCTCTAGGAAACACACCTCACCTGTTCACCATTTGACCAAAGGCTACATTCACGAAAGAACTTCTCAAGTTTCTCTTTACCTTTTAAGTTGAAATATTTTGGGCTTGGTAACCTAATATAGAAGAAACGAATTACAACTCTTCTGAGGAGTATGCATTTTCCAAGTTCCTGCTAAGATTTAGTAAAATATACAACAGCAAAAGCATTCATGGTTTTAAAAGCTCAGCAATCTACTCTGATGAATTGTTAACATAACTGCAAACAAACTTTCTCAAACATACTTAGCTGTCAATTATTGGCTGGTGAAAGTCACGCAGGTCTAACGTTTATTTATTTGATTAACTCTAACTGTTATAGCCTGCTACCAAAATCCCTTGAGAAAAAAGCTGGGTGGAAAAGAATCGATCAACAAGTCATCTACCCAGCAGGTGAAGTTTCTCCAGTGTCCCTTCTCTTCGTCATTTATATTCTTTCTAACAGCCCATTACTGGAGTTGCCCCAAATCTGACTTGTTGTGAACTTTACACTATTCCTTTTTTTCTCAATTTTGATGCACATATAGTGCAACAGTCATATTATTTATAAAAAATTATATATAATAGTTATATCACTTTGTTGGTATGTCTCTAGCATTGTATTTAAAAGAGAGAGAGGG
This sequence comes from Muscardinus avellanarius, assembly GCF_963383645.1. Classification (NCBI taxonomy): domain Eukaryota; kingdom Metazoa; phylum Chordata; class Mammalia; order Rodentia; family Gliridae; genus Muscardinus; species Muscardinus avellanarius. The sequence goes on along the minus strand of NC_137801.1, from coordinate 24,951,055 downwards.
AAGGACCTAGACTTGCCAGATAACTTAAATGCTTTTGTTAACATATATTATTTCGTATATCTGTTAACCTTAGGATTTGAGGCTTTCAACTGTGATAAATGAGTCCATGCTAAACTAGTCATATTCATGTGAATACTGAAAGTGTTTGTTGGTGGGAGACTAAACCCATAATTTGTGTCTTATTGGGTCCTTACCAAAAGAAATAACACTTAAAATAAGTTAGTGTTCTGCTTTGGTTGTTTTGCCACTGCAATAATTATGTTTGCTCATGGAGCAACTTAGTGTTGAAAAAATGCCCAGAAATATTACAACAGTTCTTGGCATGTAGCAAAAATAACTGAAAAATGATAACATGCCATATTCAAACATAGTATCCCAAAATTTAGGCTTTCTTTTGGAAAGCTCTGCAGAACTATTACTTGAAACCCACGATATAAATATCACTTTGATATAAATAAATCTTTTTAACATTATTTTTAAATATACCCACTAAGTTCAGCAAAAGCTCAAAGCAGCTGGATACTGAAGGATGCTGGTTAAGTATGAAATAGAGAGGAATGGGTAAGAATGCCACTGCAAATCAGAACAAATGCTCTAGCTGGAAATGGGTGGAATGAGTCCAGGAGGCATAGAGAATCCAAATTGAACGGATTGGAGATAAGGTGGAGGCATCTTATAGCTCAAGTTTAGTGCTTAGTACATAACTGCACTCAAAACAGTAATCTGAACAAATGACTAAAACTTAGGAGAAGAAAATGTCTCCGTCTACTACAAAATTCAAGAAGAGGATAGGCCTAAGAGAAAGACAAGGAATGGGAAACCAGACAAGAAGGAAAGGGATCAGAGAACTGCTGTATGCTACAAGAGCATTACAGAACAGTCTCCAGAAAAACACACAAAAGAAAACAAGAGTTTCAGGGATAAGAACTGGGTGTATACTGCACACAATGAAGAGACTCCCTTTAAGTTTCAAAGAGAAGAGAATACATAATATCTTATAAAAGGCTATGATTAAAACTAATCTTTAAAGATCATAACAAGAAAATAAGTAAAAGGCAAAACTGGTAAAGTCAATCATATCTGAAGACTAGGGTAACTGTAAGGGAAAGCCTTTAGGTTCATAATTTTATGAAGGAAACATATTTAATCATGCATATTGTATACTTGATTAAAATATTTACTTGAATATTATACAATAATATTTCAATATGGCATAAACTGTACAGACCTTTAAAATCATCCAGGAAAATCTGTTCCACTTCTTTTTCCTATTTAAGTGTTAAGTATGCACTATTGTATTTCAATTAACATGGATTCTTCAAAGAACACCTTCCCATGTGATCGTTATACCAATAGTAGTAACTACCCACTTTGGTGTAAACGCCTTGGCACTCTGGTTCTAAAATGTGTGTACCTGCACACACAAAGGAATCTCAGCTAGATAGGGCTACGTGCAACAGCAATGTAACTTGATGCAAATTAAGAAAAAAGTAAATTTAAAAGGAAATTCACAAAAGCGCTCTAGTTAGGAGTTACATTCAATTATCTAGAACAGATATGTAGGTGAAGAGTAAAAAGCTTAGGGTAGCACCTAGGTAGTGGGTATTTGGTGTTCACTATAAATTTCATTGAAGTTTGCTATATGTGTGGAATTTTTCATTAACAAAATAGTGAAAAAAATCCAACTAGATGAATCAGTAGGACTACTTTATTAGAGAAGAATATGTGTTCTGGCATAAAAAGTTTGCAAAATTTTTGATTGTTTTTTTTCTTAATTTTTATTAGAATAACCCATAAAATAGATTAAAAGTCAAATAGTAAAATAAGATTCATAATTAAAGATAACAGATCCATTCCATATCTCCAAGTTTGGGGGGGCTCTAAAAACACAAATGTGAAACTATAAAAACCTAAAATATTCTGAATCTCTATAATTTTTGTTTTGAAAATGAACTTATGGGCAGCATAAATGAACTGTGGAGTAATGAAATGACAAATTTTAGAATTAGAATTTTATATGTGCCGGTGAAACATGATAGGAGATGGTTGTCTAAAATGAAGTAAAAAAATGTCTTGTGTGTGTAACTGGGAGAACATGAAGGCTTCACAGCCACACAAAGAGCCAAGTATGGCAGGGGTTTTATACTGGTGTGGCTCACACCTCAGGCAAGAGAAAGTGGAGAAAGCTCAGCTGAGTAAGAGCCCAAACAACTTATAGAGACCTGAAGACGTGCATCATTGTCCAACCTGCTGATTAAAAGCTCAAACCGAGTACTATATTAGGTGAGAAGATTGGGTTACATTTCTTTGAAACTGATTTCAGGCAAAATTTTCTTTCTCCAACTGGATAGATGCTAGAATCAATCCCAGGTAAAATATAAGGAGGATAAGCCATTTTGCCGGCATGTTAGTCCATCTGGGCTACTGTAACAAACACCCACAGACTTGGTGGTCTATAAACAACATGGATTTATTTCTCAGTTTTGGGGGCTAGAAGTCTGGGATCAGGACGCCGGTGTGCTGGGTTCTGGGGACAGCCGTCTTCCTGGTTCAGACTTTAGTCTTTTCCTTATGTTCTCACATGGCAAGAGGGGGAGGATCCCTCTGGAACCACCACTGTAAGGACACTAATCACATTCAGGAGGCTCAGCCCTCATAACCTAATCACCACCCATGGGCCCTACTGCCTAACAGCAGCACACGAGAATCAGATTGTCAACATCTGTGTTCTGAGAGGGAGCCTTGAACACTGAGCCCTTGCAGTCATATTTTCAACAAGTTTCTATGAGTTAGGAGACACATCAAGATTTAAGTATTATGTTCAAATTCTTCATTACCTGGCTTGAGACACTCTTTCACAAAAAGTGAAGTCAGATTCTAATCAATTTATTCTGTCAATAGTTAAATGAACACTTTTTCTCAAATGTGACTTTCTTTGAGAAGACAAATTATAATAAATGTGGTATTTTACTCAAGTTTCAGTATATTCTTTCTACTCAAGTTAATTGTTTACTTCCCTCTCGTCTTCCTTCCCTTTCTCAGTATTTGGGGCTGAACCCAGGGGTGTTCTACCACTGAGCCAAACCTTCAGCCTTTTAAATTTTAGAGCAGGATACTGCTACATTGTGGAAACTCGACTCCAAGCTGAGATCCTCCGTCTCACTCAGCCCTGCAAGCTCTGGAGTCATGCAACACTGCCAAGTTTCAGTGTTAATATTATCTTCATAGTGTTACAGTATTACCTTAACAGTTTTTATGTTTTACTAATCTCATTTTAAGTAATTTAGACAACTGGAAATAGCATTGGATTTCTTGTTTAACTTACATGATATGAAACAGTTAAGAAAGAAAAAACAGATAGATGGTGGGCAGGCAGGTAGACACTAATGAAAATACAGGACACAAAATCTATTCCATTCCTATTAATTTTATCTTGTCCAACTTCTCATATAAAACCAACTCCATACGCGTATAAATATAAAATAGGCTTTACTTTCAAGTGATAAATAAGATCTATCAGGAAAATTTACAAGAAATTTAGAATATTGCACATGATATTCAATTTTGTTATAAAGATTCATAGAAAGGTCAAATCAGGACAACAGTGAAAAAAATCAGCAAAATTGCAAGTCTTTTTTTCCAAGACTTGGTCTATTTTATTATTTAATCTCACAAAAAATAGATTTTTAAGTGTTAAGAACAGTTTTTTAATGAGATACATTTACTAGAATCATTACAGATAACATCAATCTAAAGAATGGTTTATCATAAATATTAAGTATTGGTTTGAAAGGCTCTATGGAACTCATGATCCTTAGATCAGCATATACTAATATACTGGATTTCCATTTAAATTATGAAAGTCCTTCTAATAAGCCTTTATATTCTATAGCACTTAATACTGGGGGGAGAGAGCTAAGAACCTCTTTAACTTAGTTAATTCAGAAAAAGAGGAACTATTTTCTAGTTCAGATTTTTCAAGAATAATATTGTTTATTTTTGTTGTTGTTACTTGGAGTGTAGTTTGTTAAAGGAAAGTGCTAAAAGCAGATGGTAACCAACAGAGCCTATTGTATCTTTCATAACAGATGACTCTTACTATTCACAATCAATGCAATAACAACATATTTAAGTAGATGTTACTAAAATGTATGTACTGGATTAACCAATCTCCCAGCAGCTTTATTCAATTACTCTTCTTAGTAACTTCTCTTCCTATATGAAAAATGATACATTTCAGTTGAGTTCTAGAAACAATACAATTCATTTTGAATTGAGAAAGTCACATTCTTAGGGTATTATAATACATGAATATAACTATTATGTTCAGGAAGAAAAGTAAGGTTGTCTTATCAAATTGATTCCTTCCTACTTCTGAGATTTGACTTTTTTCTTTGATACTCCATCAAGGTCTTTCTAAGGCGCATGATGGAGCATGGATAAGAGACTGTAGAGAGAACAAGAGTAGGCAGCATCCATTTCCTCACATTGATAGAATGCTTAGTAGGTGCTAAACTCTGTGGAAGGAGCTGGTATCACAGAGATAAATATAATTCTCACGTTATTAATAGTCTGTGGGAGACATTGGTATATAAATGAACATGCTATTACATTGTGCGATAAGCACATTGACATAAAACTGTAGAGGATACAGGGGCAATCAAAAGAAAGAAAGATTAAGTCTGTGGTAGAGGGGAGCGAGGCAAGGAACTTTCTAAGAAGTACAGCAAGAAGCCAAGCCTCATTTCCTAGAGGTATAGGTATTAGTCTCTAAACAGGATAGGGTACTCAAGGCAAGGGAAGTTTACTGTGTGATGTGTTATCAATTGTTCACATGTTGGTGTTCCTTAATAGCCTGTAGGCTCTATGATCCTAGGTGAGACGGGTTTTATGGTTCACTAAGTTTTGTATTTTCTGGCTCTGAGTATAGCAAGTGCTCAATAAAATTTTTTGTAGGATTGATTATTTTCTCTATCACTTAACATAGTATTCCAAATACATTTTATAAATATAAAGGTTGTTTTAAATATTTATAGATGCCGGGGGTGGTGGCGCATGCTTGTAATCCCAGCATTCGGGAGGCTGAGACCTGAGGATCGTGGTTCGCGGACAGCCTCAGCTACTTAGTGAGGCCCTCTGCAACTCAGTGAGACGTGGTTTCAAAATAAAGAATAAAAAATAGGGCAGGGGCTGTAGCTCGGAGGTCAAATGACCCTGGGTTCCATCCCCAGCCCCGCAAAAATAAATAAATAAATAAATTAATTAATTAATACATAAATACATAAATATTTATAGACAAGGATAACCAGAATTTAAAAAATAAAAAATACATTATTTTATTTAATGTCATAAAAACAGTTCCAAAGGCTCTCTTTCATTTGTTAACCTTAAAGGATACAACACCACAGATTCTACTTTTTTTTTTTTTTTTTTTTTTTTTGCAGTACTGGGAGTGGAACCCAGGGGCATGCTACCTTTGAGCTATAGCCCCAGCCCTATTTTCTATTCTTTATTTTGAAACAGGTCTCACAGAGTTGCAAAGGGCCTCACTAAGTAGCTGAGGCTATGGTGAACGGTGATCCTCCTCTCAGCCTCCCAAGTACTGGGATTACAAGTGTGCGCCACTACGCTCAGCTCAGATTCTACTTCTTAAAGTCAACTCTAAACTCAAAGCTCAGAAGTTGAAAACTATATTAGAATGGATAATTAGTAGTGACTATGATGATATATTTAATAACAAGTATGACATGTTCCAGGTCCTATGCTAAGAAAGATTAAGTCTGTGGTAGAGGGGAGCGAGGCAAGGAACTTTCTAAGAAGACATAGATGCTATTTGTTCCGGACAAAAATCCGTGATGTAGGCATTCTTATTTTATAGATATAATAGGCATAGTTTAGCAAGTTGATCATTACACACTAGTTTGAAAAGTAACAATATTTTTTCTTCAAAAGCTGTAATATTTACACTTTTTTTTTTTTTGGCGGGTCTTGGGATGGAACCCAGAGGCATTTGACCGCCAAGCTACAATCCCTGCCCAATTTTTTATTCTTTTTTTTTGGGGGGTGGTACTGGGGTTCCTGGAAGCCCTTCTACCTCTGGGCTACACTCCTAGATCTATTTTATATGTTTTTTTAATTTGAACACAGGGTCTCCTAAACCAGTGCGGCTGGCTTCGAACCTGCACAATCCTCTTGTCTTCGCCTCCCAAGCGCGGGGATTACAAGCGTGCACCACCAGGCCCGGCCTAATTCTTTATTTTGAAACCAGGTCTCACTGAGTTGCGGAGGGCCTCACTAAGTAGCTGAGGCTGTCCGCGAACCGCGATCCTCCGGTCTCAGCCTCCCAAATGCTGGGATTACGAGTGTGCGCCACCATGCCCAGCAATATTTACACTTCTAAATTCAGTTATATGAACTGTTTTTACAATGTCCTAGACTTAGAAAGCAGCACTTCTTGATGTGCTAACTAACAAATGTAAAGCATATTACATACTAGTTATCCAATTTTACTTCTAAGTTGAAGGACTAAAAAGAATTCAAACTGAATTGAGAGGCTCATATTCATAGGGAAATTTTTGGAACATTAAATTTGGAATGTCACAGCAACTTTGACATTACAAATCATACCGTGTATTCCGTTTGTGATATTTAGAAAATGATATGAGGACTATTAGTCTTGGTTGGGCATTTCCTGGATTATTAGTACTTATTATTTTTCTTGTTTTAATATGATATTCCTTTGAACCTTGTTTTATCTGTGTAAAAATGAACTGACCTCTCTCTTCTACATGTATGCTTAAGTACCTGAGTTTTCTATGTATATTTAATACATTTCCATATCACTACCTGCTGGTAGATAATTAGTTCCTGAAACTCTTACCGAGTTTCAAACAGTGAAACATAAGATGATCTGTTTTAATGTCAAGTTTCCATTTCAAAGTAAATATGTAATCTACTTATTCATTCCTCTCCTCCATGTAAAGGCCATGCTTCATCACTCCAGAATATATATTAGGCTCACTTTCAGAGTGGGTGATAGGTTGATTGCCGAGTAGGACAAATCAAATCTTTTGTTCTAATTCACTTTTTTTAGAAAGCAGGTAATTCCCTGACACTCACTAAGTGCTCTAGCTAAGAAATAAAACAATACTTTGCCCTGTCTTAAAAGAAATCCATCAAAACCCCCAGTTAAAATTATTTAAGGTAAATGATGGAAGTTCAAAGTAAATAACTATAAAAATCTTTTAAATTATGTTTTAAGCCACATCTTCACCTGTAAGTTTTCTAAAATACCTAGAAATTTATTTGGATGGAGGCCTATGCAAAAGATCTAGAATTCTTGTAGACATCGCAGGTTCCAAAAGTCTTTTCTGGATAAAGTCTAAGAATGAAATGATTATGTAAAAAAATCAAATGTACAGGCCAGGGCATAATGCAGGCAGATGCCCCCAAACCCTCCTGTTCATGAGGAGTCACAATCAGCATCTGTCTTTCAAAACTCAAAATGTCACACAGACAGCAGAAACAATTTGAAGCACCTCTTGGGTACCAGGTTTTATTACAAGGGACACTTTTCAAACATTGGATGAATGGCAAGAAAGAATCCTGGGTTGTCAAAGACATTAAATGTCAAATTTATGTCAAAGACATAAAAGCCAGTAAGAACAACAGCCTTAAAGAGAGCTATAGGAGGACTTCCAGGAAGATGGCAACCAAGAAAAGCGGGGCTTAAGAGCCCCGCTAACAACCAATCTCTATGACCAAAAAATCAGCGCCTTTCATAGCCAGAAAACACCATCACCAGAGAAACAAAAAAAATCACCAGGCTCCAGAGAGAAAGCGGACTGAGAACAGAGCTCAAAGCCACAGAGGAGATACACCAGCCTCACGCCCGAGGACGTGGCAGCAGCGCCATACTGCTGGTGGCAGCGACAAGTTCACCGGACTGCTACAGCAAGCCGAAGTGAGCCGCTGCGAAATAGACAGGCGGGATTTTTCAGCGCAGGGAGCATCTAAAGCTCCCAGTGGCTGAGCTCAGCACACGCTGCAGGGACTCAGAGTGGAACTCAAAACCAAGAAGAAAAAAGCCAGCCTCACGGCCGAGGGCGTAGCAGCAGCGAATTCACCGAGTTCACAGCTACATCTGCGAACTCAAGAACAGTGAGTCAAATTGTGAGCCACAGAGGAGAAATCCCAGTACTGTACTTCCTGGGACTTGACCCAGTGGGGGAATGGTGGTGGCAGAGATATCACACCATAGGAGAACGTGCAACCTGGCACCCCCCATAGTTTAAAGTAGCCTCTATTGACTCCCTGGGTCGGAGACTCTGTGATACAACCCAGTAAAGGAGTAGTGGGGTCTGAGATACCACAGACTCGAGATCCAGAGCACCTTAAGTGAAGTCATAGTGACCCAAGGGAAGAACCCAGAGAAGGTACAAACTTCCGAAATCATGGGAAAGAGGAATAACACTGGAGCAATGAATGCCCATAACCCCACAACATCAGAACCCGATAAAACAGAAAATCAGAGATTTCTAGAAGATCAAATTAGGAAATTAACTGTAGAAATAATAGAGGTGCTTCGAAAAGAATTCAGAGAGAGCCAAAAAGAGATAAAGGATGCAATTAATGAAGTAAAGGCCTCAATTCAAAGCACGAAAAACTGATTAGACCACATGGAGAACAGAATCTCGCTCTTAGATGATCATTCCAAAAATGACCACATAGTTTCTAATCTAGAAAAAAATATCCAACAGCAGGAATCTGACATTGAAGAAATATGGGCCCATTTTAAGAGAGCTAACCTAAGAATAATTGGAATAGAGGAGGGAAAAGAAAGTGAAACCAAAGGGATCAACAATAATCTCTTCAAGGAAGTAATAGCAGAAAATTTTCCAAACATAGAGCAAGAGGTTGATACACAGGTCCAGGAAACTTATAGAACTCCCTTTAGACAGGATCGGAGAAGAGGATCCCCATGCCACATAATTGTCAAAATGACCAATGTGGAAGCCAAGCAGAGAATCTTAAAGGCAACAAAAGCAAAGGGCCAAGTGACATTCAGAGGCAAACCAATTAGAATCACTCCAGACTTCCTAAACCAAGTCATGAGAGCCAGAAGGGCTTGGAGTAACATATTCCAAACTGAAAGAAAACAACTTCCAGCCAAAAATTTCCTACCCAGCAAAACTATCTTATCCAATTAGATGGAGAAATAAGAAGGTTCCATGACAAACAGAAACTGAAGGAATTTATGTCTTTAAAACCAGCACTAGAGAAAATACTCAAAGAGATTAACTACAAAGAAGAAATAGGTAACACACACCAGAACCAGAGAAACATGATTTTCCATCCAACAGACAACTAAGATTGGTTATCTGTGGAGATTCATTATTTATGTTAGTCTTTTACCTATCTCTAAATTGTATTGTTTGCCTTTATTGTTGTTAATTTTTAGGATGTCTAATTGGAATATTAATATACCTTCAGATATAGCATTTGGAAATATTTTATCCCATTCTATTAGTAACTTTTAACTCTGTTTACATTGTCTTTGGATATACAATATTTTTTTATATTTTAGGGAGTTTGTATACTCTTCTGTTGCCTGTGCCATTGAAATCATATCCAAGAAATCACTGCCAATTTCAATGTTGTGAGGTTTTATGACCCAGATTTTCTTCTAAAAGTTTATAGTCTTAAGATTTATATTTTCAGGTCTTTTATCTATTTTGAGTTAATACTTGTATATGGGATTAGGTAAGGGTCCAATTTTATTCTTTTCCATGTAATTATTATTTTTCAATAATATTTAGTTAAAAGATTATTGTTTCCACCACAAAATGTTCGTGGAAACCTTGTCAAAAATAACTTGACAATATAGAGAAGAATTTAGCTCTAGGCTTGTATTTAACTCCAATGGTTTATATATCTGCCTTTAGAACAGTACTACACTGTTTCAATTATTGTAGCTTTATATGGTTTGAAATCAGAAAATATATATCTTCTAGCTTTGTTCTTTTTCAAGATTGTTTTGGGTATCTAGAATCCATATTCCATATTAGGATAGATTTTTTTCTGAAAAATAAATATATAAATATATGATAGTTTCACCTAAAAAATAGAAAAAAAATATTCTCTGGTAAGAAAGAAAGCAAAAAGAAATATTGAAATGTTATCTTTAAGTCATCAAAAGCTTGGTATCAGACAAATGAAACTGTTATGTGAGATTATCATTTTTAAATTTTGGATAATTTGCTATAATACTAGATGTCAACCACTAAGCCAAGCATGGGAAGGAGGGATGGGGAGAGAATGGGGTGGGGATCGGGTGGGGGCTGACTGTGTGATGTGTGCATGTATGTCTACAAAAGTTTGTATCCCACTATGATGTATGAATACAGTGCACCAATTAAAAAAAATCTTAAACAGAAAAAAAAAAGAGAGCTATAGCATTCCTAGGTAAAAGTCCATCTCTCATAGGTAGGCACTATAATGTACTTTGAATAACAAAGATAAAAAGAGATCAATTACAAAGAGAAGATATCTGTGTATATACACATTTATTTGTTTTGTTGGCTTTAAAAGGAGATACTCACTATACTAAATAAATTCAAGTCACTCCAATAATACTAGTGTTTAAAGCACAGATGTCTCATTGATAGCTTTAGTTTGGAACTCAATGAACAGGAATAGATAAACTTTTAATCATCTTCACCAGCTGTCTGCGGAACTCAAGTCCTCAGCTCTTCTAGATGACGGCCTGGCACTCCTCAGTCACCCTTGGGCTTAGGATAAACACATAGTCCTGTTGTCAAGTTTTGCTTAATTCTTTTATACTATTTACTTCACACTGTTCTATAACACTGCCAATCTATCATCTTTGAAAATTCAAGTTAAATAATAGGACTATTTTTATAAATATAAAATCTTAAAACATTACAAGAAGACTCAGATTTTAGAACCTGAAAAAATTAACTTAATACATCAACATCTTTATCTTTGTATCTTGGGATTTTAAAGTCAGTATAACTAATTTCTATTTAAAATTTCTCTGCAGTACTTTTCTATTTTCTGAGATATTTTGCAACAACAAAGATACTAAAAATAATGTCTTTGAAAGCACATTAACCACATGAGATAGATGTTACATTCTGAAGCCTCAACATCATAAAAAAGTACTACCAAGCTTAAATAACCACAATTGCCTACAAGTTTTATAAACAAAGAGAACCAAAGATTTCTGAGATCTCAAAAAATTGTCAAATCTTAGAACCGGAAGACATCTTAGAAGTCTTGTATTTTCTTCACCAATTTCTCCTCAACTGCCATTGAAGCAGACAGTGTTGCAAAGAGGGGACTGTCCATCAGGGTCAAGTGTTAGTGGCCAGTTTTAGAAAGGACAGGTCTAGGGCTGACAACTAGTTGTCACTCAAGAGACTGTTCAGGCTCAGTGGAATCTCAGAGATGGAAGACTGACTACAGAGGGCTATGGAATTATTAACGGATAAGGATGTGGTGACAGGGAGCTGATAGCTCTTCCAAGAAGCATGTGGAGTAGAAGTGGGAAGTACAGGGGCTAAAAAAAAAAGTGTCCATGTAGTTGTATAGTTTTCTGTCTTTTTAAATACTGAAGACATTTGAACAACACTAAATGCTAAAAATAAAGGACCATTAATAAGAAAGAGGTTAAAGATATAAGGCATGAAGGGTGCTGGAATGTTGAGGGTAGGGAGGGAAGGCTTGAAATTGCCACTGGAGAGAATAGGAAAGCTGGCTAGGGAAGCAGAAAAACACAGTAAGCAGCACTGAGATCCTGTGGCAATGGGCAAGTCTAGTGGGTTGAATGGTGACACCCCAAAATCCATGTCCACTGAAACCTCAGAAAGTGCTTTGAACATAAGTGTTTTGAAGATGTAAGTTAGGAATGGTCAGGTTGAAAAGTATCACGGAGGCTCTAAATCTAGTATGAGTGGTAATCTTAGGAAGAGAAGTGAGACACAGGGTAGAAGGCCAGATATAAATTGAGAAAGAGAATGGTGTTCTGGTGCTATAGCCAAGGAGAGGCAAAAACAGGATTCCTCCCTAGAGCTTTCAGAGGGAGCATGGCTCTGTTGATCCTTTGATTCAACATTTAGCTTCCAGACTGAGAGAGTAAATTTATGTTGCTTTAAGCAGCCTAGTTTGTAGCAATTTCTTATAGCAGCCCTAGAAAATGATTACAGCAAACAATAATTTATTTTGCAGTATTCTGCATGGTTTGGGAGTTTTCTCCAGCAGAGAACAAAACAGTCCAAGTGTAGAGACAGAAGGCAGCTGGCAAGACTAAGGACTGCACCGCTGTCAGGTGTGTGCCATCCAACAGCAAGGTGCTGAGGATACTAGGGAAAGTCTGGTTGAAAGAATAAGCCACAGAGTAGAACTGGGAGGGAGAAAAAAGTGAAGTTAGCAAAAAGGTTATGGACAGAGACAATGTACAAGTGCACTAAGGGAAGAAAGGTCTTAGTGAGAGTAAATAGTAACTATAAGAGGAATAACAATAATAGCTAGGAATACAAGAAATTATGGACAAAGAGTGAGGTGTTTCAATTTAATGTTTAACAGAGATGTTCTAGAGAACAAAATCCAAAGTGTGAAGTAACTTGAATAGTGCAGACGTTAAGAAACTGGGCTAAAAAGGTTATCATGTAGATGGTGACATGACCTACGAAGACGGAAGGGAATTCGAGCCAGTTGCTAAGTGTTCCCTCTCTGGTGAAATGAAGACTGAGGCAGAAGAGGCAGTGAAGGTAACATGGTACTTAAGCAGATATGGGCCTGCGGCATTTGGATAGTGAACAGCTCAACCTCAAGGGTGGCTACGTCAGAGATGAGTTAAGAACACCACAGAGCAGCAAGAGAGTAAGGGATGGGCAAAAGGGCTGCCATGGAGATGGCGATGTACCTAAGACGATGGTGAGCTCAGGGAGGGCCTGGAACATGGAGCCAGCTGCTAAGCTTCAGGGAACAACCTGCTTCTCTCATCCTGTTGCCCATTTCAAATATCCCTACTAAATAATTTCAACAGAAAACAAAACAAAGCTAAAGTCCGGAGTGGCTTTCCAAACAAAACACCACATATAAACTAGTTATCAGGAGCCTAGAAGTGTAACAGCTGGCAAATATATCACAGAAATGATGGCAATTGGCCTGTCGAGATTCTTCTTTTCTCTGCGTTTTACCTATTTTACTTGATAATATACTGGCCTACTCTGGACACTTTTCAGCAAATAGAACTGGAAGTTGAGTTTGTCTGCTCTAACCACTATTCCCCAAGGTAAGAGTATAATGTTTTAGCCTCATTTTTCCACAGATTGCACTGGGGGGTTAAGGTGGGAGAACCCAGATACATGAGAATGGATCAGTATTACTGAAACAAGAAGAAAAAAAATCCAAGTAAATGATTTTTGGGCTTGGGATAGGGAGAGTGGCAGCCAGAGGTTACCACTACTACTGTGGTGGTGCAGAGGCTGTTTGAAGATGGCGTGTCGATGAAACAAAGAGGGCTATCATCTTGGAATTCACAGCAATGAAATCTAAATCAAAATTGCTAGCTCTATCTCTATCTACAAGATGGCAAAGGGAGTATTTATTAGAAGCATCTCAGATATTTCTGGTTTAGATCTTCATATAAATGTAGAAATTTACAGAAATAAACTTCTACAAATGCAAATTAAGACCTAGATATGGAACTGCATTTTGACAACAAATTACAACATTCTTTTAATTAATAACAAATAAATTTAACTTACCTTAAATTTATGTGGGCCATAACTTTTGATAAAAAAGCACTGAGTATGAAATAAAATAAACTGGTTCATAGAAAAGAAAATGGTGAGCAGAATACAAGGATCTGAATTATTAAAAATTCTGAAGTCATAAAAGAAGATGACCTTTATAAGAGAACAGCAATCTGCTTCAATTTATGGAAATGTTATGAGCTCCTTGCCAATGGACATAATGCTGCATAAAGTTAAGAATTCTCAGGCCTGCTCCATCATACTTTGCGACATCTAGCATCCCTATTTTCTCTAATTGCTGCCTCTTTGATATTTGCATCCTGAATTTTCCTCTCCTCGCCAAGCCTTGTAAGGCCAACAGCATAAGATGCTGAAGTTGGTACACACAGTTCCTTTAACACAGCATAGTGAGTCATTGAGCAACAAATAAACTAAAAGAAATTTTAAAAGAAGACTAACGGGAAGAAATTTAAAAAGGACTCTTTGGCTTTATGGTACATTAAGGCATTAGCATCCTAACTATTAGAAAAGCTAAGGTAAAAGCTGTATAATAAGCAAAGTTGGACACAATAGAGACTGTGCTTAGAGTGGTTTCTAATGGCTAAGAGAATGCTAATTAGCCAAATAATAAATATTTTGAGCCACCAAGTTAATACATTATCACCGACAAATATATTCCACTCTGTTGTGAAAGGAAGTTAAAATATCTGTATAAAATAATATTCTCCAAGTTGATGCCTATAGGTTATTAGTCTGGTAAGCAATTCTGATAAAGTTTACTCTCCTATAAAGGTCCATCACTTTCTTTTACAACATGGTTGTAGTGAGTCTGCATCAGTCATTACTTTTTTCTTCAATATTTATTGAACTATTTAGCATCCCTGTCCTAGGCAGGCCTGACTGTTGGGGTGGGTAAGTAGGTGAGGAGAGGAAGGAACAAAGAGGGGGAGAAACAAAGACTCAGACCCATGATCTTTGCTTCAAAGTTAACAGGATTAGTAGATAGTTTCACATAAATGATGGTAATTGGCCTGGCAACATTTCTACTTTTCTTTTATAATCTAGTAAAGAGGATAAATTATAGTTGTAAATTATGCAACTCTTAAGGATGGTCCAACTGCTCTAAAAGTGAAGAGGACTGACAGCACTTCAAACTGAAGCGACCAAGACCTGATCTTTGAGCAGGGCGTAAGGGAACGGGGGCATCTGGTAACAGGCAGGAGAGAGAGAGAGGACTCCAGGGGTGGGAAGGAGCAGGGCCAGTGGGAGGACAATACTGTCACCACCGTGGACAGAACTTAGAGGATGTGAGAGCTCACATTGGTCTACAGCCTGAGCTAAGAGATAAGCTTTTACTTGATTTTGGACAGCCTCTTTTTCTTATTTTCCATAATAACTGTTCCAAACACTCACCAATCACTCTCACCTCCTACTTACTCTACCATTATTATCAGATTACCTATCGTCTTGTCTGACAGACAGGACAGAGCCTTACCGCAGAGCACCCTTCTTTCTTGCCACCTTAACCAAAATACGTATTCAGGCTCAACCTTGTTTCTGGCCTTAGAAAATACAGAATCTGTGTGTGTGTGTGTGGGGGGGGGACACTGGGGATGAAATCCAGGGGCATTTCACCTCTGAGCTGCATCCCCAGCCCTATAATTTATTATTTACTTTGAAACAGGGTCTCACAAAGTTGCAAAGGGCCTCATTAAGTATCTGAGGTTGTCCTCCAACCTGTGATCCTCCTGTCTCAGCCTCCCAAATGCTGGGATCACAAGCATACACCACCATGCCTGGCTTGGAATCTTTTTAACTTTATTCCTTTCCCCCCTTGATTACTCAAAAAACAGGCCCATCATTAATCCTTTCACCTTCAGCTTTTCCTCCAGTGAATCTTCTCAGTCTTTAAAATACTCCGTTTCCCTTTTATCCTTGATTCAGCTTCCCTTTTATTGACTGTACTCTCTTCTCCTCTTTCAGCCAACTCCCTGTAGGAATCATATAAACTATCACTGCCTCCATCAATCTCCACTCCCTCACACCCGGCCTCTGATACAGTCCTATGAAATTATGCTCTAAGGTTATCAAAAACATGATGGTTGCTGTAACCAAAGGATTTTCCTCAGATTTTATGTCCAAAGAAATTACTGGTTCCTAGAATTCAAAATATCTGATAAAGAATATATAGCCATCAAAGTCTGAGTATACCCGACTTTTTAAACAGGCCAACTACTACTGAAAAAGGTTGATTCAAAATCAAATCAATACTTGCAGATTTAAAACGATGAGCATTTACAGCAATATACAGAAAGGCAAGTTGTTTTTTAAGTCTCAAAACCATTTGTAAATATATAAACGAGACATTTCTTCAGTAATACTTTCCTAGGGTACATCTTTGTCATTTTGATGAATCACAGTCTATTACTACTATATGCCATCATACCATGGACTATAAATGTCTCATTCGTAGATCAAAGGAAATATGAAAAGCATTAGGTATAATTACTTTTACTGAACTTTCCTTTAAATTGAACATAATCAATGCAGACATCTCAAAACAGACACTATTCAGAGATAACTATGATGATGACAAAGCCAAGAAATCTTATTTTATCTGGGAACAAGTAGTAAACTGCTTAGGAAATAATAAATTCTCTTAGAATAGTCAGAAGAGAACAATTTACTCACCAGTCTTAAGGTATTTATAAAGCCATAGGTATTACCTTTACAACTCCCACTGTTTCTGATTCTTTTTCTTCCTACTAGAAGTGAGAAGTGAGACTTCATGACAACTAAAACTACCTTCCTAACTTAGCCCTGACCACTTCTGTCTCCACTGTGAGACAGCTAATCCTAACTGTACTCTCCCAGTTTCATTACCGATTCAAATCCCACCCTTCCTCAGGACCTAATGCAAAATCTAGTTCCCTAAACTCTCTCACTCACTAAACACCATGATCCGCTTTACATGGTACTTGTACACTGGTTCTGTGGCACTAAGTCACACACTAGATACATACACTAAGAGATGTGTTCTCATGCTGTCACCAGTGCACCTCGATCACATGATATTAATTGTAGACACAGACCTTACCCAAGATTCAGAAAGTATTTCTAGCAAAGACAGTTGAGGGGGGGGGAGGGAGAGGGAGAGGGAGAGGGAGAGGGAGAGGGAGAGAGAGGGAGAGAGAGGGAGAGAGAGGAGAGAGAGAGAGAGAGAGAGAGAGAGAGAGAGAGAGAGAGAGAGAGAGAGAGATTAAAATACAGACAACTTTAAAGTCAGGTGTGGTGCATATGCTTGTAATCCCATTGCACAGGTTCAAAGCCAGCCTCAGCAGCTACTTAGTAAGGCTCTCAGCAACTTAGTGAGACTATGTTTCCAAATAAACTATAAAATAGGGCTGGGAGTATAGCCCGGAGGTAGAAAAGCCCCTGGGTTCCACCCCCAGTACCACACACACACACACACACACACACACACACACACATGCCACACACAAATACAGACAACTGTAAAGATAAAATATATAGGACAGCTTTTTATAATATATTTCCCTTTGTCTAAACTCTATTAAAAGTTCCAGTGTTTCCTAATTATTTTGCTTTTTATTAATGTCCATCCCTAAAGTATTAAAATATGAACCTTCATCAAAACTAAATTAATAGCACAATCTATTTGAATTACTAGGGAAACTAATAATGAGTCAACAGAGTAAATATGCTTTTTACTGATCAGAAAGGTTATTAATAATTTCTGTAACTAAAATTAATTGGTAAACTATTTGTAATTTTCCTTTGGATTTAACATACGAACCTAATCTGGTTAAGACACTGTTCTGGATGAAAACAAGTAAATCTTAGGATCCAGAAAAGAATGTTCAATTACTTTCAGGGTACTTTAAGTTATAGATTCTAAGTACTCCTCATGTACTCACACCAGTAATAGAATGAAATTCTCCTGAGTAGAAGGCTATCATGGTCAAGTTGGTAGATTGTCTATAATAAATGACATCTAAAAACAGTCCACAAAAATAGGGATAGTTTGTTGTTCAGCTTTGAGAAATGCTGGTTAACAGATGTGCTACTCAAGAGGAGTAATTACTGTCTAGAAAAAAAAGCTCATTGCCATTATAAACCACTAAAAAATTAGTGCAATGAGAAAAATACAGAAAGGCCCCTTGTGCCTTGAACGTCTAAGAAGGTCAGTGCTAAGGCTTAGGTTTGACTGAAGTAGCTATGGCTTGGATAATAATATGCCTTCCCTCAAGCTCTAGGCACATATACTTATTCCTTGACTGTGGCACATTGGTCGACATTTTATTTAATTCATCTATTGCTAAAAAACTATTTAAAATTCCACGAAAAAGGAAACATATACCATAAATAAACTACAAATAAAAGATTTTTAAACTTTGTATAATAGTCTCAAAATTTCTGCCAGTTTATATATGGACCCCAAACTACTTTTTGACATTTAATTCAAAATTAATCCAAAGAACTGGGAGTTTTTCAAGTGAAGTTCTGTCACTTTAAAGAAATTCATTGTTAACCCACAGATGAGACAACTCTCAATGCAAATTTCTCAATATTAAATTCTTCAATTTAATATTGAAGAAATTGTGTGGCACCCTCATACTGTTAATTGTTTTAAAGTCCACAGATACTCGTGCATTTTAGACTATTTTAAAATATATTCGGCATGCTAAGTAATAAGTAGTCACATACATGTACTTAATAATACTCATATCTGTTGGAGACACATATTTTAGCTATCACAGTAAGACAGATGACTGAACAACAGATAATGGTCAAGGTGCAAGACAGGAACAAAACAAGTGTGAGGTCTGCGGGCAAGAGACTTCAGCGCTATGAAGAGAGTCAAGGACGCTCAGATCACAATTGGCTAGCTTAGTGCATCTGTAAGGCTACCATCGGAAAATGTATTTTTTAAAACAATGACTGAGAAACAACTGTAAATTAGTGGTTTTACTATTTTCAATTTTTTAAAATTACCATTCCTTATTTAAAGAGATAAGTAAGCTAGAATCAAGTTATTGGATTAGGATATTAATTATTGCAAAAAAGCCACAATAAAATAAGCATTTTATGTATATGCAATTTCTGATTCCCAAGTCAATAATCTTACCAAATTGGAGAATCCTTGGAATTTACTTGATCTGGTCAAATGCAATACTCTTGTGTGGATGGATGAAAGCCACTGAGGACATAAATGCTTTGCTCTCTACCTAACTTCCTTAGGTAAAGGTAGCTGAATTAAAAACATAGTCTTTCAACATATCACACTTTATGTATGCAACACAGAGGGGTCAATTTATAATACCCAACAGGAGTAGTAGTTCGCTCTGCCTAGATCCTATGACAAAGGGAGCATGGGTGCTTTGAGCAGTTACATAAGTGTAGAGCGTATATATATATATATGTATATATATATATACATACATACATATATCATACACACATACATATATGTACATATATGTATACATGCATATATGTATATATTTCTAATATAATTATAAATATAACAATTTACATTGTATGACATATATGAAAATATGACCTAAGCAGAATCAAAGGGAGAAAAAGAATTTCACTTAGAGGCCCTATCAGACAATTCTCAATATTAGTAAGAAATTTCTATATTTAGTTTCAGTCTTGTGGGACTATTTTCTGACCAGAATTATTTTTTTAAAAAATGATGGCAAGCTGGGCATGGTGGCACACGTTTGTAATCCCAGTGCTTGGGAGGCTGAGACAGAAGGATCGCACAGGTTCAAAGCCAATCTCAGCTACTTAGTGAGGCTCTCAGCAACTTAGTGAGACCCTGTTTCCAAAAAACATATAAAAACAGGTCTGGGAGTATAGCCCGGAGGTAGAAAAGCCCAGTTCCACCCCCAATACCACAAAAAAACCCCAAAAATGATGGCAATGAACTTGGTTTGTGGACACACACACACACACACACACACACACACACACGATTTAGTATTGTTTCAATATTCATTTAAAATACTCAATATAAACCTTAGTTTATTTTTAAAAATATAAGAAAAGGTCCTAATGAGAATATGAATATGAATATATATATATATATATATATATATATATATATATATATATATATATTCTTTCTTTTTTGTGTGTGTGTGGTACTGGGGGTGGAACCCAGGGGTTTTTCTACCTCCAGGCTATACACCCAGACCTATTTTATATTTTATTTGGAAACAGCGTCTCACTAAGTTGATGAGAACCTCATTATGTAGCTGAGGCTAGCTTTGAACCTGTGCAATCCTCCTTTCTCAGCCTCCCAAGCGCTGGGATTACAAGCCTGAGCCACCACACCCAGCCAGAAAGAATATTTTGATAAGGAAAAAGTAAGAAGTTGCAACCTTTACAAACAACAAAATAAACACATGTCTAGAATAAAGGAGAAACAAAATAAACCTTTTTTGGACAAACCCAAAAAAGAAACAACACATTCTCAGTGAGATTATGTACTGTACAAAACCAAAAGACAGGCATATGTTCTTGAAAGACACACTTCAGATTCAAAGATCCATAGGGTTTAGATTCAGGACAAAATCTCACCTTTGAGAATAAATTTTGATTTTCATATAAACAGGAAGCTAAAGTATATTGTTACATACATTTTGCATTCTTACCTGAAACCCTGTATTTTGTTTCAAACTATATACATGCACACATATGGTTTGAAAAATATATATACATATGTAGTGATACTAGGGCTTGAACCCATGGGCAGGAAGATTACAAGAATGAGCCACCATGCCTGGCTCAAACAATATTCTAAGGACATAAACACTGCTACAACTGTCACACAGTGAATTATCCCGGGGACAGCCTAGCTACTGGCATCCTTTGCTACTGCTTATCTCTCACTTTTACCTTCAAAGGGAAAACTGAGAGAACTTTTCAGTATATGTAACAATATTCTTTATGGTTAGTAGACAGTCCAAAGACGTTATCACTCAAAACCAATTCTAGAGATTTTACTTACAGACGCTTCTTCCATAATTCTGAATTTTAAAATAAACATATTTTGTAAATGTCATCATTGATAGCATTTTTTCAGGGAGCTACTCTTTAGAAAATAATGTAAACATTAAGACAGGACATCAATATTTAGGCACAGACAAGCCTTTTGAATGGGTAAAATACAACAAATATATACTGTTTACTTATCTATAAAAAATAATCTAACAAATATACATTTAACAAAAATGCATTTAACCATGTATTTTGAGAAATTTATAACTGATAGTGCCATACGAAATTTAGTCATTATAATCAAGCATTCCTTTTACAATGGTAGAAATTTATTATAACTGGCTGGTATTAGGAAAATAGTGTGTGATCCTAGGATAAAATTTTTCTCATACTGAAGTCAAAGAGGCACAAAGCTACAGTGACTATCTCATTAGCATAATCTCAGAATCTGAAACTCACTAAGAAGAAATACTAATAAAACAAGGAAACACTAGAAACCACATTTGCATCTGACTTCGATATGATCAAATGCCAAGACGTTATTAAGGTATAAAAAACATATTTCTGAATATCTCTTCTAATAGTAGATGTAATCTAAAGAAGAAATATTTACCCTTGTATCCTTCATTAGTTATTTAAAAAGAAGAAAGTGTCTTAATAACTCCAAGTGTCTGATCTCTAGAATGAGAGTGGTAGGAGAGTACCGCTAATTAGATGTGCATGACAGCGATGCTGAAAATAGATCATCTATGAAAACTCGCACAAAACTCTAAGTGAATCGACTACCTGTAGTATTCCTAGCACTGAATCACAGCCTCGAGGATAAAAATTAATGAGGCATCCTATAAGAACTCACTGTGCAATAGGAGTGACAGAACAAAATAAATTCAATGTTTATGACTACGAAAAAAAAGTGGTTGAGACGAATGCACAGAGTATGATAGGGTAAGAAGAAACCTCAGTCGCCTAGAGGTCAGGAGATTCACGTGGGAAAGGCCTGAACCGTCTGGTCTGGGAGACTAACAGATTAGACACATGGCAGTGTCAATTTAGGAGGAGGAATAACATGAAAAACTCATGTCCCATGTGGCTGAAGTGAAGAGAGTATGGTGTTACTGCAAAAATCAAGACCAAAAAGGCCACATAGGCCAGGCACAATTTTGGTACATTTGCAAGGATACAAAAAATAGAGTACATATGCCAGGCCTCGTGCTGAAGGCCGAAGATAGAAGCAGTCAACAAAATATTCTTCTTTTTTCCTTGTTTTTTGGTGATGTTGGGGATCGAAGCTGAGCGCCCAGACCTTTTTATTTATTTTTCTTGTTTTGAAAGAGTATCTCACTAGGTTGCTGAGAATCACTAAACTGCTGAGAGTGGTCTATACCTGCATCTGTAATCCTGTCTCAGCCTCCCAAGTACTGAGATTACAGACATGCATCCAGGCCATACTCTTCTGGCCAGAAAACTAAGAGTTAATGGACAAAATGACAACTACCCAAGTGATTATCTTGAAGGAACATAGGCAGGTGGGTGTCTCTAAGAGATGTTTCCAAAGCAATACTGACAGAATTTGGTGGTTGTGGTGGTTCGATGAAGACCATAAAAAATCCTTTCTTCCCAAGTTTGTTGTGTGTCTGTCTGTCTCTCCCCCCTCTATCTCTTTATCTGTGTGCATGTGTACGCACGTGTGTGTGTGTGTGTGTGTTTCACTGAGGGCTAAACCTAAAGGTGCTTTACCACCAGCACTTTTACTTACTTTTTATTTTGAGAAAGGGTCTTGCTAAGTTGCCTGACCAGCCTCATACCTCAAGCTGGAGATCCTCCTGTCTCAGCCTCTTAAGTAGTTGGGATTATAGGTATGTGCCACTATGCCTGGCTCAAAACAAGATTTTTTCAAATAATTTAAGAAAATATATACCCTTGGCTCAATAATTAGACTTGGAAATTTATCCTAAGGAAATAATCACAAAGATTCATGCACATTTTAGTTAAGGAAAGAAATTTGCTTATTTTTAAGAGGAGAAAATTGGAAACAACTTTAATTTTGAACAGAGACTAAGCACTGCTCTATGTGATTAAATACCATGCATATGTCAACATAACAAAAAAAACTATTTAACTTATACTAAGTTAAAAACCTTTATAAAACAAAATATAGAATTTGGCTCTAATTCTTGTTTTATTTGTATGTACATGCTGAAAAAAATAAGATGAAATGTCAAATTTCCAAGAAATAATTGGTTAAGTTTGTGGGTACTTTCATTTTCTTTTCTGTACTTTTTCTTCTTTATAATGAATTATTCTTTTATTATGATAAAATAAAAGCTATCTCTTTTTATAGAAAGTGAGTCAGTATTCAGAAAATCAAGCTATGAAGCTATTTTTGAGACCTAGTGACTAAAAGAAAAAAAGGCTGGAAACACAATTTGACAGATATTTTGAGTGTTACTTGTTGTTGTTTATACTTGAGTCGAGTGTGACTTCTTGTTGTTTATACTCTAGTCGAAATATAAAGCAAGTACACAAGGGAAATCAAGTACTCAGCGTAAATATTTTGCAATTATTACTACAATAACAACCTATTTGTATGTTATATTAGTGTTATGTTTTTCAACTGTTCTCTAAGAATGAGATAAATGGAGGAGGAATTGGTAAATCCAGGAATTAGAAAAATAAGTCATAATAAACATTTTTCTACTTAAAAGTCACAGTGAAGCAAAGAAAATCAGAAGAAAATCTTGACAAGAGGGGCAAAACACAAATAGAATTCTTTTTTTTGGTAGCATTTGGAATAGAAAAACTGTAAACTCATTATACTGGGAAAATATGGGCTTCAGCATCAAACAGACCTAGCTTTAAATTATGGTGCCCTTGTTCAGCAGCTGTATGCTCCTGGGCAAGTTGCTAAGAGCAGCCAGTCTCCACAGGTATAGCACAGGACAGACTTTTGCAGGGAGCAGTTGGGAGAATTAAGTGGTATGTTGAGAATGGCTGGGTCATCTATGAGCTCAGGACCTGCCCAGGGTAATTCTGCAGGTTTGAGCTTGGCCTGAGCACATGTACTTTTAAAACCTTTTTCTGTGATTTTACTGTCTTGGCAAGGTGGGGTAATACACACACAACTTGGTGGCTGGCATGTGGCAGGTGCTTGGTAAGTGTTAGATGAAGTTTTATTACAAACACAGGCTCCCACTGTTTTTCACTAAGGCAGTCCTAACTTTTATTGCTAAATATATTGACAAAAATCTGTGCTAAATGAGGAGGTCAGATTTTTTGCTCTTGAAAGCAGGTGAGGATTAAAATGGACAAAGAAAACAAAAGAAATTCTATTTGTCATCTAAAGCATGGCATTTAAAGATTCAATGTAAAGAGATCTAAGATCTCCAAGGCATCTGAAAAAATGTTGGCTTCATGTGTTTATCTCCAAGTTCCTTAGGTGGCCTGCTCGTCAGTAGTCAATATCTGAATCTCACTTAAATTTAGTTGTATTTTATCATGTTCAATAGACAAAAGTTTTGTTCTTGTAAAATGACCTCAAAAGAAAGTCAACTGCTAATCTACAAAGATACTTGCAAATTTGGGGAGATAGAAAAGGTCTCAGAAAATATTCTAGTAAATGTCAAAGGTCTATTGTACAATCATTTTTTTAACATAAGGGAAAGGTCTTCTTGTATTTCAAAATAGTTTCCAGCAATAAAAGCCACATGGAAAGGTCAGAGTGCATGATATATAACGTACTTGGTATTTCAGACAGACAGTTTGTCTATTTGCTGCCTTTCTCCCTGCCCCTTATGACATGCTGGCTCGTAGGAAGGATAACTGAAATGCAATCCTGGGAGAGGCTCACTAACTGAAATAAGTGGAATGTGAGCCCCAGAGAGTGCTGGCCTCTTGCTGGCCCCCTACACAAAGCCACTACATGAAGCAAAAAGACTGGACTACCAGCAGGTGGTTGTGAACTAAGCAAACAGGCCAATAAGTTAAACTGATCTGACAGTGCTCTTGATGACTGAACCATTCCTGACTATGGTCTACTGTTTTTGCTTTCAATGTTCTTAGAAAAAATGAGAACTACTGTAGACCCTAATGAGAAAGCAAACACCAGTCTGGCAGGTACCATATATGTAACTGGGTCTTACGTCAGAAATGCTCTCTCTGAATACAAACTGAAGACTTTTATTCAAGTATATTGACCCAAGTTATTTAATGGGAATTTAGTTTTTCTTTAATGGTCAACTGTATATCCCCTAGATTAGTGGAAAGAGCAAATCTTTCATTTTATGCATATGAGTTCAATATGAATGAAAATATAGTTTTACCCTACTTTACACCTGACTTAAGTGTATCTACATGATGAGTCAGAGTCTTACTGAATGTCTTGATTTACTTGAGTGACTTGATCTAGAAATAGACAAACTAAAGTCATAACTCTTTGGAATATTGGAGTTTTAATTTTTTAGACACTAATGGCTCCAAACAATTTTCTCAAATACTGTTATTCTTCAACTACAGGCTTCAAGTCCCTGAGGGTGCTTTTTCCTAGGTGCCCATCAGGTCCGTGTCAGCCGAGACTCTCTGTGCCCTTTCTTGTAGTCTTTCTCAGCCATCATTATTTTTTCTTTTTGGCCTACCTCAAATATGTATATTTGCTAATATCCAAGGATAATTCAGCTTCTTTTAGAAGCCTTACTACATGATCTCTCTCTACTGAAAACACTTGCAATTATTTGGTATAATTACTCACATTTATATATTATAAAGTTTAGCATGTAACTATATTGTTTCATATTATTTTTCGAAGTTTCCATGTGTATCATTCTTACTACTTATGAAGACTGAATACTTCTTGAAGATAAGGTCATATCTCAAATAGGACATACTCTGAAATAGTATGTAGTGCCTTATCCTTCTCCTATGGCTACTCTGGCCTAACTCCACACTTTGTGCCGTCTAATGGTAAAAGTAATTACTGCATAAACTCCACTAATTGGCTCACAAAATGTACGACAAAATCAAATAATGGTTGAAACAAATCATTATTTACTTGAAATCAAAGAATTAAGCTGTTACTGTTAAACATGATGAAACACCAGAGATGATAATATAAGTAACTTGTGGTGCAATGACTTAAAGGTTATAACTACATTATGAATTTATTATAGCTGTGCAATTAAGAACACAAAACAAAAGCCAGGAAAAAAAAACTTTCCACATATAAAGCTTCTTTCCTTTAGCTAGCAACTTACTTTTGAATTTGGATCATTCCAGTACCAAAAACAATTACATGATCACATACTTAAAGATTCTGTGATTAAAGGTATGTGAGAGATAAATCACCCACAGAGATATCAGTGTTAAGAATATGCTAGGATACTATGTTGTGTAACTTTTCAAAAATTAAAAATTAAATGTAACTAACACGAATTGAGTCTATTATATATAGGACATTGCACATCCTTAAGATTATGACCTAGGAGTATAAAGCAAATACACAAAGGATAGAAATCAAGGAAATTTCTGCAATTACTATTAAAGAAAAAACATATTTGTGTAATGTTACATAACTGGTGACGGGTTATCAATCTTGACGAAATATATTCTAAACAGACACAAAAACTATTTTCCTTGTATTGCAGTTCCTCTTATTCAATTCTTCTTGCTGAGACTTTATTCTTAATTTCTTAGTGTTCTGAATTTCTCATTTGCTCGTAATTAGTGGGGTGAAAAGTAGGGTAGGAATTAGTTGCCAATCCTGGCAGGAAAAATTACTAATTATGTTTGTTGACTAGGAGTGATGACTAAGCAATACATGTTCCTCAAAAATGTAGCCAAGTTTATAAATCAACTGAAATATTTTCTATATTTCATAATAGAGTACATTAGATTTCATTATAGATATATCTTTATCCACTATAAAATCTCTGAGTTAACCTACCTACATTTAGGAAGATCTTTATTAGCAAAAGATGTGTTCCAAAGCCATCGTTTGTTAAAAAAGAAATCTCACAGATGAATATGTTTCTAAGATGTCAGAAATATCTTTAAAAGAAATCATTAAATACTATAATATATAAACCATGTTGTTGCCGGGCATGGTGGCGCATGCTTGGAATCCCGGCGCTTGGGAGGCGGAGACAGGAGGTTCGCGCAGGTTCAAAGCCCGCCTTGATGGCTTAAGAGACCCTATTTCCAAATTAAAAAAAATATAAAATAGGTCTGGGAGTGTAGTCCAGAGGTAGAAGGGTTTCCAGGAACCCTAGTACCACCAAAAAAAAAAAAAAAAAAGAAAGAAGCGAAAACCATGTTGTTAACTGAAGGATGAATCTAAATGAGATGCCACAGTAAATGGTATGAATAAAAAAAAGAAAGAAAGAGAGAAGGAGGAGGAAGAAGGAAGAAGGAAGGGAGGGAGGCAGGTCATCACTTAATGTCTCGGTACTACTCCACAGGCATGAGGAACTACGCAATCTATGAACTTCTACGGGTTGATAGGCACTCCCTATTCATAGACAATATGATCCTCAAGCACACAGTCTTTGCTAAATTAGTTATAATTATAAAATTAAAAAAAACGCCAAACTAATACTGACAGTCAACATCTTTGGTGTACCGTGCTCCTATGATTTTGGGTTGACAGTGTATGTTTCTTTAAAATCATGGGTGCTTAGTTGCAAAACTTGGCAGGTTATACTTTGTATACTCAGGTACATTAGAGCCTGAAGAAACAATAGTGATGTCATTTACAGAAAGAAGTAAAAACTTCATACACTTCTTAAATATTCATACATTATTCTTAAATAATTCTTAAATAATGGTACAAGGCCTAACAGTGTACTGCCAGGGT
The DNA here is from genome assembly GCF_963383645.1 of Muscardinus avellanarius. Taxonomy (NCBI): domain Eukaryota; kingdom Metazoa; phylum Chordata; class Mammalia; order Rodentia; family Gliridae; genus Muscardinus; species Muscardinus avellanarius. The sequence continues at coordinate 24,923,398 of NC_137801.1, read as the reverse complement.
AGCATTTGTCACAGATGTTACCATAATACTATATGCCTTGCTAGAAAACAGAATAAAGAGCTATATACAACGTTTGGTGCTTTTGCCACTTTTTAAAATAAAGTACATTTGGAGATGAGAGCTTACCTTCTCTTAGACGGTCTACCACAAAAGTAAAGCCTGTAGTTCTTGGATGTAAGACATATTCATATTTCTGAAGTCCATTCTTTTCAGCAAAATCATTACTTCGAGCCTTGCTATTTTCTAAACAAAACAATGGATCATTAGAAACCATAAAATAAAGGTAGACAGATAAAAAATAAAGCACAGAATTTCTTTGTTAAGAACTGCAGTTGTTTTGTAATTATTGAATACAGTGTACTGAGAAGAAGATACGTACAAACATTTTAAATAGTCCCTTACACAGATCCCAGGCTATAGTACCTATAGATTTTAATAAAAATTTTCAAATATTTAATATCTTCAGACAATTTCATAAAAGTCAATATACAATTCAAATTAAAATGTAAATAAAATGCTAAGAAACTAAAAGTTTTATGAAATAATCTTTATGCAATAATTTGAAATACTAAAATATAAAATGCTAATAAGACTTAAAACTAATGAAATACAAGGATCTAGACATCTAGCAGAAATAACTAGCAATCAAATATATCAGATTAACATTTTTTTAACCCAGTCATTTAGGCCTTTAGTACAAAGTGAAATATCTGCCTTGCTCAGGCACAGAGCAGCTAATATTACTAACCAAACCACCCCACAGCAGAATGGGCGCATGAATAGCACATCATGTACAAACATCTGAAGATGATTTGGCTGAATATAGCTACAGAGTTGAGTGTATGTTCCAATTGTTGGCAAAAACTTCTTTTTCCATTCCATGAGGTAACTTTACAAGTTCCAAGAAGAACCAAACTCATTATTCAGCAAATACATTTGGAAAAAGTAAAGTGTTCAGAAGTTTGGCCTCAGCTGTTGGGATAGACTATGAAATACCTTCTGATGACAGGTGATGTTAGGACCTGCAATCCTCAGCTGCACTGTTCAGTGTATAGACTATTATTCCAAGCACAAGATCTAAGCAACTTTCCTAGGAGTAAACTTAAGATCACTGAGTCTTCCAAATCACCAAAGACCACTGACACATCCCACAATACTGAAGTACCCAAAGAACACTCTTACAGAGGGCGTGATGCTGGGTGTAGTGGTGCACACTTATAATCCTAGTACTTGGGAGGCTGAGATAGGAGAAGTGCAGATTCAAGGCTGGGGTACAGGTAACTTAAGGAGACACTGTTTCAAAAGAAAATAAAAAGGGTTGGGGATGTAGGTCAGTGCTAGAACTACCTTGTATTACTGTGTGTGGTTCTATCCCCAGAACCACACTTAAACAGAGACTTAATAACAGAGGTCCCTAGTTAAACAGAGGTCCCTACTTAAATGGAGACTTAATACAGAGGCTGGCCCTAACTCTCTTAAAACAAATGGCATCATACCCTCTTCTATTATTCTCTGTCTCCTTCTCCTTATTTTTCTGTGCAGTACCTATGACAACAAGTGCTGATTTTTAGTAATTCATTTGTTTACTATCTCTTTGCTCATATCATGTATGAAACTTCATGAAAGAAGGGGCTTTTTTGTGTATGGAGTTCTAGACACTTATATTTATTAAATGAAGATGTTTTATGTACAGTGTGTTAAATTGTATGCAACTTTATCATCATTAAAACCTGGAAACTGTGCTGTCCAAATCAGGGAAATGGAACATGAAAGTATACATCTATGTTTCTAAACTTTCTAATAGTAACACATATATTAACATTAATAAGGAAAAAAATTATAATCAACAATAACATATACAGATAGAATGTATAAAAATGCACTAATTTCAAAGTGAAGCAAAATGGATTCAGAACTTAAAGTGGATTACAAATTATTTTCTTTCTTTTTTGTTTTTTTTGGTGGTACTGGGGTTCCTGAAAGCCCTTCTACTTCCGGGCTACGCTCCCAGACCTATTTTTATACCTTTTTAATTTGGAAACAGGGTCTCTTTAAGCCAGCATGGCTGGCTTCGAACCTGCGCGAGCCTCCTGTCTCCGCCTCCCAAATGCGGGGATTACAAGCATGTGCCACCACGCACGGCACAAATTATTTTCTTTGGGCTTAAAAATTCAAATCGAAAGTTAACTATGAAAATTAAAACACTTTTTAAATTAACAAACTTTAATATGTGAAGCATATTTTCAATTACTTTTTTTCCTAATGCAATAAAATTATCTGTATAATTCTGTCAAATAATTTTTTAAAGCTTCCAGATAGAAAAAAAAAAGCTTCAGGTTCAATCTGTTTTTCATTATGCTAAACAATCTAGCTTTCACAAATTGATTTTAAAATGTATATACCATTTTAACTTATAAAAATATAATGTAACAGGGAGCATTGTGGACTCCAAATACCTGCAACTAGGTGTAAAATTCATTGTCTTTGTAAAAGAAACCTAGAGAAAAATATGGAATAAAAACATTTTATATATATTTTATAAACTATAAGGGTCTAATGTATAAACATATTATTAACACTAATGTGTCAGAGAAGCAGCAACATAGGACCTTTTTTCTATTAGTTTTTATTTATTAAGTTCCAAAGTTGCCATTTTTTGTCCATTTAGAAATTCACAAATAATAAATCAGGCTACCATCCGGTATCATTTATTATATACTCTAATAAACAAGCTTATATTTTCCATATCCAAATTTAAGTATTATACCTTCTAGGTATTATAAAATTTAAATATGGCTGTATGTCCATTATAACTCCCTAATGATAACTTGGTTTTAGAAATCAATTAACTTAAAACTTACAAGAATTTTTAACTTTAAACAATAGGCAGTTGATATTTTCCTCCATACTATTCTCGTGATCCAAGTATTTTTTAGATTTTTACCATAAAATCAAATGTACGTTACATAGTAAGTATATATTTTAAAGACTTACCTACTATGTAAAAATTATCTTAATCAGCTCAGTTCCTTCTGTAATAAATGAGTCAAAGATCTCTTTGTTGCTACCTATGGTAAATGTTCCCTCCAATGCCGTAATTTCCCTTATCCACTGACTATGGCTCAGTTACCATTCACTTATTTATATATTTCTATTATGTGTATTTTCACCTTGAACATTTTTTTTTTTGAGTAATGGGCTCCATCAGTTACTATGTCCACAGTGTGAATTTAAATGCTCATTTACCTGATCCCCACTTGTAAGTTCTAAGGAGTGCCCTTCTTAAATTAGTACCAAGGACCTGGAAGACAAGCTCATTCTCTCCATACTACTTGTGCCTTCTACACTTTCCATTCTACCATGTTTTCATCACATAGCACATCTTCAACCACTGGATCCTTCTAAAATTCTGCTGCATCTTCTTGACATTATCAGAGGACTACAGTTTTGCTCCTGTGAGTCCAAGGATTCTACAGAACTGCTTCCTGTCTAAGCTCTGCCTGTCCACTGCATCCCTCCCAGTATTCAGCAAAGGCAGTCCGACTTTTATCCTTTTTACAGTCTGGACCGCAATAGAAGTTTTCATCTGTAAAAATGTTGTTTATATAAGAGTAAAAATCACTGGTTTAGTAAGTATGACAGATTATATATCATTTTGTTTTCATTTTCTTTGATAACTGGTACATAGAAAAGTTCTAAACATGTCTTCCTGTTTCTTCTCCACAACTCAATGATTGCTGAATTTTTCCTGAGGAATGGACCACTGTAGCCTTTTCTGCTTGTAGGAGGGATAAAGTTTAAATAACAGGAGAAAATTAACCATATTAACTTAAATCAATAATAATCAAAATTAGATACTATCAGATTATTTTCTAGTAAAAAAAGAAGCTGAGAGGAAAAGAGCCTAAAGGATAAAGAAATACAGAGGACAAGAAAATATATACATATTTAGGGGAGGACAAACTTCACCTAAAACATGATTTTATAACTTGTCTTCTAGCCGGGTGTGGTGGTGCAGGCTTGTACCAGGAGGCTGAGACAGGAGGATCACACAGGTTCGAAGCCAGCCTCAGCTACTTAGTGAGGTTCTCAGCAACTTAGTGAGACCCTGTTTCCAAATAAAGTATAAAAAATAGGTTTGGGAGTATAGCCCAGAGGTAGAAAAGCCCCCTGGTTCCATTCCAAGTACCACCAAAAAGTAAAAAGGAATTAAAAAAATAAAAAGTGTCTTCTATAGTAATACAGGCTGATATCTTAAAACATACTGAGGATTAAAATATAAAGTTCTAGGAGAGCAAGCATGAATAATAATGACCACTTGAGGTTGCCTATAATAAATTCAATGGGCTGGGTCCTAGACAATATAAATTTAATGGAGTCCTAGAATCTCAGGTACTAATGAATAACTGAGGGACCCTGGGCGTAGTCCATTGATCTTACTGTATTTGCTTACTTCATCTGGGGAATAAAAAGTTCTGACTAGATGATTTCTTAATTCCTCTACAGTTGAAAAGTCTACAATCTAAGCTCAGCATAGCTTACCTGTGAGATCAGTCCCTTCTGGGAATATGAGGAGCTGAAGTGGTTCATGGATATCACAAAAATAATCGATCATATCTTCAAAATGGCTCTTGTCATCCTTCCACTTCCTATGAATAAAGATGTAGGCAGCAGCCTGCATGGCCCAACCTAGAATGAATTTAACAAATATTTACATGAAATCTCATTACCAATATCAACATACCTAGATAAAATTTTACTATACTATCATAAGTGTCCTATAATATGCCATGAATTCAGCACTAATATAGGTTGAATAAATAAAAGATACACCAGATAATATTTTTAAGGAGATTTGGTAATCCTGAAATTTGTAAAATTCTCAAAAAACCTCTTTCCAAGCCCAAACTAGGTATTGAAATATCAAGAACATAATTTTTCCTAATTTATTATAAATCACTAATTGATCCAAGATTTCAACGGTCCTAACTAAACAGAAAGTTCAACCAAGCTACCTAAAATAGATAAAAATAATATGTGCTTTAAGATTTATAAAGCAGTAGGGCCAGGCGTGGTGGCACACGCTTGTAATCCTGGCATTCAGGAGCCGGAGACCGGAGGTTTGAGAGGCTGAGACAGGAGGATCAAGGTAAGCAGACAGCCTCAGCTACTTAGTGAGGCCCTTTGCAACTCAGTGAGACTCTGTTTCAAACATAAGAAGGACTAAGAAATAGGGTTGGGGGTGTAGCTCGGAGGTACAATGCCCCGGGTTGCATCCCCAGTACCTCAAAAAAAAATAATAATAATATATATAAAGCAGTAAGCAAAGCGCTATTTCCAGCTCGCACATGTTCTTAAGATTTTCTTTGCTGTGCTACTCAGTCTCTCAATGTGGCAGCTATTTCCAATGCCAGCCACTTTAGACTTTATTTTAATATAAAGAAGAGGGGAACTGTGCAATGGCTATGAGTGTACACTGTGGTCACACCACCTTTCTCTAGGGCACATTCACCTTACAGTAAGCGTCTAGGCCACTCCAATGTTCATTTTCTCTCAGAAATTTCACCTGGGACCAAGGGCAAGCAAATGATGCTAATAAGTATAGTCAAATGGACAAAGAAGCTGAAGTAGTTGAGCCAGGTAAAGATGGCCTGCCGTAGCCAAAGTCAACATGTTTTGCTGCTGAGCTAAGCCACCTAAAGCTGGCAATTCTGGTTTCCACAAGTCTTATCAGGATATGGATCCACCTCTTGGATACCACTGGAAGTCCACCTCTCTTACTGACATGCATATTTTTACAATATAATCTTTATTTCAGCTCCCTAGGATGAGTATTAGCTCCTTACAATAATATAGTAGAAGTTCTACAATATAGATATACAGTGATTTACTTATCTAGTACCTATTATCATTTAGGCTATATCCAAGCTGAGAATCTCATTTTTGATAGAAAAGTTTACCCCACATTTATTAGGGTAACTTTTTCTTCCCGACATCTTCCATGCTTTCTGTTCACTGTACTTCCTTGTGGTTTCTTGTCAGCGTCCTTTTCTATTTTTCTTCCCTTTTCTGTCTATAGCTGAAGTTAGGTTTCCTTTGCCCTCTTCCTTTGTTTTCTAATAGAGAAGTCAGCAAACTATGGACCATGGACCAAATTCAGCCCACTATCTATTTTTGTATAGCCCACAAATTAAGAAGAACAGTATTTTATGATTCCAGAAAATTATATAAAATTAAAATTTCAATACAGGTTTTATTGGAATTCAGCCATACCTGTTTATTTATTTATGTATGTAAATGGCTGCCACCCTGCTACGATGGCAGAGTGTGATGGGTGCAATGGGGACATTATGGCCCACAACCTAAAATTTACTACCTACATCTCTTCTAAGACAGTTTGCAACAGTTTTACTGAAAACAGTTTGTAGCTCCTACTGTGTTGGCTCAGGAACTATATTCTCCCTTTTGTTTCTTTAGTAGTCACTGTTAAAATGTTTTCATCTTTCCATTTTTTAAAAAACATATTACATTGCTGGGTGTGATGGCGCACGTTTGTAATCCCCATGCTTGGGAGGCTGAGACACAAGGATTGCACAGGTTTGAAGCCAGCCTCAGCTACTGAGTGAGGCTCTCAGCAACTTAGTAAGACCCTGTTTCCAAATATAATAGGTCTGGGAGTATAGCCTGGAAGTAGAAAGCCCGTGAGTTCCACCCCCAGTACCACCAAAAAACAAACAAACAAAAAACATATTGCATATAATTCTACAATTGAGGGGTTTTTTTTTGTTTGTTTTTTGTTTTGGCAGTACTGAGGATGGAACCCAGGGGCATTTTACCTCCGAGCTACACCCCCAGTCCTAACTTTTATTTTGAAACAGGGTCTCACTAAGTTGCAGAGGGCCTCACTCAGTAGCTGAGGCTGGCCACGAACTTGTATCCTCCTGTCTCAGCCTCCCAAGTACTGGGATTACAATTGTGTGCCACCACACTTGGCTCTTGAGTTAATTATTAATCATCCCCAAATAAAGTATGCTCTTGATTCTACCACTGTTAAACCAGGAGAAATTCAGTTTAAATCTAAGTTTAATTTTTTAGAAGTTAAAATAGTAATACTATATTCCATTATCCTTCTTAAAAATTTTATAAAAATCATTTAATAGTTCCAAAAAGTATCATTACTAAAACACATTTCTTAAACTTCATAAAAACAGTTTTGGTTATTTAAACTTAACCCTAATTTACTGGTTTCTTTGCTTAACGCTGCTTCTGGTAGCTTTTATCTTTTAGTCCCTTTCTTTAAAATATTTTCTTAAAAAATTAGCCTTTGCATTCCTGAATGTATTTAGTTTGTTTTCATTTGGTTGCTAGTTGGCTATAAACAGAATTTGAGGTTCCAAATCATTTTCTTCTCAGAATTTCAAATCTACTTTTTTTTTTTTTAACATTTTATTGGTGCATTGTAGTCATATACCTTAACGGAGTACAAGATGGTGGAGGCATATATGCACACATCACCCAATTAGCCCTTACCCAATTCCTTCCCTATCCCCTCTTCCTCCCTCCTTCTCATGTTTGGCTTAGTGATTGACTTTGACATTTATTAAGTACATCATGAACATTAGAGAATTTCCCTTTTCCTCCCTCCCATCCCCTCAGGTTGCCTTATTTGTTCATATATAGTATCCCCTTCTTTGTCTAGCATTCCTCCTATGACCCATTTTCTCCCTAGAGTTTGCATATTAGGGAGAGCATCTGATTTCTTATTTTTTGTGACTAATCTCACTTAGCATAATATTCCCCAGTTCTATCCATTTCCCTGTAAATGATGTGATTGTGTTTTTCTTTATGGCTGAGTAAAATTCCATTGTGTACTTACTCCATAATTTTGTAATCCATTCATCTGTTGATGGACATCTTGGCTGGTTCCATACTTTGGCAATGGTGAATGTGCAGCTATGAACACAGATAGGCATGCATTTGTTTGGTAGTTTGGTTTCCATTCTTTTGGGTAGATACCCCAAAGTGGTATTGCTGGATCATATGGTAAATCCATTCCCATTCTTTTGAGGATCTTCCATAGTTTTCCAAAGTGCTTGCACTAATTTGCAGTCCCACCAACAATGTATTATAGTTCCCACTTCTCCACATCCTGGCCAGCATTTGTTATGGTTTGTGTTTTGAATGTACTATTCTAGTTGGAGTCAGGTGAAATCTCAGGGTAGTTTTGATTTGTATCTCTCTGATTGCTAATGATGTTGAGCATTTTTTCATGCATTTATTAGCCATTTGAATTTCTTCTTTTGTAAAGTGTCTATTTAGTTCCCTTGCCCATTTTTTGATTGTGTTATTTGTTTTCTTAGTACTGAGTTTCTTGAGTTCTCTGTATAGTTTAGATATTAGTCTAACTCTATTGGAGGAACAGGTGGCAAAAATCTTCTCCCTTCTGTTGGCTCTTGGTTGAGGCTCTTGATAGTTTCCTTTGCTGTACAGAATCTCTTTGGTTTAATGCAATCCCATATACTGATTCACCTCTCACTTTCCTGAAATGTTTGTTCATTTTGTACTTCTTATTTACAAAAGAGGTTCAAGACTGAATAATATTGATATAATGTATTTCTCTGCTCCATATAGGAATAAATTCCCCTTGAGGAAAGGGAGTATGACAATATCCTTGGGGTCTGGCTATAACATTTTCCTAATATTCTATATATCTTCTAGAAACACCAAAGTAGGAGATAAGTGAATGACTCAGCCATTTTATCCGTTGAGTTTAAATGCTTTTCTTCTCATAAAAAAAAACCCACAGGATCATCTTGCAAGGTTTTCTTTTCTTTGCATTTCATTGTCATCAGTGCATATTTTACTCATATTTAAAGCAATGCCAGATTTTTCTTAATATTGTTGAGACCTTCAATACACATATTTTATGACATTTATTTTATTATTTGTTTTATTTATTTATTTCTCTTGTGGTACTGTGATGGAACCCAGGGGCTTTTCTACCTCTGGGCTACACTCCCAGACCTATTTTATATTTTATGTGGAAACAGGGTCTCACTAAATTGCTGAGAGCCTCACTATGTAGCTGAGGCTGGCTTTGAACCTGTGTGATCCTCCTGTGTCAGCTTCCTAAGTGCTGGGATTACAAGCATGAGCTACTACACCCGGCCTTTATTATTTATTTTATACTTTATAACTAATTAACAGTGCAATTTGTAAAATTTAACACTAGTCCATACAACTTGTCTTTTTCATACTTTTCCATTGCAGGATACTCTACCCTGAATTTCTGAGGTGATATAAAGACTCTGTGGATACTGGCATAGCTCTTCTACTGCTATCTTCTTTCTAAAACCCCATTTACAGTATCAGCATGGCTATGTCAAAACAGAGCTGAGCAGCCCAGAGCACTCTCCAGTGTCCAAATCTAGTCCATAATGTTAGAGCCTAGTTTTCTTTGACTTAAATTCCCTTTATCAGACTTTAGAGATGGATAAAAACAAAACAAAAAACTATTACACACACACACACACACACACACACACACACACACACACATATATAATTAGTAAATATGTATGTTATTGGTACTGGGGCTTGAACTCAGTGGCATTTAATCTCTGAGCTACATCCCAGCCAAACAAATATATAGATTTGTGTGTGGGTGGTGGGAGGAGAAGACAGGGTCTCACTAAATTGCTGGAGCTGGCCTCAAACCCATAATCCTCCTATCTCAACCTCCCAAGTAGTGCAATTATAGTGTGCTTTATGTGAATATATTTTTGACATTACTCATTCTTTCTCTACAAAAAGCTTATGCACCATTTTTTATTTTTTTGTATAGATGGGATACAGTTAAGAGAATCATAAAAACATCTGTACTAGTCCTCTAAAAATGGGCCTCATAGATAAATACTTATCACTTCTGTCTGTATATTCATTAATTTAACGTACTATCTACTATGGCACTATGAATATGATACTGAAGGCAAAGTTAATGGAGAAGAGACAGAGCTGTTTCATCCACATTATTTTCAATTCTGAATAGAGGATACAGATGGAACCAAAGTAATGTTAACCAAAGGTTTCTGATATACAAACAAGTACATTTTTTTCTTTTGTAAAAACACTGTATCCCAAAGAACATGAAGCTAGATGTGGTGGTGCATACCTACAATCCAAATGAATTGGGAGGCCAAGTTTGAAGCCAGTCTGGGCAACTTAGGAAGACTCTATCTTGAAGTAAAAATTTAAAAAGCTGGAAGTGTAGCTCAGTGGAAAAGTATCCAAGGGTTCAATGCCCAGTTTTAGAAAGTAGATAAATAAAATCATGAAAAAATAGCCAGGCGTGGTGGCTGACGCTTATAATCCCAGTATTCAGGAGGCTGAGACAGGATGACTGCTGTCCTGGCCAGTCTCAGTTACTTAGTGAGACCTTTTGCAACTAAGTGAAAAAAAAAGGGCTGTTGGTGTAGCTCGGAGGTAGAATGCTCCTGAGTTCCATCTCCAGTACCATAATTAATTAATTAATTAATTAAAAAATGAAAAATACTGTGCTTAACTGAGTATATATGTGTAACAATAGTAGTTAAACAAATAAATCCATGAGTTAATAAGCAAGTAAATAAACTCAGAATTTCAAACTCTATCAAGATGCAAAAATGTCACACACACACACACACACACACACACACACACACACACACCCCCCAAGGTTCTACTTCTTTGAACTCACATTACAAATTAGGTAAGGCTCTCTACATCCTTCTTCTAAAGTGACTAATTTATATTGAAGGCCCTAGCTTTTCAAAACACTGAGTAGCGCCGGGCGCGGTGGCGCAGGCTTGTCATCCCCGCGCTTGGGAGGCGGAGACAGGAGGATCGCGCAGGTCAGAAGCCAGCCTCGCTGGCTTAAGAGACCCTGTTCCAAATAAAAATATAAAATAGGTCTGGGAGTGCAGCCCGGAGGTAGAAGGATTTCCAGGAACCCCAGTACCACACAAGACTAAAAATTAAAAAAAAAATAAAACAATGAGTAGAGCCAAACAATTTTACAACAGTTTTTCTGCAACAATTCTTTTGTAGTATAATTGTACTGATTAGGTCTCAAATCCCTGTGCTGAAAATACCAGACAGAAATCAAAGTATGAACAAGCTATTAAATACTATTCTAACATAAACTTAATTCTAAATAAGTTTCAAACCTAAAAATCTGTAAAATGGAAAAAATAGAATTAAAAAACAAACTCTTATTGCAAAATTTCACTATGTTCTACAAAGATAGAGATTGTATCTATTTATAAGATGCAGAAAATTTGGCTTGACCTTGAGGACATGCATATTTACTGGTATCCCTGAATCTGATTCTAATCTGGGGTTCACACTAATATAGAACCAAAACTTCTGTACTTTGAAAGTTGGCATCTGATTAATCTCTTAAATAATCTACTGAGAACCCTATTCCTGTTAAAAGCTTATTATTAAGCTAATATATTGCATATTATATATTTCTAGGCTAAATATGTTACATTCTGTATACTGAGAAGATCTATGATCAGAGAGAGATATCTTAATAACAATTACCATGTGGTAGGCAGGATAATTACAAACCCCTCTTCAAGATGGCAACACCCAAATTCTTTCATTGTGAATGTTAAGTTAGTTGGCAAAGAGCAATTAATGTTGTTAAATAACTGAATTTGAGGTAGGAAGATTATCCTAGTTGATTCTAATGAACCCAGTGTAATCACAGGGTCCTTCAAAGTGGAAGAGGGTCAGGCATGGTGGTGTATGCTTGTAATCCCAAGTCCTGAGGAGGCAGAGGCAGGAAGACTACAAGTCTGAGATCAGCTTTAGGCACTAAGTAAGACCTTTTCCCCAAAATAGTAACTTTAAAAAGGACTAGGATGTAGATCAGTGGTAGAGTACTTACTTATTATGAGTGAGACCCTGGGTTCAAGTCCCAACATCATGAAAACATTTTAAAAAGTGGAAGAGAGAAATGGAAGAAAGCTCAATATTAGAATGACTGGATGTGACAAGGACTTGACCAGCCATCACTATCTTTGAAGATGGATTTGAAAGGGCCATAAATCAAGAACACTGGTATCCACTAGAAGCTGGAAATGGCAAGGAACAGTGGAAATATGGACACACATTTTTAATTCTTGGCTACACAATATTTCTCTGCCTGATATTCATTACATAATGGTGTAACATAGATATATCTGCACAGGAGCCTGCAGAAGGGAACCAGTCCTACCAATGCCTTGACTTCAGCCCCAAAGGAACCATCAGACTCTGACCTCTAGAATTGTAATATAATAAATCTGTGTCATTTAGCCACTCTATTTATAGTATAAGCAGCAAGAGGAAACTTATACAGAACATAATCTGTATACAGATTTTAGGTTCTACTACCATTTTTCAAGAAAAGAAATTATCCTTCATAAAAAAATGTTGAGTTTAGACCCGAGGCAGAGAAAACATAAGATGAAAGTCTTGAAATGCCTGAAAATAAGTGGATTTAAAAAAAGATGGGAGTATGTAAAAAGGACACAAGAGCCAACTTTGGGAAACTTTCCATATTCAAAGCTAGAATAATTTTAGGAACAAAAAATTATCACTTTATAGAACTAGGTTATAGCCCAAAATTGAAGTAAATATTGATAAGTCCATCTTGGCCTTATTAAATGACTAAGTAAAATGAATGAGGAGAAGGGACAAATCTTTACAGAATTTCAATAATATATAGAGAGGCAGAGCTTCATTCGCGATCTCATGCCTTCCAATATGGGCTGTTTTAGCAAATACAGTATGTACGGGGGGAAGAATAGCTTTGTGGTAGAGAAAATTGGCAATGCCACCTTAACCAAGTGATTAATATTAGCATCACCAAAGATAAGTCACATTGATATCATGACCTTCTCTGATGATAGGAAGAGAAGGGTATCTCACCTTGGTGGCGCTTTCCCTCAAATCCATAACCCCTGCTAATGAAAAGCACTGAGACAAACCCCAACTGAAGTATAATGACTATTATACTGTTAGTCTCTTGTTTTGACAAATGTGCCAAGTGCATGTGAGATGGTAACATCATAGAAAACTGGGTGATGAAAATAGAGATATTCTTTGTGCTATTTTTATTATTTATTATTTTATTTTTATTAATTCTAAGTAAATCTAAAATTATTCCACAGAAAGTCTGTTTCAGAATAAATAATGCAAAGTGCTGCTTAATTAAAATTATACAAATAATATAATTCTAAAATCAAGACCTTAATATTCTTATTTGGAATACACTTATTATGCCACATCACTTGACTTTAAAAGATGACAATTACAAGTAGACCACTTCTAAGACACCATTTGGGTGTTATTTTCACTGTGGAAGAACATTTTTAATTCTTGGCTACATAATGTATTTCTTTCTGATATTTATTACATAATGGTATAACACTCAGAAATATCTGACTTCAAGCATAAGGAAAACATTTTCAGCAAGATTTATTATTATATGAAAATAAAGAGGGGAAAAAGCCACTTAACTTTATTTTTTAAAAATAATTACACATATAATAAATACAGCAGTTAATCCATTCCCTTGACCTACAGGATTGCAATGCTGCCTTTCTCTTTAAAAATATCATCACAGGGATGAAACGTAGCTCAGTGTCAGAGTGCTTGCCTAGCATGCCTGAAGTACTAGGTTGGCTCCTCAGCACACACACGTTAAGATGTAAGTGAACAAAAACACTATCACCATTTACAGACAGCCACCAGAGAAAGGCCAATCAATGGCACCGGAGTCAAATTATATACTGAAACTGAGGTTAACACACAACAATAAAGTACAATGAGAAAACTCTCATATAATGTTACTGTTACTGCAAAGTGCCATTTCAAAGTTACCTTGAAACAGATCACTGCCAATTTACTTTATTTGTGCTTTACCACTAAATACAAAGCAGACCTAAATACCATAAAGATCACCCAAAATTCTTTTTGGTGGTACTGGGGATCCCTTCCTTCTATTTCCGGGCTACACTCCCAGACCTATTACATATATATATATATATATATATATATATATATATATATATATATATATATATAATTTTTTTTTTTTTTTAAATTTGGAAACAGGGTCTCTTAAGCCAGTGAGGCTGGCTTTGAACCTGAGCGATCCTCCTGTCTCCGCCTCCCAAGTGCAGGATTACAAGCGTACTCCACCACGCCCGACACCCAAAAATTCTTATACTGCCTAAAAGCACCCTGTTAGAAAAGCAAAGCTTAGTTAATTTTGGAATGCAATTACTAGTTGAGGCACAGGCATTCCTTATTTTTCAGCAAATCTGTGGGAACCGAAAGTCCTTGAGTCCTCTTACCTCACTTCTGGAATGTTTAGCAGCCTGAAGCAGTGTGTGTCTCACTAAGGTATAAGCAATGGCAAACAGGATATTCAATTTATGTAACCAATTGTATTAACTTCAGTAAGTGATTGATTGGAAAACCTTAAAGCCCAGGGCCATTTCTCCCAGCCAAGAAAACTGTCAACCTTCATGAAGCTCAGAGCTCATTACACCGTGATCTAAAGTCCACTAACACATTAAAAACAAAAAGCTTCAGTTAAGTTGCTTAGATGTCAATGCCACCCTAAAACACTACTTAGTTCTCAATGTAATTCTAGAAAGAAGTATAATCCTGGTAGATTGCCTGAGACATAAAGTAACAAAAGTTAAATTTTCTTTCCACAGTACCTCTTCACTGTGAATGCTCCCCCAACACCTGTATATGAAAATTCATCTTAGCTGAGCAACTCTGACAATTGAAACTAAAAATGAACAATTATGAAAACTTATTTTTCAACTACCTGTAGCATTGCTAAGATGAAATGATCAGTTACGTGCCGAAAAACAAGGAAAGATGTGTATGTGTGTCTTCTACTCAACAGAACTGGAATGTGTTTAAGGAGTTGTCTGCTAATTCTTCATTTCATGGTTTTCATAAAAATCTTGATTCATGATAAGCATTCAATAAAATTACCTGAGCCAGGCATGGTGATGAATGCTTGTAATCCCAGTACTTGGAGGCAAAGTGAGAAGGATCTTGGGTTGGTAGACAGCCTCAGCTACTTAGTGAGGCCCTCTGCAACTTAGTGAGACTTTGTTTCAAAACAAAAGAATAAAAAATAGGGCTGGGGGTGTAACTGGGAGTTAGAATGCCCCTGGGTTCCCATCCCTAGTACCGCTAAAAAAAATAAAATAAATAAATAAAATACAATTTACTAAATTAGTGAATCAATGGGTATTCTTTACAGTTTAATGAAACAGGGGTGAGCAGGTGACATCAAGAAAGTGTGTGGCTATAAATAAGACAATCCAGATCCTAACAATCTGAATTTAAGTTTCTTAATAACATGAAACCTGGCCCCAAGCCTGGGTCAGAAGCTGGTAACCCACCTGCTACATGTCATCTTCTTGATGTCAGAGAAGCTCCCTCTCAGGCCCATAATGTCACAGATGCTCCAAGCATCATGTGCTTTTACAATAATGTCAAAAGCAAAACAGAGTGGCATGGTCCCTTTAAAACCCCCCTTTTGCAGCAGGGCGTGGTGGCACACATTTGTAACCCCACCAATCCAGCATTCAGGAGGCTGAGACAGGAGGATCCAGGTTCTGGACAGCTTCAGCTACTCAGTGAGGGCCTTTGCAACTCAGTGACACCCTTTTTCAAAATAA
Organism: Muscardinus avellanarius; assembly: GCF_963383645.1. Taxonomy (NCBI): domain Eukaryota; kingdom Metazoa; phylum Chordata; class Mammalia; order Rodentia; family Gliridae; genus Muscardinus; species Muscardinus avellanarius. Next base: position 24,907,658 of record NC_137801.1, on the reverse strand, counting down.
AGAATAAAAAATAGGGCTGGGGGTGTAGTTTAGAGGTAGAATGCTTCTGGGTTCCATCCCTGGTACTGCAAAATAAATAAATAAAAATCAAGCCCCTTTTATCTTTTTGTGCATGTGTGTATGAACCCAGGTGTGTGTGTGTTTTACTGGGAATAGAATCAAGAGACATTCTACTTCTGAACTACACTCCCAAACTTATTTTATTTTTTTAATTTTGAAAAAGGATCTAAATTGCTAAGGGTCTCCCTAAGTTGCTGAGTCTGTCCTCGAACCTGTGATCCACCTGTCTCTGCCTGTATTGAGGATTGTAGGTACCAGGAATACAGGCATGTGCCACCAAGGCTGTTCTTTTGTCTTACAGAGGGAGGAGGAAAATCTTTCCCAGAGTCTCCTGACAGGCTCTCCCTTTCTCTCTTTGGTAAGATTGGCTCAAAAAACTATCCCAGCTGACAGGAGGCCAACAGACCAGTATCAGGTATTTTCACCCTCTATGATGGGATGTGTGCATCTGAAGGGTTTGCTGAGGAAATTAGTGACACAATTCTGGTCTGTAGTTGTTTAGTAAAAAAGAGAACAACACAAGTAAGAAAGCTCTGTGAAACTGTCTATGAGTTAGATACAACAGGAAGCCACAAACTAACCTATTCATTGAAGAAGGGCAGGCCAACAAAAAGTTTACTGTGAGAGGAACAACTACTGTCTACTTGATAAGTGGCCAGGGCCCTCAACTAGAAGCTCCCTTTAAAGAAAGAGCCATAGCTGGTGTTTCTAGTGCACCGGGCACAGAACGTTCTTCCAGGAGGGCCAAAGAGCCTTTTACTTTGGGTGATGAGGCACCTTTATGTTATATAGGTAACAAAACGGACACCCAGAACCCCGCAGCAGTGCAGTGTTACTGTCAGTGAATCTCCTGGCAAGTCTTCTCTAGTTTAGGAATATATTCGTCTTATTCTGAGTTGTGAGGCAGGAGAGCCACATGAATTTTGTTAAAAAAGTCCACCAAACTGGATGGAGTCAAACGCATTCATGGCTTTGTTCTAATTTTAGTGAATGTACATTTAATATAGGAAGAAGCTAGGTAGGAAAGGGAGAGTTTTCCTTCTCAAATGAGATAAGTTGTAGTATTACAAATTAAAAATATCTCAAATAAAAAAATATCCATTCTCTGTGCTTAATGTATAAAAGTAAAATTATGTTGATTTTAGCAACTTTAGTTATTCTTAAAACTATATGTGAGCAATGACATCTTTACATAAATTTATAGTTATGTCTAACAAAACAGTATTTTGATCAACCATTAACCACAGACAACAGTGGAACTGTAGTCATATAAAATCATATCACTTGGTGAGCATGTAGCCATCTTAGATTGTGTGAGTATACTTTATATACACATTGACAAAGTCAACTAACGACACATTTATCAGAACATATCCCCATCATTAAACAACATGATATTTTACTAATATTTACAAATACATTTATGAAATTAAGTGAAAATCTGAACACATAAAAGAGATTATTTTTCCAATCCACATATGATTCCCTGCATTGTAGCATTAGTATTGCAGTACTATTTGTTGCAGTCAGGGTTCTACAGTGTCCTGACAAGGCATACGACAAATTTAACTGAGATGTTCTTACTCATTATCTTTGCAAAGGAAAACAAAATATTCTTTAGTATTTTTGCAGATAGTTTGTGTTCTATGAAGCTGAATTTATGAACAGCCTCCCCACAGTTAAAATTATCCTGTGAAAACAGTCTACTCTAAGAGCTTCTCATAGTCTGTGTCCTAAACGCTGAGAATGGATAAAATCGTTCATCAGAGCCCAAGATATTCCTGCTGACTTCTCTCTGATCTCATTCCAAACAATCTAGATATATAACAGCTTACGATTTTCCTAGTTTTCAACATTACATGGCAATTTTAGAATTCTAGAATTATATAACAATTTAGTCTTAAATTGTTTGGTCATGTCAAAGTTTTTTTTTTTTTTTGGTGTGTGTGTGTGTGTGTGTGTGTGTGTGTGTGTGTGTGTGTGTGTGTTGCTGAGATGGAACCCAGGGGCATTCTACCTTCAAGTTTTACTCCTATCCTATTTTATTTTTTATTTGGAAACAGGGCCTCACAAAGTTGCTGAGAGCCTTACTAAGTTGCCAAGGGTGGCTTCAAACCTGAGATCCATCTCCCAAGTACCAGGATTACAGGCACTATGTGTCACCATGCCAGGCTAAGAAAAATTTTCATACATGACTTGGACAGTTTTTAAGGCACTCTCTTATGTTTATTCTTCTTTTTACACTTTGTAAGACTCAGGCTGTTCTGCCACTCAAGTGTGATTAATTAATGATAAATAGAAACCAAGAAGCTATGACTGAGGTGGGAACAAATGACACACTCATTTCCTGGTACAAAAATCACCAGGCAAATAGACTTTTTATGACACTTTTAAGTTTATTATTTCATTGCAGTAGTTATTATTAACTGGTCATAAAGTTGGCTCAAAGTAAAAATCTATGTGCACACCACCATTAGAGACAGTTGAAATCTATAGGGCATTTTTTCTTTAAATCTAATTTTGTATATCTTAGCAAAGCCTATGTATATATCCTTACCTAACCAAAACTATGGATTAGGGAAGTTCAGACAATAACCAGCACCTAGTATAATGCTTGGAACCAAAAGGTGTTTGGTTAATATTTATTAGATGAATGTGTATGAATTAGTTAATATCAACTACTTTATCAGCAGACCAGTTTCCAGCCTAAATCAAAAGCACAATATACAATAAAGTAACTGAACTATTAATTCATATTCTCCAAAATGGTATATCCTCCAGAAACTGAATCTATTCCCTTAAGAATAGTTTACTTTCTCTTTCAGAGTCAGAGATTTCAAAAAAAGGATTAAAATTAAGTGATAACAGATCCACTGAGGAAAAAGGAAACTGTAACTATTTTTAGCCTGGTGTGAAAAAAATGTGAATAGCTTTAATAGTTGCGCTTACTCACCAAGTTACAGCTTTAGAATGGGTGCATTATATATGAAATGAATAACCAAATAAAATAATGTGTAGATAACCTACCAAATCCAGGAACACTTTTGAGGCTGGCTTTGAGGCAAATCTTCTCCAGTCTGAGGTAGCTGTATCTCATCAGACAATTCCACAGGAACATCCAGTCCATTCTTGTCCGATGGTTCATGATGATGACACTTCTCTCTCCAGGTACAAATGCATCACCTGTTATAATCACTTTTACACCAAATACGGTCTCCAACAATGCCTAAGAAAAAAGAATATTGATATACTGCCATTTAAAGTTATGATTTTCCATACATATATTTCATCTTGTTCAATGTGTACATCTTATGATTTTTCAAATATATAGAAATACAGTGTTTCCCATTAATTCTTACTTCTACAATAAGTTAGGGGGCAGGGAGTTAATCTAACAGAATGAGGTTATAAAGTAGTATTTCTATTTTTAAGTTCTAATTTAAATTTCAACAGTTTTTAATAAAAACATGCTAACTGCCCTTGAAATTTTTAATATACAGTATTAAGTTAAAAAGAAAAAACTGCAAAAAGTATACAAGATTCCAATGTGTAATTTTTTTCAAGGATAGAGATATGTAAGACTATTATATATTTCTTCCTAAAGAAGAGAGCCCAAAAATGTGTAACATGGAATACAGGGCTAAAGAAACAGTTAAAATTTCCATTTTATACTTTTCTGTAAAATTAATCTTACAGTGTTTAATATGAACAATACATATAGAATAAAATAATTATATGTCTATTAAAATACTGCCAACTACAGTGCCTAGCACATGGTAGATACCCAAACATTTGCTTAATTTGTTTAATTACTTTTTAATGGCTATGCATATAATATATGAAATGTTTACAAGTATATGTTACAGACTGAAGTTCTTAAAAGTAAAAAAATAGAAAACTTGATTATTGACTTCATTTTTTTTTTATTTTTTGAGATGGAGGTCTTGCTATAATCACAGTTGAAGATTTCAATGTGTGAGTTGCATTACCATACTGAAAGTAGTAAGGATATGAGATAAAAGATATGAGGGGACTATAAAATCAGCCGGGCGTGGTGGGCAGCCTCAGCTACTTAGGCCCTTCACAACTTAGTGAGACCCTGTTTCAGAAATAAAAAAGAGCAAAAATAGGGCCGGGGATATAGCTAGGAGGTGGAATGCCTCTGGGTTCCATCCCCGGTACTGCAAAAAAAAAAAATAAATAAAAAAAAAAATAAAGAAAAAAAGAAGAAGAAGAAAAGAAAGAAAATAAGATCACAGAAGATATGAACACCACCATCAACATTCTTGGCCTAATTGATACATACCAAACAACTACAATATATAATGACATTAAGAATTTCATGGAATACTGTGCCATAAAACAAATCTAAATAAATAGCCAAACTGATAGTAAGGATCGGTAGCACAATGAACAGACAGTAAGGGCTGAAGCCATTTCCTAACGCCAAGGAGTAAGCAGTGTGAACTGGAATCTAACAAGAAGTCACCAGTTCAGGATCAGAAGGAGATATGCTCAGAGAAGTGTGCGTGACTTTACAGAGAGTGCCCAGGTATTCAGGGACTCTACTGAAGGGCTTGTATTCACCGTTAACCTACAGATGTTGTTAACCTACTCTGGCAGATAGGAAATCACTCTATATGTAAACGTTATGCATTGCTAAATTCTGTGATTAACTGAAAAAAAAATGAACTACATCAATTTCACAATTTTGAAATAAATGTTTTCTATATGAATCTCAATTTTTTCATTGTTTTGTTGGTAGAAAAATGATAAAAATACAAAATAAAATTAGTGATGTAAAAATTCTTCAAGCTATGTCTTTACGATTTGTGCATTTTACTACATGTAAAATATACTACAATGATGGCAAATAAAAATTCATGAACGATATGAAAAAAGCTATATATTTTCAATATGGTTCTTAATTAGGTATTCTATCTTAAGGATATGTTATTTTTATTTCTCTCTAGTTCTTATATTTTCTCCTTTAAAGCCTAACGTGCCTTATGTAGCATCAAGGGCTTAAATTTCTTGTACAGCTCAAATCTAACTAACAAAATCAATAGAGTGGGCAACTGTGGTACAGAAAGAGTCTCTTTCACTGGTGCGTAACTTACCACAGGTAGTGTGAGCCAGGTGGCCACAAGGCGATTGTTGATCCAGCGATACCAAGATGGGTTTATAAACATCAAAGGTAATACGGGAAATAGCATGAAAATACTTCCAAAAAAACTTCCACAAAACAGGACAAGTATAAAATAAATCCCTTTCCATGACACCATGATTCTGAAAGATATAAAAAAACACATGTTTTGTTACTATATATTTAACTGCTCAAATTCTCTATCAGAACAATGCATATATATAATAATCTTTAAGGACAAGACTACTGAAAAGGCTCTGATAAAGAACAGAAGAGCCTGAATTTCAAGGGAGACTCTCCAACATGTCTACAGGTCTGACAAGTTGCAAGTATCTCAACAGGACACCAATCTGCAGTAGAAAAAAAAAAAGTATTTCAAGAGGTCTTTTATTGGATTATTAGTACTGAACATAAAGTGGCATATTTTCTTTTCCAGAATGTTATCTAACATATAAATCTTAAAATATTCCAGAGATTTTTTCTACCCAGAAATATAAATACTGGACAGAGAACCACAGAACATCTTCCTAAGAATGAGTACACCTAAAAGCAACAAAAGTTTAAGAGACTACAACAAAATTTAAAAAAAAGAATGAAACCTAGAAATGTTTCTTCTTTATATTAGACTCTAAAAATGAAATATTTGGACACATGATTTCAAGTTGATTCTTTGTGAGCTGTGGGGTAAGCAGAAATTAGACTCACTGGCTTTACTATTTGCCCAAGAATTACTTTAGGGGTTTCTCATAGCCAGATCATAATGTGGAGATTTTAAAGGGAATGGTTGGAAACAGAGTTTAAAATGAAAAATCTAACATTTGATTTTATAATCCAAACAACATTAGACTAAAGATTTTTGTCTCAGGATAATAAAATTATTAGAAACATTAGAAATATAAAAACAATAATGCTCTTAAAATTGATATATTTAAAAGGTATTGTAGAGACCACGACCTCTTAGATTTTAAGAATCACAACAGGGAACAAATAAAATTTCAAATGTCATGGTGGTTTTTAAAAATGTCAAACAACAAAACAGGTCAAATAGCTTACCAACACAGAATCAAGTTTAGCTGGGTACTTACTATATTTAAAATCTCTACCAATACTTGACTGTGTATATACATCCTTCAAAGTACAAATAGAACAAGTATCTCCTAAGAACTGGCCTTTGCTAGCCTCTAGATCTATATATCTATATCTATCTATATGTATGTATGTATATGTATGTATGTGTATATATATATATACACGTATATATATATATATATATATATATATATATATATTTTTTTTTTTTTTTTTTTTTTTTTGAGATGGGGTCTTGCTAAATTGTTGAGGCTGGACTCAAACTTGTGATCCTATTGGCCCAGCCTCCAGAGTCACTAGGATTAAGGTATGCACAGCTAGATCTGAACTTTTAAGAAGTGGGGTAAACTACAGCCATACACACAGACCCATAGTTATAGGACCACAATTCACAGTAGATAAATTATGGAACCAGTCCAGGAGTCCGTCACCAGAGGACTGGATAAAAATGACATGGTATATATTTTGTTATTCAGTCATGAAGAACAAAATTATGTCATTTTCAGAAAAATGTTATGGAACTAGAGTGAAATAGGCTAGAATCAGACATTAAGGATTGTACAATTTCTCTTTTATGTAGAAATTAGAAAAAGGAAAATGGGGTTAAGCAGAGGAAAGAGGCTTGGGGAGAAAGGAATAAAGATAATGTGGAGTGGAGATGCTGGGGAATGAAATACAAATTTGTAATAACATATCCCACTACTCTGTAATCAGAAAGCACCAATTTATTATTATTTTTTTTTTTTGAGAGTTTGGGGATGGAACCCAGAGGCATTTGACCTCCAAGCTACACCCCCTGCCCAATTTTTTATTCTTTATTTTTAAACAGGGTCTCACTGAGTTGCGGAGGGCCTCACTAAGTAGCTGAGGCTATCCACGAACCATGATCCTCCAGTCTCAGCCTCCCAAATGCTGGGATTATGAGTGACAAGCATGTGCCACCACGCCCAGCTAAAAGCACCAGTTTAAAAAAACGAGATGAGGGAGGAATGGTATAGGAAACAAAACAATACACTGGGGAGCAATGGGCCAAACAACTCGTATCTTCCTTTTTGCCAAAGATACCATAGGCAGCTTCTCCCCAGTTTTAATTTAGTTTTTTTAAAATTAGAAGTGAACACAAACTTTTAACTTCAGTATTTTTGACTCCTATTTCCTTTTACACTTTTCCCTCAAAAAGAAAAAAGTCCTACAGTGCTTTTCCTCTATCTGAAGACAGGAATCACCTGCTCCCCGCTGGGTTTTCTGCCAGCTGGCCATCAGCTGGCTTTGTGCTGAATGCTGGCGCTTCCAGTTCCTGCAAAGCCACGTTTCACACCAAGCCACAGGTGACAGCGGCTTCCCCGCCTAGGCTGGCATGCTTCTCCCTCACTTCCCAACTTCTGATGTGATGTGATTAGAAGAAAAATTACAGTTAAAGGAGCCATTATCTAATTGAATCTTTCCATTGTCTAGTGATAAAGCTGAGACCTGGGAGAATTAAGATAGATTTCTTAAATCCACACACACCCAATCTTTTCTGCCTACTACTTCTTCCACGCCATGCTATCTTCCTCCTATGGGGCTGAGAATTAGACATGTATTTAAAGAGACTTGACAAGATATAAAGGGATGTGTCACATGAATATACTGGGATTATTCCGACCAAATCTAATCTAAAATTACTTCTCCATCTTACTCCTATTTCTTTCCCAAACTCTGAGTCATTTGTTGAATGATTTAATAAAAATACAAAGACATCCCCATTGTACACACGTACACAACAGTGAATAGCAGACGTTGCTCTTACAACCTAGTGCTCTCTCCATCTTTCCCCTTTTGAGCCCCTCCCTGGCTCTGCATTTAATTTTTTCCTTTTCTGTATCTTTTTCCAATTCTCAAGGGTTTGAAGGACACACTGGGTTAAGAATTAGCTGCAAATTTACTTGAAATAGCTAAAATTTTGTGTTTTGTACTGGGAATTGAATCAGGGACCATTTACCTCTGAGTGATTCCCAAGCCCTATTTTGTTTTGATTTATTTTACTTACTTACTTACTTACTTACTTACTTACTTACTTACTTACTTACTTACTTACTTATCTGTGGTACTGAGGATGAAACCTGGGGCATTGTACCTCTGACCTATACCCTATTTTTCAATCTTTTGATTTTTTTTTTTTTTTTTTTTTTTTTTTTTTGGTGGTACTGGGGTTCCTGGAAACCCTTCTACCTCCGGGCTACCCTCCCAAACACCTATTTTTTATATTTTTATTTTGGAAACAGGGTCTCTTAAGCCAGCAAGGCTGGGTTCAAACCTGTGCGACCCTCCTGTCTCTGCCTTCCAAGCCCAGGGATTACAAGCTGTGCCACCACGCCTGACCTGCACATCCGACCTGTCTTTTGATTTTTGAAACAGAGTCTCACCGAATTGTGAATGCCCTTGCTACGTACTTGAGGCTGTCCGGGAACCATAATCCTCTGTTATAAGGGTGCACTACCAAGCCCAGCTGTTTTGTTTTACTTTGAAACAGTCTCACATCATTACTGAATCTGCCTTTGAACCTGCGATCCTCCTCTTAGTCTCTCAAGTACTGAGATTACCGAAGTGTGCCATTGCACCTGGCTGGAATAGCTATAATTCTAAATGAAAAAAAAAAAATGTGACAATGCTAAGTGCTTAGGAAGGATGTGAAGAAACCAGAACTTGCACACATTACTGGTGGGACTGCAATATGGCATGGCAACCCTGGAAGACAGTTTGGCAATTTCTTAAAATGTTAAAATCTACATTTAACCCAGAAATCCCACTACTGAATATCCAAGACAAGCAAAATAATTATGTTCATTCAAAAATTCCTACATAATTATTAGTGGCAGTATAACTCATAATTGCCAAAACTGAAAACAATCCACCTGTCAGGGGTGAATGGATAAACAAGGGGTAAACCGGTATGATGGGATATTAACCACTGGGAAAGACAAACTACCAATATGTGCAGTGTCTTGAGTTAACTTCACATGCATTGCGTTGAGTCAAAGAAGCCAGGCTCAAAAAAATATTTCTTTTGGGTGGACATTCTTTTATATGACATTCCAGACCAGGCAAATCCATAGGAGAGGGAAACATCAGCGGCTGGCAAAGGTAAGGGGTGATGATTTGACTACTAAGGGACACGACTACAAGGAAAGTTGGGGGGGCTGAGTAAGCTGTTTATTTCCTAATTACAGTGGTGGTTACAAGACTAAGTAGGCATTGGTGGAAAACTCAAACTAAGTACTTTTTTTGGCAGGGGAGGAATAGGACAGGGCTGGGGATTGTATTCAGGCCTTCGTGCATGCTAAGCACACTTTCTGCCACTCAGTTATACATCCCAGCCCGTTATATGTTAAAAATGAATGTTGCTGTTTGTTTATATATTGCTGTTTGATTAAATTAACGTTAAGCTGGGTGTGGTGGTGCACGCTTGTAATCTCCGCGCTTGGGAGGCCGAGACAGGAGGATCGCGCAGGTTCAAAGCCAGCGCGCTGGCTTAAGAGACCCTGTTTCCAAATAAAAAGTTTAAAACAGGTCTGGGAGTGTAGCCTGGAGGGAGAAGGGTTTCCAGGAACCCCAGTACCACAAAAAAAAAAAAATAATAATAATAATAATAATAATAATAATAATAATAATAATAAAAAATAACGTTAAAATCATGCTATGTAAGAAAAACTTAGGTACAATATTCACTATGCTTTTATGATCTTGAAAATACTATAGTTCTTAATTATTTCAATTATAATAATCGAAATTTACCTATTAAAATATGCTGGGCACTGATTCATATATTTGATCTTCACAAACCTAACAATCACAACAATCCCATCAAGTAGGTATTTTCAATGCCCTGACTTTATATATAAGGATATTAAGGTACCAAGAAGTTATGTAACTTGCTCAAGTAATAAAAATGCATGACAACATGGACATGGTGATGCACGTCTGCAATCCCTGCACGTGGAAGGCTGAGATAGGAATATAGGCTGAAGGTCAGCCTCAGCAATTTAGCAACACTCTCAACAGCTTAGTGAGGCCCTGTTTCAAAATAAAAAATTCAAATGTAGGGGGAGTAGCTTGGAGGTAGAGTACCCCTGGGTTCAAATCCTAGTACCAAAAAATCTAAAAACTATGTAACAAATTAAGAATTGTTTACGTAATTGAAAATTCATGTATTTATAAGATGAGGGGTCAATAAAATATCCACAAAATGAAACTAAACAAACACATATGATGAAGTTGCATTTCTTATATTCCACTCTACTAACTGGGAGCTCTGTAAATTTCCCACATTTTTGTTCAAAAAAGTAAAAAAATAAAAATGAACTTTGCTAATATATATATATATATATTTGTTAAATTTACATATTTAATGTTTTGAGCTTATTTTATTGTGTTAGCATAGTTATGATCATATTAGATATTAATATAAATTTAAAATCAGTTCTGACTCAGATTTTTCAATGAAAAATCTCAAATCATCCTTTTTAAAATATACTCACTAGTGCCAGGCATGGTGGCGCATGCTTGTAATCCCCATGCTTGCGAGGCAGAGACAAGAGGATTGTGCAGGTTTGAAGCCAGCCATGCTGGCTTCAGAGACCCTGTTTCCAAATAAAAATATAAAATAGGTCTGTGAGTGTAGCCCAGAGGTAGAAGGGCTTCCAGGAACCTCAGTACCACCAAAAAAAAAAAAAAAAAGAAAAGAAAAAGAGATATACTCACTAGTGATCATAAAATAAAAATTAAAATGAGATACTATTTTCTTTCTATTTCATTAAAAATATTTAAAATACTTAACATTAGTGAGACTACATACAAAAGAACTTCTCTGTTCTGCTACTAACACTGTATATTGATACCGATTTTTTTGGTAAGTGATAAGGCAGTATTGTCAAAAACAGAAATGTTCATATTTAATTAACAATTATACTTCAAGATCTCTACCATGCAGGAATACTCAGAAGTACATAAAGATATGGGTACAAGATTATTCACTGAAACATAATTTGTAATACTGAACAATGAGAAATAAGAAGCCACCAATAAGGGAGAAAAGGGGATATTTTACAGTAATTTTATATTACTGAATATCAAGCACCCATTCACGAGAATAAGGTAACTCATAATGTCCGATATGGAAGGATGTGTAGGCTATGTTATCCAGTGAGTAAATAAAACCAATTGCAAACCATTATGAATGGCATTTCTCCCTTTTGCCTATCAAGACAAATTCTAAAAGAAATGTTTATGTTGCCTTAATGTGTTTTTAGATGAATTTTAAAAGTGGGCATAATAAACCCAAGATTACTTTTCAAAAAGACTGATTAGAGAAAAACAGCCTCTCCTCAATCTCTTTCCATCCTCTTATCTCCTTCCAGGTCTCTTCTTTTACCAAACCTAACTAGAAATCAGAGACCAGTGCTGCTTCATAGGTGAGATTCCTGGGGTAGACAACAGAGAACAAACCCAGACGGCAAATAAAAGAAACCCAGTAGAACAATACAGAGTTAAACAAAATAAGGAGGTTACAAAGCATTACCTATAACACGGTTACCATTTTAATTTATACATATATACATATACATATACATATACATATACATATACATATAGAGAGAGAATGGTATACCTGGGTTATAAAATTATATTATAGTTTATTTTATATATCTTTCTTATATGTAATTAATATTTTATTAAATTAATGTCATAAAATTTTTAAAAATAAAACAAAAATATCTATAGAGGTCCTATATTAAGATTAATTATCTAGGCAGAATAGATAGTCAAAATGGTCATATTACCAAAAGCAATCTTCAGGTTCAACCCAACCCCTATCAAAATACCAATAGCATTCATTATAGAATTAGAAAAAAAGTCCTAAAAAGTCCTAAAATTCATATGGAAATGAACAAAAGACCCAAAATAGTCAAAGCAATTTTAAGCAGTAAGAACAATGCTGATACCTGATTTCAAATTATGCTATAAAGATACAGTAACAAAAATCAGCATGGTATTGGCATAAAAACTCACAGGCCACTGGAATAGAACAGAAGACACAAAAGACAAATCCACAGTTATAGCAGCTGATCCTTGACAAAGGCAGCAAAAACAAAACAACAGCCTTTTCAACAAATGATGCTGAGAACACTGGACATCCTGAATCCTGAAAGCTAAAACCTCAGAGTGTCCTCCCGGGATGGGCTCTCAGAAAGCTGACAAGACTTTTAGTTCTGGGCCATCAGCATCCATTTCTGTAATACAGAAACGTTCAATTGTTGTGTTGTTCACTATGGTAGCCACAGACTACATGGAGCTGTTAAGCATTTGAAATGTGGCAAGTGCCACTGAAGAACTGAAATTCTAGCATAATATCACTTAAAGTTAAATAGCCTAATGTGGCCTAGTGGCTAACTGTTCTGAACAGCACAGCCCCAGGCAAGAAACTGCAACACATTTCTTGGACATCAGAGCAGATCACAAGAAAAAGATGAAATCACAGGCACACCAGGGGATTCCTTAATAACCAGTTCACTTAAATCACCCCATATTGACACCCAAAGTTCATAAGCCTTGCTCACATGCAAGTGGCTATTTGGCTTATTAAGTTACCCATTTTTCAAATTATGAGCCAAGAGGCATTTGAGAAAATACTAGAATATGATATTAGAGAATAAAAGAAACGGAAATAAGTACACCTAAAGGAAACAAACTACCCAGGGAGAAAAAAAATGCTTCAAAGAAAACCATCTCAAACATTTTTAGAAACATATGAAAATACTAATTCCGGGAAACAAGAATAGCATGCTCTTGTGAGAAAAAGAAATCAAAGGAATATTCAGAGAATAAAAGAGCTACTGGAAGTTTAAAACAGCAAAAATGTTTACAAAAACTTAATGAAAGTTAGAAAGTAAAGTTGAGGAAAGAGCCCCTAAAAAGGCAAAAAAGTAAAAAGAATAAGAGGCCAAGACAGGAGGTCCCATACACCAATAATACAAGGCTAAAAACCAAAGTAATGAAAAATTGGAGGGGAGGAAATCAGAAACAACTAATTCAAGAAAAGTCCTCAGAACTGGGGATGATGATATCCCACCTTCAGAGCCTACTGAAAGCTAGATAATGGATGAAAACAGACTCTCACCGTAGCATACTGCTGCAGCTTCTGAACAGCAGAAACTAAGAACATCCTATGAGACTTTTAGAAGAAGAGACAGGTCATAGACAAAGGAACAGAAGTGAAACTGGCTTGAGACTCTCAGCAGCAACATCAGAATCTGTGCCAGGTTCACCTTGGGCATTTTCTTCTTGGCTCAAAAAGATGGTCTGTTAAAAAGCAAGGATGTGGGCACGCAGTTTTCAGTCTTTCTCTGGAGTGGCCCTTACCAATTTGGATAGAAGTGAACGTAACATAAATTCTAATCTGTACTTGGCTTCTTTGCCATGTGCTAATTATGATTCCTGTTCCAGCTTCCAGACAAGGAGATGATGCTTATCTCGCCTGCCACAAGCACTTGGCTTTGACCTGCCCCTGCAAGACAGATGAATTCAGGAGCAGAAAACATTAGCACTGGACAGCCAACACCTGCGGTGCCCTGCCAGCTGCCCTGACTGTGGACAGCCCTGCTTCCCAGCATTTACTCTTTCATACACAACTGGCCCTCAACTTCCTCCACAAGAGCATCAGGTCCATCTGTGGGAACCAAAGTCAGATGATGACCCAGACACTTTGCACCTTCGGGAGCCTCCAGCTAACGATGGCAGTGTAAAAGTATATTACTTCTCAATTTCTCAAAAAGAAAAACAATATCTATAGTCGTTGGAGATACATAGATAGTTGATAAAATGTTAAAGAAAAACAAGAAAATGGTAGGACCAAAAGAATAATGGTTGTGGTGGGGAGCATGGGGTTTGTAAAGTACTAGCAATGTTCTGCTTAAGGATGGCAGGTACATGTGTGTTCATTAGCAATGACTTATAGACTATGTGCACAAACACCACATACCCACACTCTCTTCTAATTATGTGTTACATCAGCAATGACAAAAACATTTTTAGTAGTCACTACTCATGGCAAAAACAGGGAAGGAACAGAGCTCGTATTTTTAATTTCATGTACTTTTACATTACTCTATTATGTTAAGATAAGCATTCATTTTATAATTAAGATACCTTAATTATAAAAACTTTAAGAAAACATTAATTAGCCCATGATAGGATTATTTATTTACTATCCCTAATCAAATGCTCTACTAGAAAAAGCAATCCTTGGGAGTCAATTGAAACAAGTATATTGGACAGCTTATACTTTTTCCAAGATTAATCTAAAATAAATAAATAACATGCTGATATTGATTTACACGACAAAATCAAATATATAAAATGAAAATGTGAACATTAAAGTCAATTACTGCATTATATGCATTTATATAGTCATTATTGCAAAATGATCACTTAGCAACAAAAAAATGTTCTAAGTTAAAACAATGACAGCTTGATTACTAAAACTATTCTACAATCGCAAGACATCTAATATGCTGCATAGTTGGAGACAGATGCCCTTTCTCTACTACTCTTCTTGTAAGCTTCACTATCACATTTAGTTTTACCCCAAATGTAAATAAACATTATGAGCTGATTAATTTCTTTTAAATACACATATGAATGCTTATTTGCACAACATCATTTTGACTAACACATCTGCATTTTTGTTGAAACCTTTTAAGAGTTTATGTAAGCCTTTCTGTGCATGCCACAAAGATCCATATAGATTTTTTCAGAACTTATTAGCAACATAAACACATCTATCTTGCCTGATAACATGGTATGTTTCTTTATTCTCCCAATGATAGCTATATTTGTTTTCCTTTCTGATCTCTAAGGACAAAAAGCTTACAGATAAATTTAACATCTGAGTCTGGAAGCAAAGACTGTGGTTATTATCTCTTCCTTGTCTTATAATCTTTTATTTTTATTCTCAATGGCACTATCATATATATCTTTTATAACAAATTACCTTAAATTCTTTTAGGAACTAGGCTATGACTTTAGCACAATTTAAACTGAATGTCACCATTTTATTTTTTCATCTTTATTTAAAAATAAAGTCTCTTTATTAAAGCATGGTATCAGAAAACAAATAGAATTTGTATTTAAAATTGTTAGAAATATTCTTAAGATGAAAAAAATACTCTTCAAATAACTATACCATCAGAGAAACAAGTAACAAATATAAGTTGAAAGAACTTAAAATATTATTATTTATTATTATCTTTTTTTTTTTTTTTGCAGGCCTAGGGATGGAACCCAAAGGCATTCAACCTCCAAGCTATACCCCCTGTCCTCATTTTTTATTCTTTATTTTGAGAAGGGTCTCACTAAGTTGCAGAGGGCCTCACTGAGTAGCTGGGGCAGTCTGAGAATCACGAGCCTCTGGTCTCAGCCTCCCGAATTCTAGGATTACAAACGTGTGCCACCACGCACGGCTCTTAAAATATTTTTGTATGAATTAAACATTCATAAGCCTGGTGAAGGGAGCTGAAAGGATAGTATACCTTTCCCGGCTTGGGGAATATAGCAGGACAGGGACAGACTGGATAGTTTCTTCAAGAAAATACTACTTTTCCAGATAGAAAAAGAAGGCACAAGATAAGCAGGCATTTTAGAGAGGTCTTAGAAGAAATGAATCACAGTTTACCAATTCTGACAAAACATAACAAGACAGATAAGAACAGAATGGAGCCAAAACTCAGTTACTTCTACCAAAATGAAGCGAGAAGAACTTTGAACTGTCAGTAAGATTCCAGCCAACAAGCCTTTACTCCTTGCAGAGAAGTCCATTCTTAGAGTCTCAGAACAGAATGAGGGTTGCAGGAGTGATGTCAAAATGACAATCTCATCTCTATTACCTTTTTCTTGATGTTTGATGAAATAAGAATTATATATGCATGATTATCTTCATAAATAATATGTCAGTAAGTATTCATAGTTCTTTAAACCCTGATGCAATTCTTTTACTTAAAATGTATCCAAAAGTTAGTACAGAAAGAGCAAAAGAAAGCATATACAGTATGATTCCATTTACCTGAAACTCTCAAATAAATAGATGATTTAAAAATGTCAGAAGTGTGAATAATGATTACCCTAGATAAAGTGTGAAACAGATGTAGCACCAGGGAGGGGCACCAGGGGGCTTCTAAGATTTTGCTAATACTCTGTTTCTTGATTTAGCACTGGTTACACGTGGTACATTCACTTTATGAAAATTATCTGAACTGTACATCTCTAACTTATGTACTTCATATATATAGTTCAACAATATTTATTTTTAAAAGTTAAATATGGGCCGGGCGTGGTGGCGCACGTTTGTAATCCCTGCGCTTGGGAGGTGGAGACAGGAGGATCGCGCAGGTTCAAAGCCAGCCACGCTGGCTCAAGAGACCCTGTTTCCAAATAAAAATATAAAACAGGTCTGGGAGAGTAGCCTGGAGGTAGAAGGGTTTCAGGAACCCCAGTACCACCAAAAAAAAAAAAATTAAATATGTACATATTTTACCTTTTACACACACACACACACACACACACACACACACACACACACACGTATTGTGAAGACTAAGCCCAGGGGCACTCTATCACTGAGCTCCATCATCAGAACACCTTTTATTTTATTTTGAGACAGGGTCTTGCTAAGTTGCCCAAGTTGGCCTCAAACTTGTGATCCTCCTACCTCAGCCTCCAGAGTATCTGGGATTAAAGGCATGTGTCACCACACCCAGCAGTTAAATATAATAATTTCAACTAGGTACTTTATAAATAACTCAGATATAAACAGTTTATAGAAAAATATAAATGGTCAATAAACATGATTAAATGGTTTTTTCAAGAAAATAACAACATACCTTTCCCCCTCCCAGTAGATTGTCAAATTTTTTTTATCTTTGATGTTCTGAAAAGTTTTTTTGTTGTCCTTGCCTTCTCAGCTGGAGGGAGTTAAAGTGATAAAGCCACTTCAGAAGCCAAATTAATAAGGAGCTTTTCTAATTTTGAATAAGCCTACCACTGCAAATTCCTTCTTAGGACCTTTCCCAGAGACATACTCATCTGCACGTACACAAATGTTTCACTGTAGTATTGTCTAACAGAAAAATGAGAAACATAAATGTCCACCAGAGGGAAGAGCTAAGGAAACCAAACCCTGGTACAGCCAACACTATGAAACCCTATGGAGCAGCTGGAAGGAATGAGATCAACTTAATTTCCTAATATGAACAGCTCTCCAAGACGTATCACTAACAGAAAAAGAATGTGATGCCATTTTCGAAGAAGGGAACCACATCCCTCAAAACCCCTGATGCTTGATGGTAAGACCTGCAAACAAAACCACCATAAATATGTCTACAAGGAAGGCTGCCCATAATACAAATGATCACCTCTATGGGATGGGACAGGATATACTTGGGGATGGTGGTCCAAGGGAACTAAACCTTTCCATAGCATCTTTAAAAAGAAAGTATTTCTATTGGTCATGTTTATAGTTAAAGACATCAGTACGAAAGTGAGAGAGGGCGCAGCTTAAACATAGCCAAAGTAAGTTGCTTTCCAGTAATTCTTATTTCTACAATCCCAAAGTAAAAAAAAATTAAATATGGAAATAGTAATGACTTGTACCTCTTAGCCAAATGACTATTTACCATACTCTAAACTCAAAGTAAAATTTTGCAAAGTAAAAAGTTCCCTTGTAAAGCTAAAACTATACTGGTACCAACAGGGATCCTGGGTCTAACAAATAACAAAGGTCACTCAAAACCATCATTCAATTTACTTCACAGCATTTATATCCATTCACTTGAAGTTTAAGTTCACGTTTTGTTTTTTCCTTCGTGAGACAGAACTAGTCAGTCAAATGTATAATTAAAGAACAAATGACTGATGGAGGCGTAGAGACTGTCAAAGCAAGCAAGGAGTTTACTAAAATTAAATCCACAGACACAAAATATGAGCCCATGAATATATAAATATTTTAGCCTCTTAAGAATAAACAAAGTTCTAGCAGAAAACAGTTGCTCCAGAATTTACAAAAACCAGAATGAACATTTCTGACTCTATCTCTGTTTACTTTAGTCGATGCATATGCATTAAAGACAGAAAAAGGAAAAAGTTAAAATAATCTGTCAAATCTTACCAAGTTATTCCAGCATTTCATTTAAACGGAAAATAAGCACAAATGATTGTCATTCCATAGTCATTTAAAACTCATGATAATATTTCTACCATGAAATGCTATCAATCTGCAGGCAAAGTACTATGAAGAATAACAACATGGAAGGAAAGGAGGAAGAGGGAGAGGGAGGGAGGGGAAGGAAGTCGAGAAAGCATATAATTAAGCCAAATTCATGGAAAATCAGGAGCTAAAGCAGTTTGTCAAATCCTAGAGTCTAGAACTAGAATTAAAATCAGGGGACGTCAGACATCTTTTGGTGTCACATTTGGAGTAGAAAGGCTGAGGGACCTGCCTTGTGTGTAGTGACAGCTAAGACCTGCCATCTCCTGGGACCACTAGAAAAGAGTCACAGGAAGCTAAGTAACTGAGAAGGAATTAAGACACAAAGCCAGCCTGGCCTGGAGGAAGAATAGTGCTCAGTCAAGCTAAGACAAAGATGTGAAGAGGCAGACGTCATGACGTTACTCTTTATGGTACATACTGCGTGCTGACTGGTTTGTCACAAAGAAGTTTTCCCAAAGTCTCAGGATTCATGTTGGGTTTTGTTGCTTCCAAATTACTTCAAACAACATAAATGATTTTTAACATAATGATTAATGATTTTTAAGTGAAATGCCAGCAACATTTTTCTGCATGTTAAGAACACTGTATTTAAACAGTTTCCTCTTATTACACAAGGTTTCCCTCTAAGACATAAAAGGTAAAACCACATACACCTACACTAAATGGAACAGTACTATATAAACCCACTTCGGAAAGAATGATTAGGGGTAACTATAGGATTCCTCCTAGCTATTATTAAATTGACTATCTTTTCCAATTATTCATTATCGTCATCAAAATGTTAAATATAGAGTTAAATATGGCCCACCAACTCTACTCCTAGAAATGTACCCAGGTGAAGTGAAAATGTGTCTATATAAAAACATGCACAGAACGTCCATAGCCTCACTCTTAATAATAGTCAAGAAAGTAGAAACGTCCCAAATGTTCTTTATGTATTGAATAAACAAAAGTGGTATTTGCAAGTGTTACAGGACAAGAAAAGGGATGAGGTTACTGATCCACATTACAACATAGACAAACTTTGAAAACACTGAGAAGCAAAAGAAGCCAGTCAGAAAAGCCCACGTATTGTTACTGTATGATTTTACTCTTTGAAATGTCTAGAACAGTCTCTATAGAGACAGAGGGTAGAATAATGTTTCCCTAGGGCCGGGGCTAGAAGAATAGAAAGCAACAACCAATGAGCCCCAAGTCTGTTTAGGGGGTTAAAAAGTCTTAAAATTAGATAGTGGTAATGGCTACACGATGTATACTTTGCATATACAAACTTATGAATTGTGTGATATTTGAGTTATATCTCAAAACAAAGAGAGTTAATTAGCTGGAAGATTACCAACACATAAATAACTCTAGTCAATTCTATCCTGGGGATATGAATGCTGAAGGAAAGAGAAATTTCAGTGATATCTATCTATACACAGTGGGGTTTTACTCAGCCATAAAGAAGAACAAAATTATGTCATCTGTAGGAAAATGAATGGAACTGGAGACCATCATGTAAGTGAGAACAGCCAGACTCAGCTAGAGAGAAATGGGGAGAAGAGGTGCCTTCCCTCATGAAAATGAGCCGCCAGCAGCAGTAGGTAGTGCACGGGGCGTGGGAGGGAGCAGGGGAAGGGAGCAGCAGAGTAAGGAAGGAGACCGCATGGGGCTTGCACATACCAGTCCATCACTATGAATCTCGCTGTCATGAATCATTACAATGCACCAAGAGAAACGTGCTTTAAAGGAAAAACAAAAAGGAAATTAGGACCAAAAACCTGAGCAAATAAAGCCAGAAAATAAAAGGGACCAAAAGCTAGATAAGTGACATCACTGAAGAGAAAGTCATGTAAAATTCATTAAAATATTACCAAGAGTTGTCCCTGTATAGTGACTCTGATGTTTTTCCTCTCCTCCTTCTCTTTATTTTCCAATTTGTGTGAAAAGAGAATTATTGTTACATAAGAACAAAATCCCAACAATAATTATTTCAATAGAAAAAAATCAGAAGCCATAATTTATTATATTAAAGGGCTAGACACAGCCCATCTCTAATACATATCACTGAGACAGAGTTAACAATAAGATAGAGTTAAAAAAATTTAATAAGAAGTTAAATTAAATTTGAACCAGGAATGGTGGCATATGCCTGTAATACCAGTACTTGAAAGGCAGACACAAAAGGATCACAGAGTTACAGCCACTGTACAGTAACATAGCAAGACCCTGTTTCAAAATAAAAAATAAAATGGGGTGTGGGTATAACTCAGAGGTAGAATACTCCTGGGTACCAAAGTAAGTAAGTGAAAAAACAAATTTTGAATACACACTCTCAAAGACACTGGTCCAAGGTTTTCATAAATGAGACTTGATAATTGGATATCAATCTTTTTTTCTAATACAAAATCACTGGTATTCACTGAAAAACATAAAATATCACTGTTTCAAGAGAGTGTCTAACAACTGATGGGACCAGACAAGACATAAAATACTTTCCTTCAGAAATTACAATTTTTCATATTATAATTCTTCAAAACACAAACTGAGCACATTATTTCTAAGACTCATAGTAATACCAGTGCCTTTAGTAAAAGATGTTTAAGTTATAACTGAATGTACAATCAGCATTTTGTCAAGTAAAACAAAGACAGCTGTCATTCATGGGACAGTTTTTTGTTTCCTTTGATAGATACAAGCAAAATGAAAAAAAAAAAAAAACAACAGTTCGCTCAGCTTCTCTCTTAAAATCTGTTCTTTACATAGGAGATGGTAGTTTCCTCCTATTTTCAAGGGTTGGCCCCCTAGAACTGTACACTAAGTTATGTACATGAATTTTTCCTGCCAAGAGGATCCCTAACGTTTAGCAGAAATTTTTGTAACTCAAGAAGAGTTAAAATACTGCTGCCTGGCATGGTGGCTCATGCCTACTAAGAAGGCTGAGGTAGGAAAATCCCAAGTTTGTGGCCAGCCTGAGCAACTTGGCAAGATTCAGTATCAAAATAATGTTTTTTAAAGGGGGTGGGGAGGCTGGGGATATAGCTCAGTAGTAGAGCACTTGCTTAGCATGTACAAGGTTCAATCACTAGCACCTCAAAAACAGAACAAAACAAAAATCCCTGCTGCTTTAGAAAAAACAATTCAACCATGGCCTAAAATTATCTCCTGCTAAAAACAAATCCTGGAGCCATTTTTAACTCTCAAGAAATTAAGCTGTATAATTTTCATTTGTAAATCAAATTTACAGAGTATCAAGGAAATAAAGTAAAACTAGAGATAAATCATACACTGTCACTATTCTAGAAAATAAGCTGTGAAGCAAAAAACACCTGTGAAATATTGAGGAAAAGATAGAAATGACACCTATAGATTATTATGTTATTTATATTTATTTGTCTTAGGCCTTGTTTTAAAGATATTAGAGATTTCTTAATTATTATTTAAGAACTCATATGAAATGAAATGGGTTTTTGTCCAAAAAATTTCAGATTGATGGAATTCTCTCTGAATGTTAAAAATTTTATAAAACACTTTTTTTCCAGTTTATTCTAAAAAACAATGATTAGGTTTCAGTTCCTGTACAAAAGTATATTTTTTTACAAATAATAGCAGGGTTAATATGTGGAACATCTGCTTTGCTATTAAAAGATTACATCGGTGATCCTTTTTTCCCTAGACTAGCAAAAATCAAAATGAATAGCAGATGGATATTGACCCTAGAAGTCTCTCTGTGTATTTTAAATTGTTTCATGTAGCATGTTCTTACCATTAACAAATAAAAATACAAATGAAGAAATTAATGTGAATCTCAATAAAAATATCTTCTTTGGTAACAAAAAGTTTATGAGGCCTTAAGAAAAAGGCAAGTAGTTTAGAATTTTTAAAAATTACGTGTAAAATCTACAAATGTACCTCTGCTATCTGATGAACAAAAAAAGGTAGTTTCTAGAATGATATAATACAACCATTAAATTATAAAAAAAATGTCCCTGAAAGTTCATTCAATTTAAAAACCACACCACCTATAAAATCATCTATCACGGAAACTTTTAGTTCAAAGAGGTATTAAAGAAAACGGCCTGCAAACCTTTTGGGCCATGGAGGCCTTACTCAAAAATCACACCAAGAAGACTGGTGTAAAACCAAAGCGCAGCTCCAGTTCAGTTGCCCCCACCACGCGACCCTCCTCTGCCTGCACCTCTCCTCCCTAGGTGTTAAGTGACATCATTTGCAACCAGCAGGCCACGCAAGCCCTTCAACATCTTTGATGAAGCAACAGATAAGTTTTTTTCCTTTTCTTACTGCTAGAGAATTCCTTATGTGCACTGCCTAGTAGTTTGTTTACTCACAGAATCTTGACTTAATCACAAATATAAAATCTTAGAAAGTGAAAAGGGCTCAGAGCAGGGCAGGACTTCCCATTCTCAAGTCTCTTCTGTCTCTGGAGACTCTGCTCTAATTAAATTGGTGCTTTCAAATACGTCCTTTTTTCAGAGACATTGAAGGACAGGGAGGAAATAAAATTACTATAGAAAGTACTTTACATCCAATATTCCAACTCTCACGACTCTGCAAGGTTAATAAAAGTAAACAGAATGATGTAAGCAGAAGCACCATGTGTTCTCCAAAATAGGATCTGAGTGATACTATCCTTAAAATGAACACTCTTGATTCTCAGCATCACTGAAATGGGGCTGTGAAGAGGGTGGTAACAATACACTAAAAAGAAAAGAAAAAAAAGGGAAAGACCATAAGACCCACAAAGTAAAACCTAATTTAAATCAATGAGGCCAAACTGATCAATGTAAAGAAAGTTTAATAAACATGTTCTCAAGGAATCGACGATTAAAAATGAAATCACTGCTCTTAGTGAAAGTATGAAGTCTAATGAAAAGAGAAAAAATACAAAGTCAGGGGCTGTTACAAATGTAAAAATTATACTCAATTTAAAACAAAAAATGCAAAAAAGTAAAATATCTTTCAAATATCTAAAAAACTCCTATAAAAATATTAGTTACTCTACCATTTAAAGAAACAAAACCTCAGGTTTTCAGCCAGTACTAGTGCATGCCTATAATACCAGTACTTGGGAGACTGAGACAGGAAAATCACAGGTTCAAGGCTAGACTCAGTAACTTAGCAAGACCCTCAGCAACTTAGTAAAACCCTGTTTCAAAAAAAATTTTTTTAAAGGGCTCTGGGTATAACTCAGAGGTCAAATACACCTGGGTTCAATCCCCAGTACCAAATAAATAAACAAATAAAATGCTGAAAATATTTTTAATTTGTTTTTCTCTAAAAGACCATTCATCTTGGTTACCTAGAATCTTGAACAGAAATTCAATATATAGGCTAAAGTAAAAAATATGACATTAAACTACTACAAAGTACCACATAATTGATATGTTTCAGAAGTTATAAGGGACAACACTCCTCCAAGAAGCTAAGTGAATAATCAGTGGAATGAAACTAAGGACCCTGAACTGGTGCTGGGCTGCTGAGTTCTGTCCACGTCTTTCATCATACTGGAAATACCAAAAAACCAGCCAGGGGTGAGCTGGAAGACAAACCAGGGCCTCTCCCTCAATGTCCACTTTACCATATTTTAGAAATAATACTTTTATCTCAAAACACAAGCTCATAGGCAGATTACAAAATTCTCATGGAACTTAACCATCTAGCAGGGGAATCAAATTCTCAAATAAATTGATGCTGAATTAAAGGCTATTAGAGATATAAGAGGGATACACTCCCTAGGAAGGCCAGACAAGGCTTACCTGACCACAGAATAGTAATGAAAACAAAATAGAGACGTTTTGTTTTTTTTATTTGGCTTTGGTTTGTGTGATAACTGGGGCTGAGCATGTGGAGACAGGGGCTAGAGAAAAGACAGTATGTGTGACATCCCACATCCTAAGGAGGGTAGGTCTTAGGCCCAAAAACTAAAAATAAGAGCTTATATTTTGTATTTCAAGTTTATACTTGCATAATAATATATATCTGTATTCGTCACATTCAAATTTTTATAATGTTCCAACTGCATTGGAAATAAAGGACCACATTCTCTGTATAATCATGGAAAGGGATGATACTAGGCTTTTGGTAATGCTGGTCCATTGCATTTGCATACACATAATACATACAGTGTACAAAGCATTCTCTTTTGACCCTTGCAGCAATCTATGAGAGAGAAAAGATAGAAATTTCAAAGATGAAGAAATAGAGCCAGACATGGTGGTACATGCTTTTAATCCCAACATTTGGGAGGCTGAGAGAGGAGGATTGTGGTTCACGGACAACCTCAGCTACTTAGTGAGGCCCTCTGCAACTCAGTGAGACCCTGTTTCAAAATAAAGAATAAGAAATAGAGCTGGGGGTGTATCTTGGAGGTAGATTGCCCCTGGGTTCCATCCCCAGTATCAGAAGAAGAAGAAGAAGAAGAAGAAGAAGAAGAAGAAGAAGAAGAAGAGGAGGAGGAGGAGGAGGAGGAGGAGGAGGAGGAGGAGGAGGAGGAGGAGGAGGAGGAGGAGGAGGAGGAGGAGGAAAGAAAAAAGGGGAAAAAAAAGCAAGAATAAAAAATAGAGCTGGGGGGAGTGTATCTTGGAAGTAGAATGCCTCTGGGTTCCATCCCCAGTATGGGAAAAAAAAAGAAGAAAAAAAAAGAAAAGAAAAGGAAAAGAAAGAACAATGGGCTTGTGCCCTAGGTCAAAAGGCTAGAGCCCTGAAGTTATGTCTGACATACAGGCATCTACACACCCACCTTCTACACATCAGGCAGCAGAAAGACCACGAGAAACTCCACTGAGTGCTGAGAGTGCAGGTCCTGACACTAGACCCAGGCTTCCCTCAGCCAGCACATTCAGCAGGCATAACCCCAGTAACTACACATACCTCTATAATAAGCAAGAAGTCAAGAATAATACACAGCTAATTGTCTTATTTATAAACAAAAATGTTTTATATGAAATTTTAGAGAAACCATGACACCTTACTGATTGCCTAGAGTAGTAGTACTCTAGGACTCATGTTCTGCCAATAACTATTCATGTACAATTCTGAGCTGGTAATACCAAGCCCCATGCCACCCCCACCTCTGCCCTCTCACTACCACCACCCTGAACTTCTTAACCAAGGGCTCTCCATGGGACAGCACTGTCGTCCCCCCAGCCCCCACCCCCGGCATGGGGTGCTAATCTGTTGGAGCTTTTTCCTTGGTTTTGTTGTTATTGTTGTTGTTCTTTTAGCATAATCATACCTTGTGTTGTATTTCAAATTATTTTTCTTTTATTTCTTCTTCATATTACAATGAAAGAATCATAAAGATTCCTTTTAATTATGGGGTAAAATCACCCCATAATTCGATATTTACTATAAAATTAAGGGGAGCTTTGGGAGACATAGAATTGAGAATTAATGGAATTAATGGAATCAAAAGTTCTTTCCAGTTCTATTATTTACTGATTCTATAAATATTTTTCACACTAATATATGAGATGATACTGCTAAAGGGAATATTCAGATCTGACAATTTGTGGCTAAGAACAAAAAAATCCAAATCTGTTTCTGCATGTGATTAAATAATTAATTTTGTAAAAAAGCAATTATATTCTACTGTAATATGTCAGAAAATTGTGTTCTTTAAAATTAAAATAAAAGTACCAAAAAGAAAATCAATCTTAGAGTAGGGACTTATATTTACAAGTTCAAAAAGAAGCCCTGCAGTTGGCAAAGATACAGGCGTATGTCTCAGTTAACCCCAAAATCACATTTTATGAAATGGCCATAATGTGAAATAAATCCTGAATTAATATATTTAGTATACTCCCTTCAACCTGAAAACAGAGAAATTGATGATATATTTCCAAAACAAATTATCAGAAGTTATTAAAACAGAAAGAGGATGCTTTAAGGATCAACTTTCTTATGGGGAAGTGGGGAGTGGGGAGGTCTGGATATCAAGAGCCCATATTCTTTTACCAAGCCATATAAATAAGTATATTATTTATAAAATACATTTTTGTGGTACTGGGGATGGAACCCAGGGGCATTCTACCTCTGACCTACACCCATAGCCATAATTTTTATTCTTTATTTTTTTGAAACAGGATCTCACTGAGTTGCAAAGGATCTCACTAAGTAGCTGAGGCTGTCATCAAACCGCAATCCTCCTGCCTCAACCTCCCAAATGCTGGGATTACACGTGTGCGCCACCACGCCCGGGTTAAAAATACATTTTTTTAAAAATTGATAGAATACCTACTATAGGCCAGGCCCCATATATGTGTGTATAGAAAGAGATATCATACATATGCTTAGTTATATTTATATATCAAAATGTTATTACGACAACTCTTCAAAGTAGATATTGTCTACTCATGAGAAACATGAATTTAATAGACATTAAATAACAAAGACTTTCAGAAATCACAACCACGTGGAAGAAAGTCTTTCAAGCTGGGCATGGTGGCACATGCTTGTAATTCCAATACTTGGGAGGCAGAGACAGGAGGATCACAGGTTCAAGATACCCTCAGCAAATACTGAGATTTTCATCCACCTAATAAGATGCTATTCCAAAATAAAAATAAAATAGGGCTGGGGATGTAACGTAGAGGGAGAATGCTCTTGGGTTCAATCCCTAGTGCCACACACACACAAAAAGAAAGTCTTTCAAAAATAAAGCCAAAAAAGTTGGGGCATGGTGGTGCAAGCTTGTAATGCCAGCATTTGGGAGGCTCAGACAGGAGGATTGGGGTTTGGAGACAGCCTCAGCTACTTAATGAGGCCCTCTGCAACTCAATGAGACCCTGTTTCAAAATAAGGAATAAAAAATAGGAGTGGGGGTGTAGCTTAGAGATAGAATGCCCCTGAGTTCCATCCCCAGTAGAGAAAAAAATAAATAAATAAAAGCCAAAAGCTTGAATGAGGAAAAAAATTGTCAAAGATTATGTAAACCTGACTGTACGAGTCCAGGTAGGATTCAGCTACTGATTTAATATTATGTATGAAACCAATTTTTAAGTACCTTGTTCCTTTATGTGCTAAGTTTTTCACATTATCTTATTGATACTTCCAAAGTTTATCTTACTTGACATCATATTTAAGATATTTGACAGCCTCATTAATCTAGCCCATGAAGGAAGAAATGAAAACAGACCAGTTGTTGCCCAGAGGTAGAGAGTGGATGTGTGTGTATAAAGGGACAGCACATGGGCGTTTTCTGGAGTGACAGAACTTTGCTATACCTGGTTGTAGTAGGAGTTCCACGAATCTGTACAGAGTGATATTCAGGTATATACTAAAAGGCAAAAAAGTCAGTTAAAAACTGATTTAGGTATATGCTAAAAGAAAAAAGAAAAAAAAACAGTTTAAAATTAGGTGCCTTCCTGAGCAGCATGATTTCAACAAGCTTCGTACAGAATAATCCTTCTGGACTTCATTTTTTTTTTTTTTTTAATGCCACAGTCACAAAGAATGCTCATGGGGTGAAAAAAAGATCTTTGGAGGATATCTTTGTCTTCTGATACTTCAGGTTTTTTATGTAGACTTCAATAAAACGGTTGTAAATTTGTCTTTTCAAATGCATATATAAGTTCTGTTAGTAACATTTAAAATTCAAGTTATTATAACAAAGTTGGACTTTACAAGTTACTATCTTCCAAAATCTTTATGAGTTTCATGTTATGGAAGTCTGTATTAAGTAACGTCTCTATTAAGTCTCTATTAAGTCTCTACTCACAACCATTTTAAACTGAAGGAGAGAGAGAAAATCCCCTGAGTGTTTATATCCATAGTAATGCTAGACATTACTGCATCCTCTTTAAGTGGTCTTATTTTACTACCCCCTAGGAAGGAAGTATCTTTCTAATTTGACAAAGAAAAAGCATGGGGTTCAATGGGTGAAACAAGTAGCCCACAAGTGCTGAGTTTAAAAGGTGGTAGAGCTGAGGTAAGCTACATCTTTAAATTAAGAGCAGGTTTTAGTATGTCCTGTTAATAAATTCACAACATGTGAAAAGTTATAAATAAAATTAACATCAATGACAAAGGCTCATTTGTCAACTTTAAAAATAGGTAACTGTCAAGTATTTGTTAGGTGATATAAAATTCTTCCACTGGGAAGTCTGAGATTATGTTAACAAGACAATTTTATGCACTGGATTTAATTAGAACAAAGAAAGTAGGCTCTATAGTATTTCTTATTACCAAGAACTGAAAATATCTATCTAGGATTTTAGGTCATTAGTGACATCTATCACATAAGTGGTAATTCAAAGATAAAGGATCTATGATATTATGATATATTTTGGGCTTCATCCAAAGTTCCTGGCTTATAACTCACTCCCCAAGGAAGGATACAGAAACCAGAATTTCTCTTCCACAAACTGAGTCACAGAAACTAATCTTCTCTCGCCTTTCTACCTTAGGTCTGGCCATAAAGAAGTTCTCTGACCTCCTGTAGTATGTCTTAAGACCCTCCTCATTCCAAAGGGGTCCTGCCCTATACATTGAAGGAAAGAACGCTGCACACAAGAAGATAACAGGAAATCTAAAGACTTCCTGGATTTCCTAACCAGTCTATTAGCAATCATGTCTACACTATGAAGTATCTACAAAGATCCCAAATGATAGGGTTTGGAGAGTTTCTGGATAGCTGAAAAACTGGAGGCTCCTGGAAGGTGGTACATTCAGAGAGGGCATCAAAGCTCCAAACCTCTTCCCACACCTCACCTTATACATCTCTTCATTTATAATATTCAAAATAAAATTAAACCCAAGGAGGGGTTGTAGGAACCCTGATCTACAACTTCTCGGTCATAAAGACAGATAAACTAACCTGAGGCTTGCAATGGGCATCTCAAGTTGGGGAGGGACATGCAATCTTAGAGACTGAGCCCCCAACATAGACAGTGTCAGAACTAAAGTAGATTGGAGGACACCTAGCTGAGTTGGTGTCTGCTACAGAACTGATCACTTGCTGGCTGGTGGGGAGAAATTCCCATACCTTTTGGGGTCACAAAAGCTCTCTGTGTTGCATTTTGTGGAGTAATAGCAAAGGAAAAACAGAAATTCTGATTTCCTGACACAGTATCCCCCAACTCTAAACTTCTTAAGGAATCCAAATTCCTACTCCTACTGTTCAAGGTGTCTAGAAGATGCCCCCAAAGTTCTAAAATGCCCCTTAACGACTCAGCTTCCAAGCCCTCCACTCTGGCCACAGCTAAATTCTTCCTGTTGCCCAAGCTCAACTGGTCACTCCTCATGTCTAAGCATTTGCTCACATAACCCCTTCACCCTACCTAAGGACCATCCTACAGCCCACCCCACAGTCCAGCTGGACTCTCAGTGTCTGCTTCCACCCTTCCTACACTACTCGTACAAACCAGTTTCCTTATTTCTCTGGAACTCCTGTGAAGACTTACTGGCCATTCACTTACATAGTTCTATTGCATTAATTGAGTTGATATTTATCTCATTTTTTCATATGTGTCTTATGTCTACAGGACAAGAACCTGTGACATCTGCTCTATCTGCCACATCATCTCACACCTATTGAATGGCCAGAAAACTTTTTCCAAGTTTAAAGTTAGAAGTTAATTTAAGATGGTTCTTAAAAATATCTGATACACACACACACACACACACACACACACACACAGAGAGAGATAGATATAGATATAATTATCAAATGCATGCTAAATCCAGATATAGCATTAGTTTCTCTTTCAGAAAAAAAATATAAAATAAGTGTTTTACTTTCCAATTAAAGCCTAGATGATAGCTTCAACACAGAGAAAATCCAATGGCAAATTCTTTTACTTAATCTTATACTACCCATTAAATTATAAGATGTTCATTAGTTATTATTTGGCCACATACATTTCTCCCTGGAAGTCCAAGAAGGTATTCTGTATTTTCAAATTTGTGGAATACCACTACAAATGCAATGAACAGGCTGAAATTAAGGTATAAACAACCTAACCAATGAGTGGTAATCTAAAAAATTATTTATGCTTCGGAAATTAAAAATACATCTATAAGCAAAATATAAATATAAGCTATAACTAAGGCCACCTGTTAAGCTAAAAAGACTTCCAGTGGGTTATCTATGCACACACTAGGGTACTAAATTATTAAGATTAAAAAATATAGCATATCTTAAGGTCACTTAGTTTAATGAGACAACACAACACACTGGTTAATACAGGCCGGCTCTGGAACCAAGCTTAAAGACTTGAATTATATGCTTACTAAGTAGCTTTAAAAGCAAGTAACTGCTAGGCATGGTGGCACGGGCTTGTAATCCCCATGCTTGGGAGGCGGAGACAGGAGGATCCTGCTGGTTCAAAGCCAGCCTCACTGGCTTAAGAGATCCTGTTTCCAAATAAAAATATAAAATGGGTCTGGGATTGAAGCCCGGAGGTAGAAGCGTTTCCAGGAACCCCAGTACCACCAAAAAAAAAAAAAAAAAAAAAAAAAGCAAGTAACTGCCAGGCCTGGTGGCGTAATTCCAGTACTTGGGAGGCTGAGAAAGGAAGATCTGGGTTCACGGCCAGCCTAAACTGCTTAGTGAGGCCATCTGCAGCTTAATGAAGCTCTGTTTCAAAATAAAGAATAAAGAATCGGGCTGGGGATGTAGCTCAGAGGTTATATACCCCTGGGTTCAATCTTCATTATCAAAATAATAATAATAATAAAGCAAGTAACTTCATCTCATCTCACTGTGCCCCATCAGTAAGAACAGTGCCTACCTTAAATGTAATTATTAGTATAAAGTAAGTTAAGACATGTAGAGTGCTTAAAAGAATGCCTGAAATATGGTACATGTTCAATAAATATACTATTACACATGGCAGGAATATTTCTATTGCTCTAATTAATTTATTTTATCCAATATATACTTTATCTCTGTTCATACAGGAGACAACATATTTACAGGCACAGTTAGGTTTACCAGATATGTACTATTTTTTCCTGCTTATTTCACTAGAATAGTTTCCTGCCCATAGCAACTACATATTTTCTCTCATTTAGGACTCTATATAACATCACTGCTAAAAAAAAAAAAAACTAATGCAATTTTAAATCATCTAGTAGCCACATTTAAAAAATAGCAAAGAAAATAATAAACTTAGCCCAATGTATCTAAAACATATCATTTCAATACACAATAGGTAAAAAATAAATTATAAACAAGGTTATATTCATTTTCATCTTAAGATTTTGAGATCTAGTGTGCATTTTGTACTTAGAGCATATTTCAGTTTGCACTAGCAATCTAGTGGATAGCATATTACTACAGCTTAATACATTTCTGCCCACTCTGTACACTTCATATTGATGACTACAAGATTAAGCCATTCAATTCTAATACTGTGTTAAAGTAGTATCATTCAAAAGGAGTATAAGAATAATATAAATGCATTACTATAATTTATTGGTTAAAATCTTGGATTTTTCCAAACGAAAGCACTTCAAGGAACTATTTTCTTGATTTTTTTTTAATTGTATAAATTAAAAAACTCCAAAAAAGTAAAATAATTTAGTATCAGTAAAAGCCTGAGAAAATCTCCATTTTAAGTCCTAGGACCTCCTATAACAAAACTTCTTTCTCTTCAACACTAGGATAGCCACTAAAATAGTTGAGGCCTATAGTCAGACTATATAGGATTGAATCCCAGCTAGGCCACTTAATAACTGTGAAACTCCCAACCTATTTCTTGTTCAGTCATAAAAACAGGTATAGTAATAGCAGTACCTACACATCGAGAAGCTGTTATGAGGTTGGATGAGTTGACACATATAGAGTTATTAGTACACACATTCATAAATATTGGTAATTATTAGTTATTAAAAGAAGACTGATAAAGCCGGGCATGGTGGCACACGCTTGTAATACCAGTACTTGGGAATCTGAGACAAGGGGAGCCCAGTTTGCAACCAGCCTCAGCTACTTAGTGAGGCCCTCTGCAACTTGGTGAGACCCTGTTTCAAAATAAAGAATAAAATAGGGATGGGGGTATAGTTTGGAGGTAGAATGTCCCTGGGTTCTATCTCCAGTACCACAAAAAAAAAAATAAATAAATAAAAGAAAAGAAAAGAAAGAAAGAAAGAAAGAAAGAAAGAAAGAAAGAAAGAAAGAAAACTGGTATTGCTAGATTAAGATGTATCTGTTTGAATTTAGACACAAATGCTTCTTCTGAAATATAAGAGTGTGACCCGCCTTTCTGAATTACGTTTTTAAAACAATGTGGACTGCTTATACACAAACAGCCAGAGCTCTGATGGCTCTCTTCAGGCCAGGCTGAGGCCATGGAGCACTCCCTGCCTTACAGAGACCTCTGAGCAGAATTACCCTTTCCTTCCTCGGCTGGATGAAACATCTGCAGATTCTTTCCCACTGCGCCTTGCCTGTGTGGTAAGAAGCTGTGCATCAGCTCTACTTCTTGGTGTAGAAATCCCTCCCTTTCTTCCCTATTGGGTCTAGAAAGGCAAAGAAGAAGATGGAAGATTAAATTTGCTTTTATTTTACTCAATTCTTGAAAGTTGAATTCTATGCAGGAAAAGGGAAAAACTCGTGCTAGAAAACCCCAATGAAATACAAAATCTGCCTTTATCAGATTAAGATGCTTGCCAACGGCACAGAAAGAGAGTGACACAGCTATGCCTACATCTATAGTCTGTTTCCAACTCCAAACTAGAATGAGGTCATCTGATAACATATCAATACAAGAGTGGCCAAGAGTGATTATAAATGGAGAGAAAATAATTTAATGGTTTATTTAATACAAATTTAGAGTCAGTAATTTTAAAGAGCATGAGAGAATGTATAGAATCTCCCCAGGATCAAAGGTAAGCTGCCTTTAATGAGTATTATCTGTTAATTCCTTAAGGTAAGACAATAGTGGTATCCAAAAAAAGACATCAAGGATAGAATGTAGGATTGTTGCGAATCTAGTACAATCTAGCACTACTTACATAACTGAACTCTAAGGCCCAGTATCTAGAAAAAAGGATCTAAATCCACACAGCCAAAGTGGGTGGGATGTAAGTGTACAAAAAAAAAAAAAAAGAAAGAAAAGAAAAACAGTTAAAAAACATTAAAAATTACCAAAGGAAAAAAAATGAAAAATAGTATCTAGGAATCGGAATCTGAAAAAGTAAGATCCAGGGAGATAGCCTAAAACATACAAGCTGTTGTAAGTATAAACCATTAAAAGAAAACAGAAAGCAAGCACGACTCCAGGGCCAATGCTATCAGGCACTGCTCTGCTGGTGTGGGATGTGGCTGCAAAGTCAGCACATCTCATTCCCAAATTACTTATTAGTGAGCATGAAGTCAACACTGCCCTTTCTCCCAAGTTATAAAAAGATAATAATCTGTTACTTTAGCAGCAAGTTATAAAAACTGCACAAACATGAGCTTATTTTAATGTTTAGAGATTATAAAAATTTACAAAGTACTCTGATAAAAATTTACTAATATTCATAATGATTTCTGTGATTCACTCTCCAGGCCTACTTGGGACATAATTCATGTGATTTTTTTTTTAATAACTACTACTACACATCCACGTTTCTAATGAAAGCAACAACAATAAGAAAAGGATTTTCCAATTGGGTTGATGCAAAAGACCTCTAAAGCTTTGATGTTTTTCTTTTTAACAGCTTTATTAAGATTCACATACCATAAAACCTACTTATTTAAAGTGTCTAATTCACCCTCAGCAAGTTAGCAAAACCCTGTTTCAAAACAAAAAATAAAAAGGGCTGAAATGTAGCACTAAGGTAGAACATCCCTGGCTTCAATCTTCAGTTCTAAAAAATAAAACGTTTAATTCAATGGTATGTTTGTTCTATCAGTATAATAAGAGCACCTGTATATCTGTCACCTTAGGGTGAGGAGCACAGCACTTGTATACACCTCTACTTGACAGTCTTTCTCTAGGCATACACATGGCTTAGGGGATACGGGCTCAAAAGTCACTTTCTCAGAAAGGCCTCCCCAGACTAAGTGCAGTGGTACACACCTGTAATCTCAGCTACTCCAAAGGCTGAGTCAGGAGGATTAAAAGTTGGAGGCCAACCTGGGCACCATGGCAAAACCATCTCAAAAAAATAAAAAAAGTTAAATAACAGGCATGTAATTCACTGGCAGGTATAACAACCACGAGAAGGCCTTCCCTGACTAAGGAATGTAAAAGTAGTCTGTTGCCTTCCTGCCCCTCATCCCCATCTTATTTCTCCAGACACTGATCACAGTCAACATTCCAAATGCCTTATTTTTTGTGTGTGAACGCCAAGAGGCAAATATTTTTGTCTGTTTTACTTACTGTTGTACCCCAGGCCCAGCACATGACACTTGTAAAAGTGTAATGTTTGTAGAAGGGAGGAAGGGAGAGGGAAAAGGCTACAAAAGTTACTATCTTCTGTTCACTCTAATTTATTAAATTATCAATTTCCTGTTACTTTTCTCCTTTACAATAAAGTCTAACCAGAAAAAAATGAAATGAAATTATGTCAACCAAATTTGAACCATTGAGACACCAACATCTATGCTTTAAAGATTTGCTCCCAATTTTTCATTCCTTCCAGTCTTAGCAGTGTCCCCATGGGGAGTAAAAATTATAAGACAAACTACTATTCTATGTAAGGAAGACAAATTGTAGGTGTATATTTGTTTTTCTTCTATCTTTGTTTTTGATTTTTAAAAAAAGTAAGTAGCAAATGCCGACCACAGAATTTGGAGAGAAAAATTCAATCTAAGTGAAGTAGGTATTCAAGAACTACCACCAAAAGGAAGTCATGCTTAGAGCCAGTGTAACTAACACGACTGTTTATCATATATGTAACAGTCACGGGGTGGGGAGGAGGCTTAAGTTGGTGAGGCAACCCTCTTCCACACAGTCATTCAGGTATCTTGGTGCTTGGATGGGGGCTCTGCGTTCCCCTCCTTCACACCCACAGGGCTAAAAAAAGAAAGAACACAGAGGAACACAGGTAGCATTTCCACTCATGCTCCATGGACTAGAACCCAGAGACACGAGAAGCAAGAGCCAGCTCCATGCTCAGAAAGGACAGAAAGACAAATTCTGGAGGACAGAATTCTACCACAAGAAGATTCAAAATGAGGCATGAAGGATGAACAGAAGGTAACTGGGAAGAAGAGAACCACATAAAAAGAAAAATGATAGAGAAAGGCAAGTAAACAGTGGGCAATAGTATTCCATGCTGGGCGTGGTGCTTGCTTGTAATTCCAGCATTTGGGAGGCCGAGACAGGAATATGGCGGTTCATGGACAGCCTCAGCTACTTAGTGAGGCCCTTTGCAACTCAGTGAGACCCTGTTTCAAGATAAAGAATAAATAAATAGGGCTGGGGAGGTAGAATGCCCCTGGGTTCCATCCCCAGTACCACAGAAAAAAAAAAAAAAGTATCTACCAATCCACAATGAATAATACAAATGTGTAACTTATTAATGTTAAACTTGTAATTTAATCATTTAATTACTTACATATTATGTCACAAAATGTATTTTAATTTATATTAAAATATATTTTTTAAAATTTTGTATTGGTGCACTGTAGTCAGACATCTTAATGGAGTACAAGATGGCGGAGGCATACACGCACAGGGCTTTTAGGTAAGGCTGGGTTTTTTCTAAGATAATGCGCTTTCCTGACTATAACAAATTCATTCTTTATCTTGTAGGCAATGGAGATTTACTTTCACTTTCCAGTTTACTGTATATCCAATGCTTTAATATTCTCTAACAAGTCTGTATTGCTCTGAAAATTAGAAAAGACTTAGACCTAAATAGTCAAAGAATTTAAATAAAAGAAACAAGAGTTGCCTGAGAGCAGACAAAAAGTCTTACCAGCCCACATATATAAACTCGAATTATATATCCAAAGACCAAAAGAAAGAATCTGACTGAACCCCAAACCAAGCTCGTATATAAAAGTATAACATATATAACAAACATTAAACTCAAAAAGGGATTTAAGAAAGTAATTAACAAGCTAAAAAAAAATCAGCTATAAGCTTTCATCCAAAACTCCCATTTCTAAAATAACAACTATAACCTAAAATAATGACTATAACCTAAACATGGCACAGTATGCTATTTGTCTAATATTTGTTATAGATTAGAGAAAAAAACTGTTTAGTTACCATTAAAAATAGCAATTGCTAGAAAAACTCAAATGTCATTCAACAATGAGATGAAAATAGAAATTTTATTTTCAATAGAGGAATGTTAAATTTGAACAGTAAAGAGGGTGAGCAATTAGGATGTATTTATAACTCTGGAAATATAAGCTTATTAAAGAAAGAGAGCTAATTCCTAGCCTTAAAGAAAACTGTAACTCTATTAAAACAATCAATATTTCCATCTTTTCCTCTACATACCACTAAGAGTAAACACTGAAAAAGATGAAACTACACAGCCCCCTTACAAGTGGAGAGAAAAAAACTGTCAGAAAAATTAAAACAGCGCAAATTCCACTTACTGGAAACCAAGTGTATTGCTTCAATAAGTTCCAAACATTCACGTAAATGTTAGCCATCTATCTTTCCAGTCAGTTTAGAATTATTCAGCTATGGGAGGCCCAAATCAAATGAAACCAGCCAACCATGGAAAACATCTGCTCATAATTTCTACAGCTAATGGTTTCCAATAGTAGTATATATCTCTTATCACAATGCTTTCCATGGAAAATGTTCAAGTATTCATTGGTGAAAGATCAAACTGAGTTAAGTGAAATTATTATTTAAAAAAACACTACAACTACATAGCAATCTGTTAATGATTGAATAATTTAATTAGGTTCTAAAAAACTTTCTGCTTAAGTGAGAGTTACTGTTTTTTGTTTTTGTTTTTAAATCCTATGCACACATATTACATACTAAAAGGTCTGGAAAGTTATTTCCACAACTAGAGAAAACTTGAAAATTTACCACACATTTGGAAAAACAAAAATATATTTGAATTTAATGATTTACAAATGAAATAATTTTTTAAAAAGAATGTCTGGTTCTCATACAAATGTCACATAGTTATACACTCTGATCATACCAAGTTTAGTCGTATTAAAAGGTGATGTCTACCTAAGATTTACAGAATGGACAAACCTTAGCTTCCCTCTAAGCTCTAGAATCTAGAACTGTATTAGAAATTTTATTCTGAACAACACTCTCCTAGTGGTATTATCTTAAAATTACAGTAAAATAATATTGGTTAATGGAAAAGCCAAGAATTATATGATACTGAAAAAACACTAAACATTTTAAGTAAGAGGGTCAAAACTAGGGTCGCAGGGTACAATGAGTAAATAGGTTAAAAAATAACCCAAGTAGCTGAGGCTGGCTTCGATTTTTAGTAGCCTCGGCTACTAAAAAATAACCCAAACCAGAATTATTCCCAAAGGAGAATAGTTCTCTTCAAAATACCTGATTTAGGAAGGTACAAAACTTACTTCAACAATGCTACTATCTAAACTTAAAATATTTTTAGAAGTTCATTTGAGGAAATCCCTACAGAATCTTCACCACATTCTATCGATTATTTTTAATAATTGGTAACAAAGCTCCAAACTTACAAAGTGCAGGTGAGTTTCTGAAGCACTTAAAAAGTTATGAGCTGGCATGGTGGTGCATGCTTGCAATCCCAGCATTTGGAAGCCGGAGATCGGAGGACCGCGGTTCAAGGACAACCTCAGCTACTTAGCAAGGTCCTTCACAACTCAGTAAGACCCTACTTCAAAAGTTTTTTTAAAAGACTAAAAAATAGGACTGGGGCGGGGGGGGGGGGGGATAGCTCAGAGGTACAATGAATGCCCCTGGGTTCCAACCCCAGTACAGCCAAAAAAAAAAAAGTTAACATGACTGTACCATCAAACAAAGAAGCCTAAAAAAAAAGTTAACATGACTGTACCATCAAACAAAGAAGCCTATATTTTGGTCAAAAATAAGGTGCAAACATAAGGCAATGAGACTAATTCTGGGAAGCAACCCTACCAAGGAAAAGCCTTCCAAGGCGACCACTCTGAAGCACATTTTCACTGAGAATCAATATAACTTAATCCTACTACTAAATGTCCGATCTAACATTCATTTGCCAATGAGTTAACAAAGTTTCTAGGAGATAAAATAAACTGTCCCAAGTCACTGAACTATTTAGTGGCACACTGGAAACTAAGTCAGGTTTACTAATTCCTAGTTCAAGATTCTTTCCAGTATACTACATTCTATGGACTTTAAGGCTTGAAAAGAAGAAAGAAAAATCACCTTTAAAATCCACTCTAAGCCGGGCGTGGTGGCACACGCTTGGAATCCCCGCGCTTGGGGGGCAGAGACAGGAGGATTGCGCAGGTTCGGCTTAAGAGACCCTGTTTCCAAATAAAAAAGAAATATAAAATATGTCTGGGAGTGTAGCCCGGAGGTAGAAGGGCTTCCAGGAACTCCAGTACCACCAAAAAAAAATCCACTCTAAGTTTTAGTCTTACATTCAAACTAGGGAAACTAAGAATCTCCAAAATTCTCTAAGAATAAAGCAAATTGCTTTAAACATACCCATACTCACCAACTCACCAACCCCCCCCCCTTTCTTTCTCTTTTTCTCCCTCTCCCCCTCTTCTACACACACAGACACACACACACACACACACACACACACACACACACACACACACTCCACTGCTATCTGAAGAAGGCTGAGATAAAATACAGAAAAGTCAACTAAAAGAATGGGTGATTGAGCATCGTGTTCAAAGGGGTTTAGACTTAAATTTGGTTTGGTTTGCAAAGACGGCTTTCTTATAACTCAACTAAAATATATGGATTTCTTATGCAGACATTTTTTTTAATGCTGTACTATGGTTGGGATGACTGTCTCCCCAGTTCCTTAAGGAAAAGCTTGATCCTCAAAGGAGTCAGTATTGGGAGGTTCCTTTACAAGGTGAGACTAGGGGGAGGTCCTTAGGTCACTGAGGGCATCCCCTCAAAGGGAATTTTGGCCTCGAGCTCTCTTAATCTGCTGATATATGCAGTTCACTTTACCACCAGTTCCCACCATGGTATGCTGCCATGACCAAAGCCCAAATGAGGCTGCCCAATGGTGGACTTGAAGATCCAGAACCATGAACCAAAATAAAGTTTTCTTTACATCATAAATAGCCTATCTTGGGCATTTCATTATAGTAAAGGAAAGCTGACTGATACAATCTGTCATCATCGCTGTTTAATAGCGCTTACTGAATATTTATTATGCCTGATACTTTGCTAGGCATTTCAGTTTGCATGACCTCATTTAATCCTCATAAAAACACTATGGAGGAGGTGGGCACTTTATGTTCCTATTTCAAAGATAAAGAGACAGATCTAGTAAGGAATTTAACCAGAGTCACAAGTGGCAGGCATATTTCCTAAAGATGGGTTTAAAATTTTTTCTGTCTCACATGTTCTTTTTCTTTATATACTTTTTTTTTTAATTCTGGAATGGTTTTTGATTTTCAGGAAAAAAAAATTGTAATGATGGTACAGAATTCCCATATTACACACCCAGATTTCCCCGCTATTTTAATATTATTATAATATATTTTGCCACAACTATGAACCAATACTACTACATTTAAATTAACTAAAGTTCACATTGTCTGTATATTTCCTTAGTTTTTACCTAACATCCTTCCTCTGTGCCAGGAGCCCATCAAGACACATCACATTTAGTCACCAGCATCTTTTAGGCATCTCTTGGCTATGGTGTTTTCAGACTTTCCCTGTTTTTGATGATCTTGGGGAACTGAAAAGCTAAGACTTGACCCTAGGTATGTCTTACTACAGAGAAGGTACTTCTTAACCACAGTCCTAAGTAATTTCCTGTAACCCAAACTGCTTCTCCTTAAAATTTAGAAAGATCTATGTGTGGGTCAATGCAGTGAGCCTGAACTGGCAAACATATCATGGTTAGAAAGTAGATCCTACAGTAATACTTTTTCTTCTGATAACTCTCATATTATACAGTAGATTTAAAAGAATAAATGAATGAGCTGCCATGGTATTAAGACTATGTGACTTTAAAATATAATGTGACTTTGAAACATAAGTGAAATTATTGTCAGTGACAGGACCAAGCAAGCTACGTGGTAACTTATTTTTAAATAGTCATACATCCTTTCCAACTGCTATGGAAAAAGTTTTTTAAATATTCAAATAATTCTCATTTGCTTTCATGTAATGGCAGGAGTACTTATAAAATATTATTAGATTTATTATATACATTTTAGGATTAAGTTGTAGCCAGTACTAATTATAACATGCCTGGAAAAAACCTAACCTACACTGAGCAAAATTTCTATTTATAAAGAAAAAATCTGAACCACAGAAACAGTGCCTTAGTTTAGAACAAGAACATGCACATAACTGCCAAATGCAATCCCTATTTAGATGTCTCTCTTACTGAAAGACTATAATTACAAAAAACCATAAAGAATTTCTAAGTGTTTCAAGATGAAACAGTTGTTGCATAATTTTCAAGGCTTATAATTACTTTCCTGAAAAGATAAATACTCTAGGTTTTAATTTATTATAATACTAACTCTAGAAGTTAACACAATTTGAACATTCAGTTTTATTTAAAATGGAAGTTACCTATAAAATTCAGAATCTCTTAAATTAACAACCAAATGCTGGTTAAGAAAACTTATCAGGAGTCAAGGGCCAATGCTAACTTCCTACAGCCACTTAAGCATAACATAAACCCCTATGCTTACTAAATGGGGTTTAAGGCTACTCATACGAGTGAGGTCAGCAAAGTACCTACTTAAAGTGACTGTCTGCCCAAAGAAAGGCATCTTTACTACACAGTCTCCCTCTACTTCCTTACTTCCTGTTTCCTCTTCAGTCAATCACAGTCAGCTTTTTGTCCTTTCCAGTGAAACCACTTTGGCACAGAAGTCCACTGTCATGTTGCCACATCCAGTGCTGTTCTCTGCCCTCCTCTTAATCTACCCCCTAGCAGCATTCTACACGCATGGCCACTTCCTCCTTGAACCCAGCCCCTCTTGGCTTTTGGGACACCACTCTCTCCAGGTTTCTTCCTACCTCAGTGATCCCTCTTCTTCTGGTCGACCTTTTTGGCTCTTCCTCTTCAGTGGATTCCTAACCACTTCAGAGGCTTCCTACCACCCAAAACTTGCTTTCTTCTTTTCTCTCTATCCTATTCTTTCTCCCGTCTTCCTCGATCGTATCTTTATCCTGATCTTTCTAAAATCAATACCCAACCCAATCCTCTCCTCTGAGCTCCTGACTCTCAGGTTCATCTGCTTACTAAGCACTTGAGCTATGCATGTCTACTAGGTCTACCCATCCCAACACATACAAAATAAATGTGCTGATCATTCCTCCCTTTCCTACTCCACTGCCCCCGACCTTTCAATGCAACATCCACCCATCCAGATGCTCTACCAAGGGACCTAGGAGTCAACTTTCATTCCTCCCTTTCCTATTCCACTACCCCCAATCTTTAATGCAGCACTGACCCGTATGCTCCACCAAGGAACCTTTGACCAACTTTCATTCCTCCCTTTCTCTCACTCCCATAATGCAATAAAACTGCAAGAGACCTGTCAACTTTATTGCCAAAATAGGTCCCAAATCCAACATTTTCCATGGCCACCACCTTTGTCACTTGTTTGCACAATTTCTGACCTCTTCTCTTTCATTCTTGGCCAAACCACATACCCAGTCCTCTCTCTGTACTGTGAAGAAAGAATCTTAAATTTTGAATCTGATACTATCGTTTCCCTGAGGCAAAACTCAAATTCCCACCAAAATCTACAAGTCTTACATGAGCTGGCACTCACCTACTTGTCCACATGCACTATCACTCCCTTCAACTATTCTCCAGCAAGCCACCCACGACCTTAGGGTTTGTTTATAAATGGTAAAGCTGCTTGGAATGGTCTTAGACTTTTTGCTTTTCTTCTTCTAGGTTTGAGGTGTCAACTTTTAATGTTTTAATGTCAACTTTTTTTTTTTTTTTTGGTGGTACTGGAAGCCCTTCTATCTCCAGGCTACACTCCCAGACACCTATTTTTTACATTTTTATTTGGAAACAGGGTCTCTGAAGCCTCCCAAGCTCAGGGATTACAAGCGTGAGCCACCACACCCGGCTTAAAGTCAACTTTTAAATTCCTTAGAGCTTCCACTAAGGATGACCATTACTTAAAGAAGCTCCCCTCGGTAGTTATTCTTGGCCCCAATGCTGTTTTGTTTACAGTTCTCATTATATCTTCTTTTCCACCTGTCACTCCCTCTAGAATTTTAGTTTTGCAATTCTGTGGTAGTGAGGGTAATGGTTGATCCAAACGTAGAAAATGCAAATGTAAAAGGGAGTTATTTAGAGTCTTTGGAATTGCAAGACACAGATTCAGATAGTTCCAAGCAGGGGTGCTGAGGAAGGCAGGAAAAGTGGGAGCTTATACAGTATATCAAATGTTGAGAAGGAACAAGGGCTTCATGTGTGCGCACTGTGAGGTATGGACATAAGGCCTTGCCAGAGCAAGAATGAGAACAAAGGTACAAAGAAAGGGAAATGTCCCCTGACCGCAGCCCTACCCTGAGATAACCTGGCCACTAGCACACCAACCAGCAGTTTACATGACTTCTCCCATACCCCCCACTTCCTTGGCCCATAAAAAGGCCCCAAGTCTGTATGAAGATGGGCTCCTGACACTCGTGAACTCTCTCCTGGTCAGTTGCCTCCTTCCAGGTTTTATTCCTAAATAAAATCTGTTCCTTGCTGTAGAGCTGTGCTCTCTTTGTCCCCATATAACCTGACCAATAAAAAACGTTTTTAAAGGAATGTATAAACAGAATGGAAAAGTCCATGAAACAGAAACCCTCTGATATGCATCTTGAGCCCCGGGTATGATGGGCCAGCTATTGTGGGGTCCAGATCCCTGGGGCCAAAGGGTGGCAGCGACTGCAGCTCACACACTAGGAAGCAGCTAGAGACTTGTGCACGCCCTGCTGCCTAGTGGCCTTCCCGCTCCATCCTAAAAACCTCTTCCAGTGTCGCCTGCCTTGTAACTTGCCTTTTATTTTCACAAGGGCAATGCTATTTACCACCGTATCCTTAGCATAAGACCCAGCAAACTGGGAAAGAGCTCAGTTTCTACTTGTTAAATGACTTCATATAAAAGAGGGGAGGGGAGTCGGACAAATTGGTAATACTTTTATTTTCCCCTTTAATTCAAAAGCAGGCATAAACAAATGCAGTCTGGTGGTCAAAATGTCTTTCACATATCTATCCCTTTACGACTTTTGAGTTTACAAGGTATCCATTCCACGTCAGAGTAGCAATACAATACAAAAGTACAACAGAAAAATGGTGTCCCCTTACATTTAGAGAATATTTTCA
This sequence comes from Muscardinus avellanarius, assembly GCF_963383645.1. Classification (NCBI taxonomy): domain Eukaryota; kingdom Metazoa; phylum Chordata; class Mammalia; order Rodentia; family Gliridae; genus Muscardinus; species Muscardinus avellanarius. Next base: position 24,863,661 of record NC_137801.1, on the reverse strand, counting down.
TTCTTTTTTCGCCAACTTTTGGGAAGCTACTGGAGATACACCGGAGGGTGCTACTTCCAAAGCATACCCTCAAGCTCCATTTTATTTTTTATTTTGAAAAAAGGTCTAGTTAAGTTTCTACAGCTGACCACAAACCCATGATCCTCCTGTCTCAGCTTCCCAAGTACTGGGGTTACAGGTGTGGGCCACCACGCCCGGCTTCAGAGTGTTTTCTTTACCTTCCAACATGCTTTTAAATTTTTACCTAAGCCGGGCGTGGTGGCGCACGCTTGTAATCCCAGCACTTCAGAAGTTGAGACAGGAGGATCACACAGGTTCGAAGCCAGTCTCAGCTACTTAGTGAGGCTCTCAGCAAGTTCTCCTGACTTCCCATCCAGTAGTTCCTTTCTTGTTTTTGTTTTTTGTTTGGGTATTTTGTTGTTGTTGTTGTTGTTGTTGTTGTTGTTAATATTTTCTTTTCTTTTTTTTTAAAGCACTTAAAGTTAGTGTTTTATTGTATATAATGAATATCCAATAATCATGAGACAGGGTTCTTTCTGATACGATTACCTTTGGCATTAATTCTCTAAGTGTGATCTCTAAGCCAAGAGTACTAGCCCCACCTGGGAACTTGTTAGAAATGCACATTTTCAGGCAGGGTGTGGGGGCACATGCTTGTGATCCCAGCATTCTTTTTTTTTTTTTTGAAGATATATATTTTTTTATTTCAAACCATATAAAGCTACAATAATTAAAACAGTGTAGTACTGTTCTAAAGGCAGATATATAAACCATTGGAGTTAAATAAAAGCCTAAAGCTAAATTCTTCCCTATATTGTCAAGTTATTTTTGACAAGGTTTCCACGAACATTTGGTGGAGGAAATAATAATCTTTTAACTAAATATTGTTGAAAAATAATACTTACATGGAAAAGAATAAAACTGAACCCTTACCTAATCCCATATACAAATATTAACTCAAAATAGATAAAGGACCTAAATATAATTCTTAAGACTATAAACTTTCAGAAGAAAATCTGGGTCATAAAACCTCACAACATTGAAATTGGCAGTGATTTCTTGGATATGATTTCAATGGCACAGGCAACAGAAGAGTATACAAACTCCCTAAAAAATAAAAAAAAATATATTGTATATCCAAAGACAATGTAAACAGAGTTAAAAGTTACTAATAGAATGGGATAAAATATTTCCAAATGCTATATCTGAAGGTATATTAATATTCCAACTAGACATCCTAAAAATTAACAACAATAAAGGCAAACAATACAATTTAGAGATAGGTAAAAGACTAACATAAATAATGAATCTCCACAGATAACCAATCTTAGTTGACTGTTGGATGGAAAATCTTGTTTCTCTGGTTCTGGTGTGTGTTACCTATTTCTTCTTTGTAGTTAATCTCTTTGAGTATTTTCTCTAGTGCTGGTTTTAAAGACATAAATTCCTTCAGTTTCTGTTTGTCATGGAAGCTTCTTATTTCCCCATCTAATTTGATAGAAGTTTTGCTGGGTAGGACATTTTTGGCTGGAAGTTGTTTTCTTTCAGAGTTTGGAATATGTTACTCCAAGCCCTTCTGGCTCTCATGACTTGGTTTGGGAAGTCTGGAGTGATTCTAATTGGTTTGCCTCTGAATGTCACTTGGCCCTTTGTTTTTGTTGCCTTTAAGATTCTCTGCTTGGCTTCCACATTGGTCATTTCGACAATTATGTGGCGTGGGGATCCTCTTCTCCGATCCTGTCTAAAGGGAGTTCTATAAGTTTCCTGGACCTGTGTATTGACCTCTTGCTCTATGTTTGGAAAATTTTCTGCTATTACTTCCTTGAAGAGATTGTTGATCCCTTTGGTTTCACTTTCTTTTCCCTCCTCTATTCCAATTATTCTTAGGTTAGCTCTCTTAAAATGGGCCCATATTTCTTCAATGTCAGATTCCTGCTGTTGGATATTTTTTTCTAGATTAGAAACTATGCGTACATTTTTGGAATGATCATCTTCTAAGAGCGAGATTCTGCTCTCCATGTGATCTAATCGGTTGTTCGTGCTTTGAATTGAGGCCTTTACTTCATTAATTGCATCCTTTATCTCTTTTTGGCTCTCTCTGAATTCTTTTCGAAGCACCTCTATTATTTCTGCAGTTATTTTCCTGATTTGATCTTCTAGAAATCTCTGATTTTCTGTTTTATCGGGTTCTGATGTTGTGGGGTTGTGGGCATTCATTGCTCCAGTGTTATTCCTCTTTCCCATGATTTCGGAAGTTTGTGCCTTCTCTGGGTTCTTCCCTTGGGTCACTATGACTTCGCTTAAGGTGCTCTGGATCTCGAGTCTGTAGTATCTCTGACTCCTTTACTGGGTTGTATCACAGAGTCTCCGACCCAGGGAGTCAATAGAGGCTGCTTTAGACCATGGGGGGTGCCAGGTTGCACGTTCTCCTATGGTGTGATATCTCTGCCACCGCCACTCCCCCACTGGGTCAAGTCCCAGGGAGTACAGTACTGGGATTTCTCCTCTGTGGTCCGCAATCTGACTCACTGTTCTTGAGTACGCAGATGTAGCTGTACTGGACTCAGTGAATTCACTGCTGCTGCCGCCGGTGGCAATATGGCGCCGCTGCTACGCCCTCGGCCGTGAGGCTGGTGTATTTTTTCTTCTCTGGTTTTGAGTTCCACTCTGAGTCCCTGCAGCGTGTGCTGAGCTCAGCCACTGGGAGCTTTAGATGCTCCCTGCGCCGAAAGATCCCGCCTGGCTGTTCCGCAGCGGCTCACCTGGCTTGCTGTAGCCGTTAGGTGAATTCTCCGCTGCCGCCGGCAGTATGATACACCGGCGTGAGGCCGGTGTATCTCCTCTGTGGCTCTAAGCTCTGTTCTCAGTCCGCTTTCTCTCTGGAGCCTGGTGATTTTTTTGTTTCTCTGGTGATGGTGTTTTCTGGCTATGAAAGGCGCTGATTTTGTGGTAATGGAGATTGGTTGTTAGCGGGGCTCTTAAGCCCCGCTTTTCTCGGTCGCCATCTTCCCGGAAGTCCGTTTGTTGTTACTATTTTCTTGTGTGTTTTACTTTGGTACATTTTCAGATTTTATATAAAGTGAGCCATAATTTTTTTAACTGAACTATACTAATAAAATATACAGTGAGTATACCCAAAGCAAGATTGAGCATTGTCTGCAACCCAGGCGCCTGCTCCAAGCATGCCCATTTCCATCATTAACAATCCCCCGTAGTAACAATTCTGACTTCTATGTCCATAATTATTAACTGTTTTCTAACTTTTTCTAAATGGAATCAGAAAGTATATAATTTCTGTATTTGATTTATTTTAATCAGCATATATCTATGAGATTTATTTTTATAAACAAGTTAAGCAAGCGTTTATTATTTTTCATTACTGTGTAGTATTTTACCACAGAAATATACCAAAGTTTATATATCTGTTCTACTTGATATCTGTGTATTTTTCAGATTTTATCCATAAGAATAGTGCTGTTATTAACATTCTTATTTTTCAGAAAACACAAAGGCCCAGGAGATTTAGTCAAAGAAACATGATTGGGGAACCCACTGGATCCCAGGGGCCTGATTTCCCCCTTACTGTGTGATAGGTCATAAAATCCATCTGAATCTTAACATAAAGGCTGATGAAATTCTTACATAAGGCACTATATCCAATACTACTATAATTTTTGGTTACCCAAATTACATAATCTCAAACTCGAAACCTCCCTAACTTGTGGCATTCAGTGAGACTGTGACGTCTGGGTGCGTAGATATTTTTATAATATTACTGTTCTACCCACACTTGCCTAATTTAAAGTCAAATAAAATTTTGATTCCCTAATTAGAATTCCAGTAGCAAATATGGACAGAGACAACGGTCTCCACTCAAGATCAGGTAGCTTTCTAAAATTCTGCATTCCTAAGCCAGCTGTTTGGAATTCAGAATGCACTTTCCCCTAAAAATTACTGGATACATAGTGACGAACCTACACAGGCCAGCTTTCACTCAAATGAACCTGAAAACAGTGCTAATAAATTAGTCTTTAGCCACGTGAATAAAAACCTAACTTGGAATAATGTTGTACAAAACTATCTACTAACCTCAAGCAGTTTTAACTTTCACACACTAAGGGAAGCCTGGTCCTACCTCGCTGACTTTTCTTCCAAACGCTTCTGTGACTGGCTTTTTTTTTTTTTTCTTTTTTTCTCTTTTTAATCCTTCACCAACCCTCTTTATGTTCCCAGATCCTAGGCCACAGAATCCAGACCACAAATTATTCCTTAATTTTATTCCTTAAATAGCCTTTGATATTTTTTACTACTAGAAAAACCTTTGAGAGAGAAAAGACAAAAATAAAAACAAATATAAAAAAGATTATAAAATTGCAACAAATCTTTAAAAGAAATTGTTATGTTTCCACAAAAAAAGCACATAGACTCAGATGGGATTTTCCTAAGCGTCTACTTTCATTGAGATGTTCTTCTCTCAAGCCCTACTGGAATCCTTCTCTATTTTAAACTGTAGACTGGGCACTTCCAAGGGGCTCTGCTTCCTGTTTAATTCCTTCTCAGCTTCCCTCTCATCTCCCACTTATACCCTAAATGCAAAGAAAATGGGATATGTTGATGACAAAGCTCTAGGATACCTAAAACTGCAAAGAGAGAGGCGGAGCCTTTGGGGAAGTGAGGCCATTAGTGTCACCACTGATCTTCAATTTAGTTGTGTACAAGTTAGCAACCATCTATAAAGGCTTTGAAACAAAGAAACAGTTTCATTCATGGAGCCCTAGCAAGTTTCCAGAAATGAGACAAGTCTGTTATGGTTTGGATATAGAATGTTCCAGGAAAAGCTTCTACCCTGGCAATGAAAATGTGCTCAGGGAGGTGAAAATGCTGAATCGGGGCTCCAATCTCACCAGTGGACAGCAGCTGATGGTCCACTGTAATGGACCTACTGGGCCGTAACTGCAGGCAGGCGAGGAATGGCTGAGGACGCAGTCACTGGAGGCGTGGCCCTCTGGGCTTAGCTGTCCCAGGCCACTTTCAGGACTGCCATGAGATGACAGCAGAGTTCCTCCACCATGCTGAGCCGAGACACCAGCTTCTGTTTTGAACCAGATAACTATGGACTAAGCCTCTAAAGCTGTCAACCAAACGAACCTTTCTTCCTCTAAATTGCTTCTCAGGTATTTTGGTCAAAATGATAGAAAAGCAGCTCAGTGCATCTATCTCATGCATCCCAACACATAGTCCTGTGTTCTTGAAGGCTCACCTTAATTTCCCAACAATTAGACTGAAGATGCACCCTAAATTGTCTCCATACAGTAAGTGCTAACCTGAGAATACCACAAATAAGTAAAGCCCAGGATATCAAGAAGCTAGCTCTACTTTGATAAACTGAATTTACCTACAAATGGAGACATCGACTTCTCTTTAGTCTCAGTAAAGAAAATTAAAAGGACAAGAGCTATCAGAGTCTTACAAGCCAATGAAGATGGTAAATGGCTCTAAAAGCCAAATGAAATCTAAAAGTCACAAATGACTTCAAAGAATGAACATTTCAAACAAAATAATGTAAGGTAAGACTGTGTTAATTTGTTAAATAAATATTTAAAATACCTTATTTGCTAAATATGAAAATGAACTACAATATTCAGGTACAAATTGTTAACTACTCTTTAGCTTCTATGATTGAAGCTAACAAGAAATCCAAAACTTAAGTGTAACAATGTAAAAATAATGTGTCCAAAAGTAATCTGAGCAAATATGATACAACAACTAATCCATCAGAGACCTACGAACTGTAAACAATTAAAAGCCACCTTAGTGTACTGTATTACTCAGGTTTTAATGGCTGTAACAAAATCCCTAACATAAGCTATTTAAAAGGAGGAAAGGTTTATTTGCGTTCCTGGTGTCAGAGGTTTCAGTCCACGGGCAGCTGGCTCCATTGCCTTGAGGAGGCAGATCAACTGCTTGCCTCATGGCATACTGGAAGCAGAGGGGAAAGGAGGAAGGGAAAAAGGGGAGGAAGAGGACAAAGGACAGGGGACAGGACACATCCTTCAAGACACCCACACCCAATGACCTCCAACTAGACCTGACCTCTTAAAGTTCCCACCACCTCCCAATATGGCCCAGGCTGGGACCAAACCTTCAAGTGAGGGAGCATCATGGGGGAGAGGAGGAACAGTCCAGATCCAATCTATAGCAGCTGCCCACCAGTATTCTACATAGGTTGGCCTTGGTTCTAGCACTTACTGTGAGACCTAGTCATATATTTAACTTCTCCAAGTCTCAATTTTCCACACTAGCCAAGTAGTACTAAAATGATACCTATTTAAGGATTGAGAATTAAAATTAAAAAACAAACTGGGTTGTGTGTGTGTGTGTGTGTGTGTGTGTGTGTGTGTGTGTGTATGGTACTGGGAATGGAACCCAGGGGCATTCTACCTCCGTGTTACACCCCCAGCCCTATTTCACTTCTTATTTTGAAACGGTCTCACTGACTTGCAAAGGGCCTAAGCAGCCGAGGCTGTCCACGAACCGCGATCCTCCTATATCTCAGCCTCCCAGATGCTGGGGATTACAAGAGTGTGCCACCACGCCAGGCTCCAAAGCAAACTGTTTTAAAAAGCCTGAGCAAGAAAATAAATGTTCAACAAAGACTGGATAGTATTATTTTTCCACACTGATGCATAAGTTACTTGAAGCCACAATGTGACTTACGCTACCTTTGAAACCTTCACGACACCCAGGACAGTGCTAAACATGGAGCGACTGTTCAACAATATCGGCTAAAGACTAATGGTTGTTAGGGGACCTAGAATCTTGAAGATGGAAGAAATTTTAGAAGTCACCTGGTACAGTTTCACTTAATTAGAAGACTCAATGGGAATTTTATTAAATCTTCACTTGAAAACATTCAGGGACAAACTTGTCATTTCACCAAAGTATGTAGGAACAATTCTAATTACTAGAACATTCCTTTTGAAGACTACAGCCTCTCAAAAGTGTTTCTGAAAGACTGCATTCACTAGAGGGCAACAGATATCTGGAGAAATCATATCAGTAATAACCATTAAAAGGAAAGAGTTCTTCAACATTTATTCTAACAGAGAAGTACTATACTATGCCCAGTTGTATAAAACATGTATGTTCACTTAAAAATCATTTGGTTTAACACAATGTACTTAAACATATTGAAGTCAACCACTAAGCTGAGCAAGGGAGGGAGGGACGGGGAGGGAATGGGTTGGGAATTGGGTAGGAGTTTAATCAGTGATGTGTACATGTCTATACACACAAGTTTTTTACCCTAATATGATGTATGAATATAATGCACCAATAAAAATTTTTAAAAAATTATTTGGTTTAGCCTGGCATGGTGGCGCATGCTTGTAATCCCAGCATTCGGGAAGCTGAGACCGGAGGATTGTGGTTCGCAGACAGCCTCAGCTATTTAGTGAGGCCCTCTGCAACTCAGTGAGACCCTGTTTCAAAATAGAGAATAAAAAATTGAGCAGGGGGTGTAGCTCAAAGGTCAAATGCCTCTGGGTTCCATCCCCACACACACCAAAAAAAAAAAAAAAAATTGGTTTAACATACATTAAAATATTCAGGAGTAATTAAAATAAGGATTCTGATGAGTTAGGTCATAAAATCCTAAGAATGCCTGTCCAAATGTACAGGTAAGTAATCCTGATAATTATAAAATCTAGGTTCTTTTGAACCTCACTATCTACTCTTCCAACTATTTAATGCAGTCCTAATATGTTTATAAAAGAAGAGCATACAACATTAAATTGTATTTGGTAGTTATTCCTTTGCAGCTAGACTCCAAGAAAACTAACAGCTATTTAGAAAAAAAGGGTTAAGCCGGGCGTGGTGGCGCACGCTTGTAATCCCCGCGCTTGGGAGGCGGAGACAGGAGGATCGCGCAGGTTCGAAGCCAGCCGCGCGCGCTGGCTTAGGAGACCCTGTTTCCAAATAAAAATGTAAAAATAGGTCTGGGAGTGTAGCCCGGAGGTAGAAGGGCTTGCAGGAACCCCAGTACCACCAAAAAAAAAAAAGAAAGAAAAAAAAAGAAAAAAAGGGTTAAAAAGAAAATTATCAATTCCTATAAGACTAGCAAAAAAAAAAAAAAAAATCCAAACCTAGATCTATATACAATCAATTACTTAAAATCAAATTATTTGCGGGCATGGCAATGCATACTTGTAATCCCAGTACTTGGGGGCTCAGACAGGAGTATCAGGGTTCACCATCAGCCTCAGCTACTTAGTGAGGCCCTCTGCAACTTAGTGAGACCCTGTTTCAAAGTAAAGAATATAAAATCTGCTGGGGGTGTAGCTTAGAGGTAGAATGCCCCTGGGTTCAAGCCCCAGGAACACGCGCACGCACACCACACACACACACACACACACACACACACACACACACACACAATCAATCAAATTATTTAAGTTAAGGGTACAACTACAAAAGTTCATCAGGCTTTAAAATAGTCCAGAAGAACAGCCCCCTCAAATAACCTCGAACTCCCAACATTACAGTTCACAGTAACACACAGAGAAAAGCAAGACCAAAAACCGGGCAACGCTTCCAGTGCACTCATTCATTTCATCAGACTCCATTCTCCGCATGCTGTTTTACAAATCTATACGTCGCAGATAACAGAAAAATGCAAATTCTACCACGGAGAAGACCCCACTGACCTCTCAGGCTCCCCAGCTCCTCCTCCCTTCACCCCAACGCTGTCCCCATGTATGGCCCACTCCGACACTTCTTTACATGTAAATCTCTCGGTTATTTTACTTTTTATTTAAACCAGCTATTCTGTTTGCCTGCTTTCTTTCTGAAAGACTAAGTTAATAAAATCCTTAATACATATTTTATATCAATCTATCTATATATAATTGTTTTATATATAATTGTTATATATATATATATATATATATATATATATATATAATTTGTTTTGTTTTGTTTTGTTTGGAGGGGTTGTTTTGCTACTGGGGCTTTAACCCAGGGGCATTCTACCTCTAAGTTACAATCCTAGCTCTATTTTATTATGAGAGAGAGTCCCACTAAATTGCTGAGGCTGGCCTTAAACTTGCCATCCTCCTATCTCAGCCTCCCAAGTAATGGGTTATAGGCAGGCGCAACTGCACCCAGTTTCATTATATTATCTTTAGAAAACTTACTATTGACAAAACATTGTTTGGTATTTAGATATGAATACAAAAAGGTCCTCCAAACAGCGAATGTGAATTGGAATAAAAAGGTCCACCCACCAGTGTAAATTAATAAACAGGTATTTAGCTTTTGGAAAACATAAACTCCTTGTGATTCTGGCTGGTATGCACCAAGTCCTGAGCACCAACAAAGTGAGGAAATTCAGTGCAAACCTGCAAAGCCAACATTCGGGCAGTGGAGAATGGTGAAGACAGTGAGCTCTGGTGGCGATGACGGTTCACTGCCCACTATCTTCACTGTGTGATTCAGATTCTCTTTAACAGTCAACCAACTGAGGAAATAGTCAATCCAGGAACACAGATCACGTCAGAAGTAAAAATATAAGTTTTGTAAGATGGTCAAAATGTCCCACTCCAATGAATTCATCTATGTTCATCTATCCATCCACAAAATAGGCAAATTTTTACTCTACCAAAGAGAGTATCAACACACAAGTCTTTGTTTAATTTTGTCAAGTGTCAAGAGTATAATTATGGAAAACTGCAAAGGAAGAGATAAGAAACATGTTGATAACAGAGTTAAAGAGGATATTTCAGATTTGGGTTACCCAAATGGAGAACTGGTGGCATCAAAGCCAAGTTCTTCTCTATCTGCTATCTTTATCCCAAAGACTAAAATAAAAAATCGTAATAGATCTCAACATCTTTTATTGACAAGTTATACAACTTGCCCTCCTTGTTCACAACTATCTCACATACACATGTCTCTCATACACAGACATACTCAACATATATTTCTATAACATTTACAAACATGTATAACTGTCTCTCATATTCTAAATTAGCAATCAAAAATACCAGTCCAGGAAAACTGTTTTCTTTTTTATATATCTTAATACTCGTATTGATACACTGTAATTACACACCATAGTGAGGTTCAAAGTAATACAAATATACATGCACTGCACTTGTTTTTCTCTCCAGACCCCACCTCACTCCCCGACCCACATCCCGGTACATGCTAGTGAGCTGGGCAGTGATACTTCTATGAACTGCTTCCTTCATCAGGCCCCCTCCCCTTCCCACCTCCCTTGCCCAAGCCCCTCCCACTACTCACTGGCCTCTCTCCTCATTTATTCAAAGTCCCTTTTGTTTCCTATTTTCACTCTAGCTTCTACATCTGAGAGAAAACATACGACCCTTGACTTTTTGAGACTGGTAATCTCAGCATAATCTAGGTATACGATCCAGCTGTATCACACTTCGTTTCTTTCCAAAAGAATAAAAGTCAGAATACCACAGGGATGCATGGATATCCGTGTTTATAGCAGAACAATTTACAATAAGCAAATTATGGAACCAACCTACGTTCCCATACGGAAGCAACCAACAGATAAATGGGTAGAGAAAATGTCGTATGTACACACAATAGAATCTTACTCGGACACAAAATAAAATTATGTCATTTGCAGTAAAATGGATAGAACTAAAGAATATTCTGCTAAGTGAGATCAATCAATCTCAGAAAATCAAGGGTAGCTAGAAGCTAAAAAAAAAAAAAAAAAAAAATTGAAACCAGAAAGGACTTCAGATAAATGAGGAGAGAGACAGGTAGGATAGTGGAAGGGGATGGGGAGGGAGATGCAGAGGGAAAAAGCCAGAACTGAGAAAGGAAGCAGTTCAAATAATGCCAAATCCATATATGAAGCTATTACCATCCATCTCACTAAGGTGGCGGGGGGGACATCAAATGAGTTTGTATAGGGTGAGGCATTCATTTGAACCACCCCCCACGCCATTCTTGCATGGGGCTGTAACTATCTTCTGTATTTCTATCTCTTTAATAAACTTCTTTAAATCTTCATTCAGCAAGAGTCCAGGCTAATGTGTATTTACCCTTAGCTCAAGACAAGAATCCACGCACTTATTATCTTTTTTTCTGATTTTGGGTTTTTTGTGTTTTGAGGGAAACTGTGTCCGGAGGCCTAACAGGGGTCCTCAGGGACAGTTTCCCCAAAACCATAACATATTCTCAAAACCATAACATTTTTGGCACCCAACATTTTGGGGCAACGTGGGACACATGGCTCAGTAATTTTCACGGGACTTTTGGGCCTGTGGGTCGGTGGGCAGCAGCAGCTTTAGCTCCAGCTGTAGAGCTGTTGAGCTTTAAAACAACTAGAGAGCAGCCTTTGCCTCACTGCATCTCTGAAAGTGAATTCCAGGGCATCTCACTGGTAGTACTGGTACCACTGCACCCCAAAAGGTATGTACCTTCCTGGAGCGATAAGGAGTTCCTCCAGAATTACTGTTGATCTTCTGGCATCTGGGAGACAATTCTGGTTCGTGGAGACCCCCTGGCCAAGGAACTAGCCCGCGGTCAAATCCCCTCCAGGAAGTAAACCCTTTAAATAGCGTAGGCTTGATAAGCCCATTGAGTGCCCATCCATTCTGCCCACATTGAAGATGGGATACTCTTAAAAGCCCTATACAAAGTTAAATCTAAAAAAAAAAAAAAATGCCCATGGCCCACCTTCAGAAAACTCCCCAAACAGGAGACGCCAGCCAGCACCCCATTTCTAAATAGTGAGGTTTTTTTTTTTTTTTTCCCTGTAGTTTGAAACAGGTTCTAGGGAGATAAGCTAGCTTGCTTTTAGCGGCAGCACCTAGGAAGCGTGGCCATTAACAACCGTGGCTGTGTGCGCCCTGATGGTCTGTAAACTGGCAGTTCGAGTGCCCCAGCAGCCTTGAACTCCCAGTGGCCAGAGGCGATTAGCCAAGCATGTTTGAGAACTCTAGGCAGCTAAGAAAGCCAGAGCAACTGTCCCAGGCACAGCTCCAGCGGTGTGGGATTCACAGGGTCCTAGTGCTACCATATTAGTCTCCAACCAACTAGGCTGTTACTGGCCCCCTGTAGAAAAAATCTGTTTGTGGCTCGCTCGGATTTATTGGCAGTTTTGTGCTTCTATCCCTACCTAGCTAATACAACTGTCTGAGGACAGTGCTTTATTAGCTTGGTAGCATTACCTCAACCAGAGGGAGAAAGGAGAGGGTGGGATCTGAAGAGACAGGGTCTGGGGCGGCTCAGACTCACACTCTCACATCCCATCCTGGCTGAGCCCTCAGGAGCTGCCCTTAGGAGCGCTCACACATGCTTGGCCGGATTTGCCCCCGGCCGAGCTCTTAGCTTTAGGGATGCAGAGAACTTTATCCGGACAGAGAAAGGCCACACAGCTCAATTGGACAGGGGAACATGAAGCAAGGGGAAAGTGTGGTGTGTGTGTGTGTGTGTGTGTGTGTGTGTGTGTGTGTGTGTGTGTGTGTCCCCTTCCCATTTAACACCCTCCCAATGGGCAGCAAACTGGTGGGAAATGAGGCCACCCTCATGAGGCCCACATACACACAGGGTGCAGGGACAGGAGGACGACCTTCTGAGCACAAAATACCTCTCTCTGTCTTAGATGGGATTCCAGCAATATCCTAAATGCTAGGGTAATTTGTTTTAGATTGGGAAGCTCTGGGAAGGGGACACACACACACACACACACACACACACACACACACACCAACCTTGCCCAGACAGGCCACTAAAACCCCACCCTTTCTCTCTCAGATGGGATCCCATCAATCCAAGGTTGAAGCTGGATCTCCACTAGCGTGGGTCCTCCAAAATTGGAAAAGGAGGAAAGATGGAGAAGTAGCTTATCTTCAGCTGTTCTTTAACTTCCGAGACCACCCAGATTTCTTTAACAATTGCAGGGTTGAGACAATTGTGGCAGCCTTGGCTACAGTAGTGTGGGAAGAGATAGTTTAGAGTTTGATCTGTCCATACAATCGGTCCATATGCAGTTCTTTTTTTTATGGGCTAAGTTTAAACTACATCACCAACTCAAACATTAAGTGCTGGCATTCTTACTTAATTCTGGTAGAAGGGGAGGCCATCCTCAGACAAAGACTACTACTGCAGGCTGCCAATTCGGTTTAACAGGAACTTGAAAAGGGAAAGTCATGGAAGAAGACGGGCAAAAGTCATGGAAGAAGTCTGGCTGTGCACAGAAGCCTAAGCTCAAGTCTGTTTTAAGGGGTGGAGAGCAAGGGCATCTTGGGTGTAAATGCCCTCAACCATGAGGCCAAAAAGACCCTCTAAGGCCTGGCTCACAGGGCAAGGGGACCATTAAATGGCTGAGCGCCCCCAGTTCCAAATGGAACTGGGGTCCCCAGACCTAGGTTCCCAGTGATTCCTCCTAACTCCCACCACCTGAGTTAAGACTAAAGAGCCTTAGGCGATCACAGTGAGATCTCGGAGGCCAGATCTAAAGGCATTGCCCTTCTTTCCTGGCCCAAGGTCCAAAAGCTTAGCCAGGGTTGGGGGACAGATCAGACCAGCTCCCAAACTATTTTTTTTTTTACCCAATACTCAGCCTGCGGCTTCCAGGATGACCTCCAATTCTCCCATTCTCAGTTAAACTAAAGATTTCAGCTCCTTTCAGAAAACCAACTTTTTTTCTTTTTGCTGGCTGCACTAAAGTTATTGTTCAAAGTTTTACTTTCAACCAGTCTTAGTTAAAATGGTAACTTCAGAAAAGCTGTCCAGTTAGACCTCTGTGAGAGGTGATTAAATAGAGTCATTTTCTCCTTGACAAAATTAATGTTTTAAGACACTAGTGAAGTTTATTTAATGTCATGAATTTCTGTGGTAATCTAACAAAATTAAGGCTTTAAGATGCTAGAGATATTTACCTAATGTCTTATATTCAATTATTAAGTTGGGAAAATACAAAATGCAATGCTTTAAAATTCTCTTAACTTCATAAGGTTTAAAGTAACACTTAAGTCTTTTAAATGGGTTTTAAATGCTGGTAATATGAACACATTATTAAAAGGTACGTTTTTTTGGGGGGTTGCATATATGTAACAACAAAAGACAGATGTAGAGAGTCTATATATGTATTTATTTATATTTTGGTAAATACAGAGAAAGGAAATTTTGTGAGATTAAGAAAGGACATTGTAACGTTTATCCTAAGATTGTCCCAAATGGGAAAGAATGGACCAGGATAGAAAAATCAGAGGGTTAAAGTAAATTGTAAAGCATTGGTGGAATGTTTGTTTGTTCGTAAGTTTTATCCTAAGATTGTCCCAAATGGGAAAGAAAGGATCAGGATAGAAAAATCAGAGGGTTAAAGCAAGTTGCAGAGTGTTTGTGGTAAGTTGCAGAGTGTTTGTGTTTTGTTTGTTTGCATATATAACAAAGATGGATTATTAAAAGGGTGTAGGTTTCTAATAAGCCTACCGCTTGTATATTCCCAAGAGAAAAGTGAGAGAGTTTGGCAGCAGGGGTGTACTATGGGTAGGAAAAGCTAGAGGATTACTTTGGGCAATGAAATCAGTAGACCCCAAAGTCTGTAATAATTCTTTAAAACTGGCTTCCAGATTGTTTACTGGAAAAAAAAAAAGTTACAGGAGACTGAGTCATATCATACAGGGACTTGAAATTTGCCTTAGAAATTAATTCCAAAAATAGCTTGTTAAGTCCACCAGGCAAGCAATCTAGAGACACATGTCCAGGTGAAGATTGGCAGCTTGGTTTCATTTATATACCAGGGGAAACTTTTAGGTCTTTTCTGACTGGGACATAGTACTAGATAACAATGTTTCCCTATTGTCGGGGTACCAGCAAGTTTTAAGTAAACTTCAAACAGTGCAGGAGCAGAATGGGGAACTTTGTTTTGTCCAGGTGACCTGGTACTCATCAAATCATCTAAAATCATTATTCCAAAGCCTATTTCAGGTCTCCACAGTACTATTTCCTGGATTCACGTGGCACAAAATAAACTTAATACATCCCACTTTTGTGTGATTCAGCCTAAGTCAGCAAAACAGGTTTTAACTTCTCATTTAAGTGCTATGTTTAGGTTTTCATGGTTAACCTGTATTGTGAGTGTTGTCTCATAGGTTTGAATTTTTCAGACATCAGATGGTGGTATGAGCAGACCCAAAGAGAAACATCTACCAAAGCCCTTTGGATAGCTATAAAGACATACTCACCCATCTGACTCCGTCACCACCACCCTGCATGAATGTTACCCTAAAGCCAGGGCCCCCAACTTCGTCCCTGTTCAGCTAGAAGCAACTTATGACCGACTCAACATCCTTATTCCTTTGCTAAGGGGTACATTCATGTGATAGAACTGAGGGAAAAATTAATGGAAATTGAGCTCATGTTAAATGTTTATAAAATTGTAAAAGTCAAAATGTATTTTCTGTATCTACCTTTGGCCTGACAGGTGTCAAGAAGTTACTAGACAGAGGGGAGAATGTGCCAGTATTGGGAATAGCCTAGGAAGATTTGAGAAAGCTCTGATTATTAATAGATATATTTCAAAAATAACTGTGTCAAAATGGCAGACCTGGGTAAAGGAACACTTTCTTGGTTTCAGTCAGGAGGCAAACAGCTACTGAAACTTAGATTGACTTAGCTAAAAGTAATTAGCAAAATGGTAGACCTGGGTATAGGAAGACTTGGTCTTGGTTTCAGTCAGGAAGCAAACAGCTATTGAAACTTAGACTGACTTAGCTAAAAGTAATTAGCAAGTCCATAGGAGAGGGGAGCTAGGACTTCCTCTTTCTAACAGAGCTACATAATAATCTAGCTAGGATGGGGGAGGGGATTGACCTTTGTGAAAGACACCTTGGCACGGGGGAGGGGGGTACCTTACAGGGTTTTTACTACGTCAGAATTACATAAACAAGATGGAGAGTGTTGTGTATAAAAAGTCCGGTCCACATGTTGTATCTTTGGTGGGGCATTCATTTGAACCACCCCCCCCATGCCATTTTTGCATGGGGCTGTAACTTTCTTCTGTATTTCTATCTCTTTAATAAACTTCTTTAAATCTTTAAAAAAATAAAATAAATGAGTTTGTATGTATTTATGAATCACTCTGAATTGCACTATGATGTATAATCACAATGCACCAATAAAAGCATACAAAAGATAATAAAAACAAATCTCAATGAGTCTAAATTATTCATTTTTCAGGTTTAAAAAATAGTCAAAATATTTCCCTACCACTTTCACAAATACTAATGAAGCTGACTTTTCATTTTTATTTTAAAGTCACTTTGACAGAGTGTTTAACTGTTATTTAGCAATGAGAATCAGTAAGTAGTGATCAACTGCAAAAAGCAGTCAGGAGTCAAGTGTTATTAGGAATAATTGGCCTAAGGTAAATAAAATAAAATTTTGTTTATTAAAGGGGAGAGAGCTAGTCCTCCCCTCCCTTTAGGGTATACAGTATTTTTCTATGGCTACAGTTAACACATTTCTTGATGGCTTAAAACAATATAAATATGTTTTCTTACAGTCTTAGAAGCCAAAAGTCTGAAATCAGTATCACTGGATCATAATCGAGGTAGCAGGAGAGGCTATAACTCCTCCAGGTGCTCTTGGGGAAAAGAATCTGTCTCCTGTATCTTCCAGCGGCTTCCGGCAGCCAGAATTCCTGGACTAGTGGCCACCACACTCATCACACTAATCCTTGCCTCGGTGGCCACACTCCACTCCTCTTCAGTGTGTATGTGATCTCCTTCTGTTTCTTCCTTGTAAGAATACATGTGATTGCAGCCAGGCGTGGTGGCGCATGCTTGTAATCCCTGCACTTGGGAGGCAGAAACAGGAGGATCGTGCAGGTTCGAAGCCAGCCGCACTGGCTTAAGAGACCGTTTCCAAATATAAAAAAGTATAAAATAGGTCTGGGAGTGTAGCCCAGAGGTAGAAGGGCTTCAAAGAACCCCAGTACCAAAAAAAAAAAGAATACATGTGATTGCCATTAGGGCTCGCTCATATAACCCAGGATAACTGCTCCAATATACTTCCTTAATTTAGTTAAAAGACCCTTTTTTGCCACATGAGGTAACATTTGACAGGTTTAAAACAATAAAACTTCTGGGCATGGTGGCACACACTTGTAATCCCAGTGCTTGGGAGGCTGAGACAGGAGGATCGTACAGGTTTGAAGCTAGCCTCAGCTACTGAGTGAGGCTCTCAGCAATTTAGTGAGACCCTGTTTCCAAATAAAGTATAAAATAGGTCTGGGAGGATAGCCCGGAATACTACAAAAAATAAAATAAAATAAAATAAAATAAAATAAAATAAAATAAAAAATACTAAAACTTAAATCTCTTTAGAAGAACAGTTTTCAGCCTACCTTAAGCTGTCTTCTTAAAAATCAAATAGGCTAAATCTTTTGGTCAAGAACTGAATGATCTTGGTCTCCAGATTTTACGATACAATACCCCCAGCCTTCTTCCCTGGACACCATAAATGAATCCCACACAAATAAAGATCAGATGGATAGAAAGCTATCACAAAGTGCATTCATTTGTCTCTCAGGAATACAAGAGATTTTCTATTTTACTGTATAAAATGAATGAAATTCTGCACAAATTTTGTAGTTTCTCCTGAACTATCTACATGTATATATCTAACATGTATTCTCAATAAAAATCAAGCCTTTTTTCTTTTCTATACTGGTAAGGAGGGATGTTTTTTGGCAGAATTTTTTATTACTAGCATACTTTATAGAGTTGGGCATTACTAAACTAAGTTTTTAAATAAATTTGAAACAAACTACTTTCCAAAGGCAGCAAAATTTATTTTTATCCTCTAAATTTTTCCAGACAATTTCAAGGCCCACTGGCCCTTGAATCCCTTCCAAAATCAGTTCATTCCATGAAATCAAAATAAATTCCAGATGAACTAGAGTTACATGTAAAATATGAAAGCACTAAAGAATTAAAATAAATTATATCAATAGAAAAACAGGCAAAGAATCAAAACACTCACATATGAAAAGGTACACACAAAATCAATAAGGCAATGTGATACTATGTTTTCAACTACTACTATTTTATATTTGACAATGATAATAACTAACAAAAGTGAGGGTATAAATAAACAAAAACTCAAACATACTATTACTAAGAGCATAAACTAACAGAGGTCTTTTAAAAGGGAATTTGGTAATGCTGGTAAATTTTTAAATGTGTATACATTCTTACCCAATATTTCCATTCCAATCTTCTATCCTATAAAAGTACTCATAAAAGTGAGAAAAATATATGTATAAAAATGTTCACTGATGGCTAGGGATATAGCTCAGTTGCAAAGCATATGTAGTGGGCCCTGGGTTTGAGTCTCAACTTAGCAAAAACAAAATTTTTTTAAAAAGCTCACCAAAGCACTTTATATATGTGTAAATTAGAAACAGCAATGTTCACCCATAGAAAAATGGCTACATTATGGTAAAGCCACATACAGAAATATTACATAGCCAGTTTAAAAAGTAAAGTTTATCATTTATAAAATTAGCCATGATACATGAAGTGGAAAAAAAGCAAATTACAGTACAGTGAGTAAGATACTTAAAAAAACACACAAAATACCCAAAACTCCACCTATGATTATATTTTAATAGAATAGTCATAGTTTCAAAAAGAACCTTATGACACTGAAAATCCTAATAATACAAAAGTAAGTAAAAAAGGTAGGCTACAAAGTTGTATAACTACACAATTAGAAGTAATACAATACAGGTTGGGCGTAGTGCCCCACAGTTGTAATTCCAACATTTAGGAGGCTGAGACAGGAGGATCACGATTCATGGACAGCTCCAGCTATTATTTAGGCCCTTTGCAACTCAGTGAGACCCTGTTTCAAAATAAAGAATAAAAAATAGATCCGGGAGTGTAACTCAGATGTAGGATGCTCCTGGGTTCCATCCCCAGTACCGCAAAAAATTTAAAAAAGAAGTAATATAAATAAAGGTTTTCAACTACTTCTGATTAATGTGATTTTTTTTCTGTTCTTAACATGTTTTATTTTCCAAAATGTATAAATGTTACTTATATAACATTCAAATTAATTTCAAAAAATTGATTATGGTTTGTTGTTGTTTTGCTTTGTTTTTTTTTTTTTTTTTTTTTTTTTTGTGGGTCTGGGGATGGAACCCAGGGGCATTCGACCTCCAAGCTACACCTCCTGCCATATATATATATATATATATATATATATATTTTTTTTTTTTTTTTTTTTTTTTGGTGGTACTGGGGTTCCTGGAAGCCCTTCTACCTCCAGGCTACACTCCCAGACCTATTTTTGCATTTTTATTTGGAAACAGGGTCTCCTAAGCCAGCGCGCGGGGCTAGCTTCGAACCTGCGCGATCCTCCTGTCTCTGCCTCCCAAGCGCGGGGATTACAAGCGTGCGCCACCACGCCCGGCTCCTGCCCTATATTTTATCCTTTATTTTGAAACAGAGTCTCACTAAGTTGTGGAGGGCCTCACTAACTAGCTGAGGCTGTCGGCAAGCCGCAATCTTCTATTTTCACCCTCCAGAACACTGGGATTACAAGCGTGCATCACCATGCCCGGCTGGTTTGTTGTTTAAAAAAAAAAAAAAAAAAAAAAAACAGAGGCCCAAATGACCAACAAATTGTACTTTGGAGAGCTGGAAAAGATTAGCACAACCAAGTACCAAGAAAATGGGTATACATAAATGATGTCAGTTCATGTACAAAAAAGGCTCTTTATATGTGTGTATATATTTATCAAAATTTACCCAATCTAGAGAAAATGGGTATACATAAATGATATCAGTTCATGTACAAAAAAGGCTCTTTATATGTGTGTATATATTTATCAAAATTTACCCAATCTAGAGAATACTACCTTCTTTAAACTGGTTACTTTGAATATGTTTATTCAAATGTTCCACTACTAACAATATTTTTAAACTTTTATAGTTTAAGAAATTTCCTTTGGTCAGCTCAGGTGATACATAAAAAAGACAATTCTCAATCTTATTCACACCTTATTTTTAAGTAAAAGAAGAATTAACTAATATGGTCACCCAATCTTTATCACCTCGGTTGGCCTAAAATAGCTTTTGGTTTATTCCAAACTCTAAGGAATAAAGATTTGCATAAGTTTGGTTAGAGAAAACCATATGCCATAGCTTTTTCAGACTTGTTTTATAACAAGTAGTTGACCTTCAGAAAAGGTTCCTCCAGACATTCACTACCATCAACACCACACTTCAGTACCTCCCCAGCAATCCCCTCTGTGCCCTTTCACACGTGCTCTTCCTGCCTGCGAGGGTCCTCTCCCCGGCTACACTTCTCAAAATGCTACCCCTTCCTTCTTCGAGGCCAAGCTCAAAATGCACCTGACACCTGCTCCATGAAGCTGTTCCTCTTCTGAACTCCACAAACAATTACCTGAGCTACTCACTTGATCAGCATGTACTACTTTTATACTGACATTCTATTCCTGTATTCTGACTTTCTAATTATACTTTACAAGGAAGTGGAACACACATGTTCCAGCTCCAGTGCAATTCCCTGGAGACATGGAGTAGCCTATCCAAAACACACAATAAGTATTTGTTTTTTTTCTGTATAAAGACTGGGGTAGTATTACTAGTTGGGCCTGTTGGACTCTGGTAGGCCTCACTGGCTGCCTAAGGAATATGGGTTTTATCCTGCAGTAAGAAAAACTGAAGTTCCTGAGCTCAAAAATGATATGATAAAGGTTTAACTTAGAAATAGCAATCCTTAGTCCACAAGTTTCCAGGTTAGAGGAGGACAATAACATCTACACCAAGGAAGGCAGTTGGATCGGCATAAAGGGTTAAGAAAAGAGCTTCAACATTAGAATGCATTGAGTTCTCCAAACTTCCTAGCTCTGAGACCCTGGGCCAGTGGTGACTTCACTTTCCCTACTCACACAAGGGTGATAAAATCACTGCGGTCATGCATGAATATGCATGTGGCACACTTACCAAAAAGCTTGACAGAGAATAAGCACACTGCATTTCACACCAATGCTCTGACACCAAGTAGGCAGGTGTCCTACAGTTCAAACCTGATACTCATTCTGATACCACAAGCTAAAGAGCAAGGTCCTGAAAAAACTGCCCTTTCTTCAGATGTCTCCAGGATCTCTACACTAATGTCCATCTTGGCCAGAAAATCAGGGGTTCCCAAAGCCTTTCTTCAGTGTAAGAAATTCACTACAATCATGTACAGAAACCCATAAAACCACTATCCATAAACAGACTTATTATAAAGGACATAACTCTGGAACAACCGCATGGGAGGTGTGCAAAGGGAAAGGTCTGGGGGAGAGGGCCAGAGGACACATAGCTACCGTACTGTCAAGAACTCCAGGTGGTCATCACCTAGCACAATAATATGCTAATTGATATTTCAGAATTTTTACATAAGGTCTCATTACCTAAACTTGATTGATTCAAGCACTGGCCATATGACTGAACTCAATTTCCAGTTGCTCAGGGACCAGAGGGTGGAACTGAAAGTTCTATCTAATCTTGGTCAGTCTTTCTTTCTTTCTTTCTTTCTTTCTTTCTTTCTTTCTTTCTTTCTTTCTTCCTTTCTTTCTTTCTCTCTTTTTCTTTTCTTTTTTTTTTTTTTTTTTTTTTTTGTGGGTCTGGAGATGGAACCCAGGGGCATTCAACCTCCATGCTAAACCCCCTGCCCTATTTCTATTCTTTATTTTGAATCAGGGTCTCACTAAGTTGTGGAGGGTCATACTAACTAGCTGAGGCTTTCCGTGAACCCCGATCTTCCAGTCTCAGCCTCCTGAATGCTGGGATTACACGCGTGCACCAACAAACCCGGCTAATCTTGGTTTTTCTGATAGGGACAGCTCCTCCATTGAAACTAAGAGCTCACTCAGAGTTGCCTCTTTAGTATAAATTCATGTAGAGTCAAAAGGAACTCATTATGAACAGCAAAAAATACTCTTATCACTCAGAAAATTCCAAGATTAGAAGAATAGGTTTTACTATTATAGGAATGTTCTTTATTATGTCACGCAATAAATAGCAACTATTATTTGAGAAACCAACTAGTAGACTACTAAAATAATGCAAGTAAAAAGATAAAAAAAATCATTACAAAAGCAGCAGCAATACACAAAATGGTTGTGGGGGCAAGGTATCAAACTGTCTACAAAGATCCAAGCCCGGACAACTAAATAGACAGAAAAAAACATATCGTGCTAGGAAACTGAATATGAGATTGAGAATGAATTTAGTTTTTGCCCCGCTGAAGCTGAAGGTGATGGGCAGAGATTTCAGATGAACACAAGACAGATGGGACCATGAACCCAGAGATGTGAAAGAACAGGGCAAGACTCTGTAGCTTTATCCCTCCCCAGAGGGCTGTCACTGCTACAGAAGAAGGCTACCAGCTAATGGTGTCATCTAAGCTGATAGGTATTCTATAAGAGTCAAATAAAAACAAGTTACGGCATGCAGCACAAAATGGAAGGACTGAACTTCAGAACATTTTCCTGTTACTGCTTTGGACTCTAAACAAAAATGATACCTAATTCTTAAAATTAATATTAAAAAAACAATCACATGACCAAGTGCCAAACAGAAATCCTGGATCTTGCTCTTTGATGGAACTGTACCATTTTATTTACTATCAACAGGAAAGTTCAACACATCTAACAGAGATAAATGTTTACTTTTCAAATGAAAAGGTTATGGAACAAGCATAGAACACTTCAACAATATAGCACAAATAGGAAAAACGATGATCAATTCAAAAAGCTTTGTGTCTAGATACGAGAAGATAAAAACCTCAAGCACGGTAACCGTTACTGACTTACCCCAAGCTTTTACAGTCCTGCTTTTAGAAAATGCATTTAGTAGCTAGAAACTGCCTTGCTACTGCTCGTGGCTTCAGAAGCCTCACAGTTTATTTCTCCCTGGAATGCACATATCGTCTCCTTTTGTTGCCAGCTTCCCAGAAGAAAGTCCCAACTCAGTCTTTCAGAGCCTGTGAACATAACAAATGGGAGAGAATGAGAGAGCAAAGTTTGGGGGCAGCATACTAGGTAGTAAGATGGTTCATGATATACAAGTTACAGTGGACCCATGGAACTGAAACACTCAGGCAACTGGCTGGATTAATGTAATCCAGGAAGCTAGGGGGCTGCTGGTCCTAGTGGTTAAGATAGGAACGTCAGAAGCGGGAAGCGAGGGCTCGATACATGTTCCACCCCTACAGGCTCCAAGAAGAGGGGGAGGCTGAAATATTATGGCCAAGTTCTTATAGCTGCTTCTCCCGGGCAGCAGTACCCCCTTGACAAAATTTAAACAGCAAAGGCAATATCTAAACCTAGATTCCAACCAGAAAAACAACAGGTATGGGGAAGCTCCCTCCCCATCATAAATGTTTTTGGTTTTTTTTTTCAACTTTTGTGATACAAGGGCTAAAGGGTAGACAGGGGTAAAAATAAGGGAGTTAATTAACAGTTGAAACCAAAACTATATGGCATTTTCATTTCATATGCTGAAACTTTTACTTAAATACCAACACCTGTGTACTGTTTACCTATAAACTCTCTGGATTGTTATCTCCAACCACTTCAGAAGCAACAATTACTTCTCCTATGGACAACCCTCCTATCCCAAAGCTTTCCTCATTTTTCATAACCACAGGTAAATAACTATTTCAGGGTAAATAACTATGCCTTCTGTTTCGGTTTGGATCTGGAATGTCCCCCAAAAGCTCTTCTGAGATGGGCTTTCAGGAAATGACTGAATCATGAGGGCTCAAATCTCCTAAGTGGACTAGTCCACTTGATGGATTAATATTTTGGACCTTCTGGTAGGTGGTGAAAACTAGAGCAGGTGGTTCATGGCTGTCGAGAGTAGGTTACTAGGGATGTGGTCTTAGAAATAATACCTGTACCTGGCCCCTACCTGTCTCTCTCTGCTTCCTGGCTGCCCAAAGCTGAGAGTTTCCTCCACAACACACTCCCACTACGATGCACTGCCTCAGACCAAGAGCAATGGAGCCCACTCACCATGGATGGAAGCACTGAAACCATGAGTCAGAATAAATCTTTCCTTTTCTAGTTGATCTTGTCAGGTATTTTGGTCA
This sequence comes from Muscardinus avellanarius, assembly GCF_963383645.1. Lineage (NCBI taxonomy): Eukaryota > Metazoa > Chordata > Mammalia > Rodentia > Gliridae > Muscardinus > Muscardinus avellanarius. Next base: position 24,839,496 of record NC_137801.1, on the reverse strand, counting down.
CAGTGACAAGAAAGTGACTAACACAACTTCCCCAAATTCACCTTATAGAAAAATGTGCTTAGCTCTACTCTGATGTATTTCCAACTGCGACCTAGCCCTGATCCTGCTAATGGCTAAATTTTATTTGAGAGATTCCTTGTTCTCAAGAGTTTTAGTGTAACATAGGGTATGTAAGTTTAAAGATGGCTAAAGGGACCATCTTCTTTCCTTAGACTTTTTTAAAGAAAGAAAATAGCATGACTACTTTTCTCACTTCCTAGATCCTGATTCTAATGCCAAATTATAAAGACCATTTTTTGGTTTTGTTTCTGTTTTTTTGGGGGGGCAGGTCTAGAGATGGAACTGAGGCATTTGACCTCTGACCTACACTCCCTCCTCTATTTTTTATTCAATTCTATTTATTTATTTATTTATTTATTTATTTATTTTTATTGGTGCACTGTATTCATACATCATTGTGGGATTAAAAAAAACTTTTGCAGACATACATGCACAAATCGCCCAGTTAGCCCCTACTTGATCCCCACCCCGTTCCCTCCCATCCCTCCTTCCCATGCTTGGCTTAGTGGTTGACATCTAGTATTATAGCAATTTATCCAAAATTAACAATGATAATCTCACATAACAGTTTCATTTGTCTGATACCAAGCTTTTGATGACTTAAAGATAACATCTCAATATTTCTTTTTACTTTCTTTCTTACCAGAGAATATTTTTTTCTTTTTTTTTTTTAGGTGAAACTATCATATTTTTTTTTTTCAGAAAAAATCTATCCTAATATGGAATATGGACTCTAGATACCCCAAACGATCTCAAAAAAGAACAAAGCTAGAAGATGTATATTTTCTGATTTCAAACCTTAAAAAGCTACAATAATTGAAACAGTGTAGTACTGTTCTAAAGGCAGATATATAAACCATTGGAGTTAAATAAAGGCCTAGAGATAAATTCTTCCATATATTATCAAATTATTTTTGACAAGGTTTCCACGAACATTTGGTGGAGGAAATAATAATCTTTTAACTAAATATTGTTGAAAAATAATAATTACATGAAAAAGAATAAAACTGGACCCTTACCTAACACCATATACAAATATTAACTCAAAATAGATAAAAGACCTAAATATAAATCTTGAGACTATAAACTTTTAGAAGAAAATCTGGGTCATAAAACCTCACAACATTGAAATTGGCAGCAATTTCTTGGATATGATTTCAATGGCACAGACAACAGAAGGGTATACAAACTCCCTAAAATATAAAAAAATATTGTATATCCAAAGACAATGTAAACAGAGTTAAAAGTTACCGATAGAATGGGATAAAATATTTCCAAATGCTATATCTGAAGGTATATTAATATTCCAACTAGAAATCCTAAAAATTAGCAACAATAAAAGCAAACAATACAATTTAGAAATACAATTTAGAAATAGGTAAAAGACTGAAATAAATAATGAATCTCCAAAGATTTTCACCTATAAACACATGAATATATTCTTCTTTGCTTAGTTGTCTGCTGGATGGAAAATCTTGTTTCTCTGGTTCTGGTGTGTGTTACCTATTTCTTCTTTGTAGTTAATCTCTTTGAGTATTTTCTCTACTGCTGGTTTTGAAGACATAAATTCCTTCAGTTTCTGTTTGTCATGGAAGCTTCTTATTTCCCCATCTAATTTGATAGAAGTTTTGCTGGGTAAGAAATTTGGGGCTGGAAGTTTTCTTTGAGAGTTTGGAATATATTACTCCAAGCCCTTCTGGCTCTCATGACTTGGTTTGGGAAGTCTGGAGTGATTCTAATTGGTTTGCCTCTGAATATCACTTGGCCTTTTGTTTTTGTTGCCTTTAAGATTCTCTGCTTGGCTTCCACATTAGTCATTTTGACAATTATGTGGCGTGGGGATCCTCTTCTCTGATCCTGTCTAAAGGGAGTTCTATACGTTTCCAGGACCTGTGTATCGACCTCTTGCTCTATGTTTGGAAAATTTTCTGCTATTACTTCCTTGAAGAGATTGTTGATCCCTTTGGTTTCACTTTCTTTTCCCTCCTCTATTCCAATTATTCTTAGGTTAGCTCTCTTAAAATGGGCCCATATTTCTTCAATGTCAGATTCCTGCTGTCAAATTTTTTTTTCTAAATTAGAAACTATGCGTTCATTTTTGGAGTGATCATCTTCTAGGAGCGAGATTCTATTCTTCATGTGGTCTAATCAGTTGTTTGTACTTTGAATTGAGGCCTTTACTTCATTGATTGCATTCTTTATCTCTTTTTGGCTCTCTCTGAATTCTTTTCGAAACACCTCTATTATTTCTACAGTTATTTTCCTGATTTGATCTTCTATAAATCTCTGAATTTCTGTTTTATCAGGTTCTGATGTTGTGGGGTTGTGGGCATTCATTGCTCCATTGTTATTCCTCTTTCCCATGATTTCGGAAGTTTGTACCTTCTCTGGGGTCTTGTCTGGGTCACTACGACTTCACTTAAGGTGCTCTGGATCTCGAGTCTGTGGTATCTCAGTCCCCATTACTCCTTTACTGGGGTGTACTGCAGAGTCTCAGACCCAGGGAATCAATTGAGGCTGCTTTAGACCATGGGGGGGGTGCCAGGTTGGGCGTTCTCCTTTGGTGTGATATCTCTGCCACTGCCATTCCCCCACTGGGTCAAGTCCCTGGGAGTGCAGTACTGGGATTTCTTCTCTAGGGGCCACAATTTGACTCACTGTTGTTGAGTGCGCTGATGGAGCTATAGACTCAGTGAATTTTCTGCTGCTGCCGCCGGTGTCAATATGGCACCACTGCCACGCCCTCGGCCGTGAGGCTGGCGTATTTCTTCTCTGGTTTTGAGCTCCGCTCTGAGTCCCTACAGGGTGTGCTGAGCCCAGCCTCTGGGAGCTTTAGATGCTCCCTGCGCCGAAAAATCAGCTGAATTCTGCCCGGCTGATCCGCAGCAGCTCACCTCAGCTCGCTGTCCGCCACTCCTCTCTGGAGCCTGGTGGGCTGTTGAGTGCGTTGGTCTAGAGCCATCCGGTGAACTTGCCACTGCCGCTGGCAGTAAGGCGCTGCTGCTGCGTCCTCGGGCATGAGGATGGCGTATCTCCTCTGTGGCTCTGAGCTCCGTTCTGAGTCCCCCTCCTCTCTGGGGCCTGGTGCTGCAAGGGAAGATGGCGCCCGCACCGTTCCGTGCCGTAGCTCCAGCCGCACCACTGCGGTCTGGTTTCTTTCTAGTGTCTCATTTTTCCAGCCCTCTTTTTCTCTGTCCCTTGTAATTACATTTTTTTGTTTCTCTGCTGATGGTGTTTTCTGGCTATGAAAGGCACTGATTTTGTGGTAATTGAGATTGGTTGTTAGCAGGGCTTGTAAGCCCCGCTTTTCTCCGTCACCATCTTCCCAGAAGTCCTTATTTGTTATTTTGAAACAGGGTCTCACTAAGTTGCAGAGGGCCTCAGTAAGTAGCTGAGGCTGTCTGCGAATCGTGATCCTCCAGTCTCAGCCTCCCGACTGCTGGGATTACAAGTGTGTGCCACCATGCCCAACTTACAAAGACCATTTTATTCTGCAAAAATTTTTAAATATATTTTTAGTCGGTAGATTGATACTTTTGTTGGGAGTAGTATTTAATTTCCTTGTATCAATATTAAATACAAATGTTACTCAGTTATAAATGCAGTTATATATCTACGTGTATACTCCTTATAGCTTACATAGTAGACAATCCACTGAGGTTTATTTTCAATATCCTAGTGTAATAGCAATTGGGATTGCCCTTGGCTTGAACCAACCTCCAATTTACTCTAATCATATAAATCACAGCAGGCTAAGGTCTTCCCTGGGATCACTGCTAACTTCTGAGCTTAAATTCCCTCAGCCCCTGAGAAAGATTTCCTCTTCTATTACAACCAATCTACCTTTGTTTTCTGTTTGTTTTCTTTTTGTTTGTTTGTTTGTTTTTTTCTCTCTCCCAATGTTAGGAATCAAGCTCAGAACCTATGTATGCTAGGCAAACTCTTTACCACTTAACTACATCTTCAGGACCGATTTACCACCCACCACTCCCGTCCACTACCATTCTCTCCCTTCCTCTCCCCACCAAAAAAACCTTAAGTAAAAGACTTGCAATTACTGAGGGTCTGAGGGAAATATCAATTCAAATAAGATATCTTTAAGTCCCCTTCCTAGCTCCACCTTCTACATCAATCACCCCATGTTCCTGTTCACCCTAAAACTGTCCTTGAAATTTTCAAGTGGTTATTCCTAATTTAAGCTAAATTCAGCCCTTTCTGGTTTCTACTTCCCAACATACATGCCAAATCTGTCAAGGTGCTTAGAAGCTCTACAGCTTTCCATCTATGAGGACCTACTCTCCACATTTTTTAATAAACAGAAAGATAGTAACTCAGTCGTGCCACATTTTCAGCCCTTACATCTTATCCTATACAAATCCAGGCAGAGCAGGGTCTTTTCATCTATGTTTACTGAAATTAATTACAAGGTTGCTCACTGCAAAATAAAAATGGCCCCCAGAGCAACTGCTGTCAGTCACTCCATTCCACTCTTTCCAGTCATGGATACTGAAACTTCTGACTCAACAGCCAAGAGGAAAAATGGTCTCTCCTTTGTTTTAATAAGATTAAAGAAGCTAAGTTTCAGGAAGTTTGTAAAAGCAGTTGCTCACATTCTTTTTATAGTAATAGTAATAATTTTTTAAAAGTTCTTAGGATCTATGAGGTACTTTGAGAAATGTGTTACTTGCAACATCTCTTAATTCTCACAAAAATTATGGTAAGAAAATAGCACTGCAATCCCTTTTTATAATGAGTGAACAGACTTCAGTTAAAAAATAAAATTCCCTGGCCCAAACTACAAGGATACACAACAGCTACATAACAGCTGGGTTCCAAGCCCAGTCAGGCCAAATTCAGAGTTCAAGCTGTTAAAGGATAATTACAAAAAGATAACACTGTGTCTCTCATACAAATACAAATGAATTATGTCTATAACTTTAATTAATGCATTAATTAACTGGGGGAACAAATGCAATATTCCAATTGGTTGAAAAGGAAATCCAAGGAGAAGCCAGGCATGGTGGCTGATATCTATAATCTTAGTACTTGGGAGGCTAAGACCTAATGATCTCAGATCCAAGGTCTCAGTAAAAAGTGAGACTCTCATAAATATAGAGAGACCCTGTTTCAAAATAAAATAGGGCTGAGAGTGTAGCTTGGAGGTAGAATGCCCCTGGGTTCAATTCCCAGAACCACACAAAAAGAAAAAAAGTAAATCCAAAGAGAAGACACATACATAGAAAATACAGAAGACTGAAATTAGTTTACTAGATTTTTTTAAATGGCTTTTTCCAAAGAAGAAGAAAAGAAGGCAATTGTACTTTCAACCACCAAAATGTTTTTGTTTGTCTAAGGACAAGAACAATTTACATTGCTATGGGTATTTCACAACAAAACAAAACTAAAATAAAAGCAATGAAAGGTGCAGATCCCACAGAATTAGCTATCAGGAAAAGTAATCTATTTTTAGTATATTTCAGAATTCCACAAGTTTTTCTTACACAGATCTTAACCATTCTGCCCAATGCCTTACTTCTTCTTTTAGACAGGGATCCATCCACAGCTTCTAAATTTCTGACAACAGGCTGGGTGCCTAGCTCAGTGACAGAAAACCTGAGTCTGAGGCCCTGGGTTTAATCCCCAGCACCACAAAAGAAAAAACAAAGGAAAACCACTGACAACCACTACAGAAAACTCAATCAGTCCCCTCCAAAAACCTAATCTTTCACAAAGATAAAATTTCTTCTACCATGTATTAAGCCAGAGACTTAGATTTAAGATAAATGTATATCTAAATGCAAAAAAACAAAAAACAAACATTAGTTCACTGTATCATCAATTCTTGCGGGAAGGGAGGTTATTGGGGACTGGACCCAAGAGAGTTTTACCTCTGAACTGCACCCTAACCCAATTTATTTTTTTATTTTGAAATATAATCTCATTAAGTTGTTGAGGCTGGCCTAGAATCTGTGATCCTCCTGTCTCAGCTTCCCAAGTACTGGGATTACAGGTGTATGTCACCACACCTGGCTTCATCAAGCCTCTTAAGAGATCTAAAACTAAAGAGGGTTTGGTTTTACTGAATGGAGGAACAGTCACGCTCTGGAGAAAACGGGACACAGTTTAACTGTCATTTCCAAATAACTGACCCCAAACTAATTTCTAAGTCTTTTACTGGCCAATTAAACTATCTTAATCTCCACCCTAAGTTTCCTTTCACTAAAAAGAGCAATCCCAGCGAGGTATGGTGGCACATACTTGTAATCCTAGTACTTGGGAGGCTGAAACAGGAGGATCACAGGTATGTAGACAGCCTCAGCTACTTAGTGAGGCCCTCTGCAACTTAGGCCCTGTTTCAAAATAAAGAATAAAAAAATAGGAATGGGGATATAGCATGTAACTCGGAGATAGAATTACCCTGGGTTCAATCCCCAGTACCAAAAAAAAAGCAATCCCAATCCAACTTCTGCTTTCAGCAAGAACAGGTAGATTTTTTTTTTCCTGTTGCTTCCAACTAAATACAAGTAAAAAACCTGGTAACTAAATGCAACCCTTAGAAGACTGAAGGTAGAGAGAAGGCAGATGAAGCTAAGGACTTGGGATCTGTGGAGCAATACCAAGGTGAGTTCCCTGGGTTTTCTCTTTGCCTTATAGACCACAAAGAGCCAAAGAAGCCAGGATTGCAGAAAAGTAAATGGGGAAAGACAAAAAAACAACTTTGGCTTTCTCTCAAGGCCAAAGTCCAAGAAAAGAGTAGCATGACTAGGCATACTCACAGACATTAAGCTAGCTGCAGCCAAAAACCATAGAAATAACTATGCTCACCTCATCCATGCCAGCAAAGGCTGCATAAAAAGCCTCATTTTCTACCCTCACCAGGCAGTAGTGTGTCCTTACCTACCTCCCAATTGTCCCCCAAATCTGTTTCAGCAACAAAGTAACTGGAAACTTCATGGCGAGCCAGGAGCCAGGATTTCTATCCCACCCGGCAGGATGGACACTCTTATTCATCCCACTGGGGTCAGGAGCTCAAACTCCCCATTCCTGCCCAGCAGTAGTGAAAAGCCTGCTTTGTGTGTCAATGGGACAACGCCTCAAACCCATAGGGTGACAGGAATCAACCAAACTTAAACAAATAATTTGAATAGCTGTGTAACTATTACAGAAATTGAATTCATTGTTAAAACCGTTCTGAAAAAAGAAATCTCCTGGCCCAGATTGTTTTATCACAGAATTTTATCAAATGTTTAACAGAATTGAAACCAATTCTACATAGTCTCTCCCTGGAAACATAAAATGAATTGAGGGTCCTTCTCAATCCAATTTATGAAAGTTACGTTACCCTGATGCAAAGAATAAACAAGTAAACAGAAAAAAACTACAAAAGAAAACAAACTAGACCAAAAGCTAAATACAGATACAAAACTCTTTAATGAGGTATTAGAAAAAAATTCAACAACAGATTAAAAATTGAATGTAATCCAGTGTCACAAGGCTGATTCAATATTCAAAAATCAATCGATGTAATTCACAATATTAGCAGAACCAAAAAAAAAATAATCTTATGATCATACCAATCAATACCAAAACTTTTGAAAAAATAAAAATTCATTACCTGTCATAGGAAAACTATCAAAAAAAGATAAAAAATAAAGGGGAAAGTCATCAACTACAAAGTGAGCATCTACAATCTACAACAAACATTATTACATTAAGTGATAAAAAATAGATAATCCCCCATACCCTGTTATCAGGAGCAAGCTTGTCCATTCTTACCATTCTCATTCAACTTAGTACTGAAAGTTCTAGCCAATGCCAAAGGCAAGAAAAGGGAGTCAGACAAAAATGAAGGAATACAAGTGTCCCTTTCTGTAAAAGGCATGACGGTTTACACAGAAACTCCCAATAAATCCACAAAACCTCCAAAAAATGAATTCAGCAAGGCTACAGATACAAGATAAACACTAAAAAAGTAAATATTTTGCATGAAAAAAAACCAACCTACAGAATGGAAGTTTTGCAAGTCATATCTATGACAATGGACTTATATTTAGAATACTACATATGAAGAACTATAACTCAATAATAAAAAGCAAATAATTTAAATAAAAATGAGTAAACAATCAGCTAGGTTTTGTGTTCTGTGGTAATAACTCCCTTTTCATCTCATATTTTATTAATAGGGGCCATTTTTCTCCTTTCAGTTAGGTTGGCTGAAGGTATGCTAATATTACTTATCTTCATTAAAAAAACCAACTTTGAGTGATCTTCTGTATTATATTTTTATTCTCTATTTCATTAATTTTTGCTCTAATTTTAATTATTTACTGCTTTCTAATGGATTTTTGGTTAGTTTGTTCCTGCTATTCTAGAGCCTTCAGATATATCCTTAGGGTATTTGAAATCTTTCTGGGTTTGTTTTTGTTTTTAATGTGGGCACTCAATGCTTATAAAATCTCTTCCTAAACCGGGCATGGCGATGCACGCTTGTAATCCCAGCATTTGGGAGGCTGAGATTTGAAGTCAGTTCGAAGACAGCCTCAGCTACTACTTAGGCCCTTTGAAACTCAATGAGACCCTGTTTCAAAATAAACAATAAAAAATAGGGCTGGGGTATAGCTCGGAGGTAGAATGCCCCTGGGCTCCATCCCCAACCCCCCCCCCACACACACACACACAAATCCCTCATAGTGTCCCAGAGATTTTGGTAAGTTGTCTGATTTTTATTTGTTTCCAGAAATTTTTTAATTTCTCCTATATCCAGTTATCATTCAAAAATAAACTGCCCTGTGTATTTATGTGATTTCTCTGTATCTTCTTTCTGTTGATTTCTAATTTCAGAGCATTGTAACATAGGAATATTTAAGATACTATATTCATTTTTTTAAATTTACTAATACTTACTTTGTGAACTAGAATATGGTCTGCTTTAGAAAAGGTTCCATAACTGCTGAGAAGAATGTGAATTCAGCCATTATTGGGTGAAATATTCTATAAATGTCTGGTAGATCCATTTGGTTCATAGTACTACTTAGGCCTAAAGAGTCTTTATTGATCTTCTGTCTAGTTGATTTGTCTAATATTGATAATGATGTGTTAAGGTCTCCTAGTACTATTGCAATAAGGTCTGATATGAGTCTTACGCCAAGCACTATTTATATAAGTAAATGCACATATGTTTGGGGCATAAATATTTATCATATCTTCTTGTTGAATTTTTCCCTTTATCAATAAGAAGTGATTCTCTGTGTCTCTTCTGATAAATTATGATTTAAATTTGGTTTTGTAAAATAGGAGAATAGCTACTCCTGCTTGCTTTTGGTTTCCATTTTTGTGGAATATCTTTTTCCACTTTTCACCTTGAGCCTATGTATATCTTTGCCTTTAGGTAAATTTCTTTCAGACTATATATACTTGGATTTTGATTTTTAACAAATTTTGCCAGTCTGGGTATTTTAAGTTAGAAGTTGAGACCATTTATATTCAGTGTTATTATAAAGAGGTGCTTGTTATTTCCTGACATTTTGAGTTTTATATTTTGAAAACTTATATTCCTACAAGTCAGAAAATCTAGACGAAACTACAAATTTCTTGACATATATAACCTATCTAAATTGAACTAAAAGATTATAGAAAACCTAAATGGACCAATAACAAGCAGTGAGACTAAAGTGGCAATAAAAACCCTCTCAACCAAAAAAAAAAGTCCAGGACCCAAAGGATTCTCAGCTGGATTCTATATGACCTTTAAAGAACTGAGTTTCTCAAATTATTCCATGAAATAGGAAGAGATGGACTACTCCCAAACTCATTCTACAAAGCCAATATTCACCTTGATACTATAAACCAACAAAGATACCTCAAGGAAAGAAAATTACAAACCCACATCTCTAATGAACATAAATGCAAAAATTCTTAATAAAATACTAACAATTCACATTCAAAATCCCATCTATTAGACAGTGCATCATGACCAGTTAATTTCATTCTAGGGATGCAAGATTGGTTCAACAAACATAATGCAATAAATGTAACCCATCACATAAACAGAATAAGGACAAAAACCACACAATCATCTCAATAGGTACAGAAAACACATATGACAAAATCCAATTCCCATTCATGCTAAAAACACTGAAGAAACTGGGATACAGTTAACTTACCCCAACATCATAAAGGCAACATATGATAAATCCAAAGACAACAGCATATCAAATGGGAAAGAACTGAAAGTACTTTCTCTAAAATCAGGACAAGATAAGGATGTCCACTGTCACCACTGCTATTCCCCAGAATGCTTGAAATTCTAGCCAGAAAGATAGGCAAAAGAAAAAAAATTAAAGAGAAACAAATAGGGAAAGAGTGAAATTATCTCTATTTGCAGATGACATGATCCTATACTTAAAAGATCCATAAAACTCGAGCAGAAGACTTCTAGAGCTAATAAATTCAGCCAAATAGCCGGATATAAGATCAACTTACAACAATCAACAGCTAATCAAGGAAGTAAAAGAAGTAAAAATTACACAACACTGAAGAAAGAAATGGCAGAAGCCCTTAGAAGATAGAAGGACCTCCCATTTTCTTGGACAGGAAAAATAAACATTCTCAAAATTGCCATACTCCCTAAAGTGATCTACAAATGCAATGCAATCTCTACCCAAATACCAATAACACTCTTCACAGAGCTAGGAAAATGATCCTAAAGTTCATAACAAAAGACCCAGAATAGCCAAAACAATTCTGAGCAGGAAGAACCATGCTTGAGGCATCAAATATCTGATTTTAAATTATAGTACAGAGCTATAGTAACAAAAACTGCATGGTATTGGCATAAAAACAGACACACAGAACAATGGAATGGAAGATACAGAAACAAATCCTTGCACAGACAGTTGATTTTTGACAAAGGAGCTAAACAGCATATCCATGATTATAGCAAGCACAAATATATATATATATATATTGATATATTGATATATTGATATATTGATATTGATATATTGATATATCTTATTTTTTGTGGTGCTGGGGATGAAACCCAGAGGCTTTCTACTTTTGGACTATACTCCCAGGCCTATTTTTTATTTTATATGGAAACAGGGTCTCACTAAGTTGCTGAGAGCCTCACTAAATAGCTGAGGCTGGCTTCAAACCTGCGCAATCCTCCTGTTTCAGCCTCCCAAGTGCAGGGATTACAAGCGTGCACTATCACGCCCGGCTAGCAGCACAATTTAAATAGCCAAATAATTGAGCCAACCAGGTGTCCATCAACAGATGAAAGAATTAAAAAAATATGGCATATACACACAACAGAATTCTACTCCACCATAATGACAAAATTATGTCATTTGCAGGAAAAATGGATGGAACTGGAGAATATTGTAAGTAAGATTAGTCAGTCTCAGAAAGTCAAAGGTGGTACGTGGGAAAATAGAAAATAGGAAACATAAGAGACTTTAAATAATTCAGAAAGAGACCTGTAGAGTAGTTGAAGGGGGTTAGAGAACAGGGTTAGGAAGGATGAGAGGGAGAATTAAAGAAGGAAACAGTTCAAATACTAAGATGGTAGTATGTGAAGATCTTACTATCAATCTAACTCATGTGGGGAGGTAAGAGGGGCAAGGGGAGTGGGATGTGGAAGGAAATACAGAGGTGTGTGCATGTATGTTTTTATCATATCAATCCTACTGATGTATAACTCCAATGCATTAATAAAATAATTTTTAAAAATTAAAAATGAATAAGAAATTCAAATAACATTTCTCCAAAGAAAACAATGCAAATAAGCACACAAAAGCATGCTTGACATAATTTGCCATTACAAAAATCAAAACCATAATGAAATAGCACCTTACACCACTACGATAATATAACTTCTCCAGAATGGCTATGATCAGAAAAACAGATAAAAACAAGTATTCATAAGGAGAAATAGAAACCTTCGACACTAATGTTAATAAATTGTACATCTACTTTGGAAAACAGTCTGGCACTTCTCAAAAGGTTAAACATTGTTACCCTATGACCCTACAAATTCACTTTAAGATATATACACAAGAAAATGAAAACATACTATTGTATAAATCTTATACATGACCCTTCACAGAAGCATTAATCTTATTAGCCAATATGTAAAATAATTTAAATGTTCATCAATTGATGAACGGATAAATAAAATGTGGCATATCCATAAAATACAGTATTTGATCATAATATTAAGTACCACTACATGATACCACATGGACCATGGACCAACCTTGAAAACACTACGCTAAGTGAAAGTAGTCAGAGGATACCACATATTATACGATGCCACCTGTACGAAATTTCCAGAATAGGCAAATCTATAGAAAGAGATTGAAGATTAGTAGTTGCTAGGTCAAAGGAGAGTTTGGTGGAAGAGATGGGGGTTAGATATCACTAATAATGAATATGAGGTTTCTGTGGGGTGATTAAAATGTTTTCACATTTATTGTGATGATAGTTGTATATCCCCAATATACTAAAAACTGTTGTCAGATCCCCAGCTTACTACTTTGTAGAAATTGATAAAACATCTCTAAAATGTGTATGGGATGCAAGGGACTGAGAATAGACAAAATAATCTTGAAAAAGAAGTACAAGAGAGAACTCATCCTGGCTGTTTTCAAAACTTATTACAAACCAGTGGTGATCAACGTAGTATGGTACTGACATAAAGATAAATGGATCAATGGAATAGAATTGAGAGTTCAGAAATAAACCCGTTTCTATGCAACCACCATATGGCCCAGAAAGCACACTCTTGGGTATTTATTATCACAGAGAAGGAAAATTTTTATATTCACACAAAAACGTGTACACAAATGTTCATAATAGCTTTATACCTGACAGTCAAAAACTAGAAATAACCCAGGTATGCTTTAATGGGTACATTCATATGAAGGAATATTAAGGATACTAAGGAATATTAAGAAAGAAAAAAAGAACAAACTCTATTCATGCAATAACATCAACAAATCTCCAGGGAATTATGCTCAGTGAAAAATACCAATTCCCAAAGAATGCATTCTGTATAATTTTACTTATAAAACATTCTTCCAATGGTACAATAATAGACTAGCTTATTGTAATCTACAATTTTAAATTAATGCTTACCAGAGGTCAGAAAAGAAAAGATATGTGGCTATCAAAGGGCAACATAAGGAATTCTCAGGACAAAACTGTTCTGTGTTTGGGCTATATCAATGTCAATATCCTGGCTGTAATGCTGTACTACGGTTTTGCAAGATGTTACCACTGGGAAAAACTGGGTAAGGGGTAAATGGGATTTCTTTATATTATTTCTTACAACTGTATGTAACTCTATAATTATCTCGAAATAATGAGTCTTAGGGGGAAAAAATCCCTAAACATTTCTGTTTAACAAATCCATGTAAATAGAATATTTTTATGATTCATTCTCTCTCCCTCCCTCCCTCCCTCCCTCCCTCTCCCCTTCTTTCTTCTTAGACTAAGTCTCACTGTGTTCCCAGGCTGGTCACAAGCAGTCACTCACAGTCACAAGCAGTCCTCCAGCCTGAGCCTCCCAAGTTCGAGGACTACAGACGAGTGTCACTTCACCCACGTCTAAATTTACAACTTTCTAAAAAGAGGAAGGTAGGAAAGAGTTTTGAACTTTACAACTTAAGGTAATCAAGTTTCTTCAACTATAAAACACAGGTTAATACTAAGGGTGAATAACTCAAATATATACCCTAAAAGATGTAAATGTTAAACTATGTAGAAAAAAAATTTAGATATGATTGAATTGTTTTGCAATGGAGAGGGGGGATTTGGGGATATCAGGATGGGCTCTAAATATAACCACATACATATATCCTTTTAAGAGAGAGGCAAAGGGACAGGTGACAGCAGACAGAAGAAGAGGAAGGGGATGTGACCACAGAAGCAGAAACTGGAGAATATAGCCCTACATCAAGGAATGCAGGAGTCCTCAAAGGCTACAAGAGGCCAGGAGTAAATTCTTCTCTAGGGGCAAATAGAGGCATGGCCTTTCTATACTGTGGCCATCACTGATTGATACTGATTTCACAATTCTTGTCTCCAAAATGCTGAGAAAGTAAATTTCTGTTGTTTTAACCCACCACATTTGTGGAATTTATTACAGCAGCTACAAGAAACTAATATAAATACCTACCCATTTCCTAGAAATGTTGTAAAGAACAAATAAATGTATGGAAAAGGTCCATGAGAAGTTTGAACTACAAGTTCTAAAGAAAAGTCAAACACCACTTTAGAGTTTTTAGTTCAAAATAAAAATATAACATGGCTAATTTTTGAGAGGCAAAAAATTCTAGATAAAAAATTAATGAATATAACTTTGGGAATGATTGCATGCAATACAGACTCGGTTCCCTGCAGATTTAGCACACGATATAGAACTATTTGTCACAGTAGCAAAAGAGCCAAACTTAATTAATTCTGACTTCTAGTATATTTCTTTCCTGAAGGAAAGAGAACCTAAATTACGCTGTTTTCATTACTATCATAAATAAACTTAGCAAATTAAGGTCACTCTGTAGACTACTATTATTTTAATCCTTCTCTTCTGTTCTCCCATTCTTAGAGAACAAAGCAAATATAATTCACCCTTTAATAAATTAGTCTTAGTAACAATCACATTTAAAATACAACTTAGGTCAAATCTGTACTTATATTAACAAGTATATTATCCCAGTAACTCACAAGCTCTCTAGTTGGAGCAATATATTATAAAATATCATTACATTTATTCTTATAAACTTGATAATATATTTTTATTGAATTTCAGAATGATAATGGAGCAATCAAGTTCACCAAGTGTGAAAACAACTAACAACACACAGAAGAGGACAAGGCAGAAAAGGACATCTCACCTAAAACCACCAATCACACCACAGACAATCACCTTAAGCAACCACAGAAAGTTACATTCGGCATGGGTACTCAAAATCTTTGGACATAATTTGCACAAGACATACTCTTATTCATATAACCCCCCCACTTTTTTTTCTTTTTTTGGTACTGGGAATTGAACTCAGAAGCA
Source organism: Muscardinus avellanarius (assembly GCF_963383645.1). Classification (NCBI taxonomy): domain Eukaryota; kingdom Metazoa; phylum Chordata; class Mammalia; order Rodentia; family Gliridae; genus Muscardinus; species Muscardinus avellanarius. The sequence goes on along the minus strand of NC_137801.1, from coordinate 24,824,366 downwards.
ATCTACTTCCAAGCTACACCCCCAGCCCTATTTTTTATTCTTTATTTTGCAACAGGGTCTAAGTTGTGGAGGGCATTACTAAGTGGCTGAGGCTGACCACAAACCCATGATCCTCCTATCTCAACCTCCCAAGTACTGGGATTACAAGCATGCACCACCATGCCCGGCTAATCCCCCACATCTAAAATGACAAAAAGTTCAATATATTTTAAATTTACAATTTGTTAAAACAGGCATGAAAGCATAGCAGTTAAGAGCACAGACTCTGAAACTAGAACATCTAGGTTCAAACCTGTCATTTAACTTGGGCCTTAAGTTTTCTCATAAGTAAAATATGGATAATACTGGTGTTGGTCTAATAGTGGAAGTGGCAAGGATTAAAGCTATTAAACCTAAAGCTCTTAGAACAAAACCAATATATAGTAAGATCCAATAAATATTAGCTATTATCTAGCAAAAAAAAAAAAAAAGTCACCATTTCTCTAAGTCCCTCTACTCAGTCCCCATTACCAAGTTCATGGCAGGTATACAAATATGTCCAAGTAAAAAAATATTTTGGGGTTTGAGCTACTTCTAGTTTTCATTTTCTCCCTAGTTCCACAGAGGTAATTCTTTTTTTATTTAAGCACTATACAATATAAAGAGAAAATAATTCTAAGAAAATATTTGTATTATAGCTGGTCAATAGAAATAGTAAGAGCCACAGCCAAAGCGGCCTTCCCCGAGCCTTAGGGTTGGGTTTGGAATGCCCCAGCAAAAGCTCATGTGTTGACGGCATGCCCAATGCAACAGTATTCTAAGGTGAAATAACTTGATCAGGGCTCCAAGATCATGAGTGATAATGGCTGAACCTACGTACTAGGTAGTGAGCCAGATTAACTTTTCCTTCTCTATGTGGTCTGTGCCAGGCATTTTGGTCACGGCAAGAAAAAGCAGACTAAAACACCAAGAAACTAATCTCTTCTTAGGAGTGATGGGGGATGTGCTGGTACTGGGAAATGGCGTTGGTACTAATTTCAAAATGTATGGGAAAAAAATACCTTTGGTGTTGCCCAGGCACTCAGGTAGGGAGGGGAAGCAGCTATTACCCTGCACCAAAAGTGATGAGCAAGAAAACAAAAGAGTTGTAGCCCAGGACCTTCATATCTTAAAGACAGGTTTACATAATAACTTCTAGCACACAGGCTAAAATTCCCCAAGGATGCAGGAGGATGGTACAGGTCTTCCTCAAAGAAGGCAGATACCATGAGACCCCTGACTCTGATAATCAAGTAACACATTTTGGTCATAACAGGCTTGGGCCTGCACCAGAGACAGGGTGGGTCTACACCTACAGGAAAAAGGCTTTTGTTCAAGCAGGGTGTAAGATAAGTAAATCCTCATAATCATATCAAGACTTACCAGAGATAATGGGTGGATCCACATCTATGATGCACATCTATGTAGAGTCAGGAAGACTATTAAGCAAGATGGAAGGTAATAAATCTTTATAAAAACTGTCCTGTATTCAAAACCTCAGTGTCTTGCCTTCAAGGCACTCCACTACGTCACTTTTCCTGACAAAGTGCTTTAATAATTTTTGTCCCTTCTTTCTACCTTTGTAATAATAAAAACTGCTTAATCTTGCAGCATAGTTCTGGCTTTTCTTTTCTGAAGTAGCTAAGAACAAGAACATGTGGCTTCACCTCACACCGTGTTTTGGTGCCCCAACATGGGGCTCCATCTCACACGAGGAGTAAACCTCCAGCAGTCAGAAACAATCCGTTTCACTCCACACTCCCAGCTGCCACCACTCTTCTCTTCCCTCATCATGCTCATTCCAATCATTCATCCAGTTTTTCTCTTCTTTGTGACACCACTATTAGATAGCTCACCAACATGCTATCCATTAGTTCCAGGAAGGAACTATCTACACTTACAAATGTAAAATGGATCGTTTATTTGAGATTTAAGAAACACACACACACACACACACACACACACACACACAGCCCGGTGTGGTGGCAGACTCTTGTAATCCCCGAGCTTGGGAGGCAGAGACAGGAGAATCACGCAGGTTCAAAGCCAGGCACACTGGCTTAAGAGACCCTGTTTCCAAATAAAACCTATAAAATAGGTCTGGGAGTGTAGCCCAGAGGTAGAAGGGCTTCCAGGAACCCCAGTGAGGAGATAGAAAGGAAATAGGCAGATAGGGAAGAGGCCTCGGAGGAGTTTCCTGAGGGGCGACAAGTATCTAAAATTCCAAAGGCTCAGAGATAAGAAGGCCAGAGCTTCACAAAGCCATCTGTTTACTAATCAACAAACCCAGGGAGCAAGTCTGGCATTCCTGAAAGGAGATTCTTCAAAGGACTTGCAAATACCCTACATAAAATCCTGAGAGCTGCTTCCCAGAATTCCCAAAGTCACCCTAACCAAAAGAGGTCCAACACGGTAAGGCCTCTGCCTTAGTCGGACGGCAAATGGAGCTTTTTCCCTCTCGGGACCCCCTCCCCTTTTGGGGAGCTGTTCTCTCTTTCGCAGGTCGTGTTAGCCCTGAGAGAAGACAGAGTGCAACTAATGGCACGTGGCCCGGGCAGCTCTTAGGTAGTGACCTGAAGGCCTCTGCTGGACATCAAGGCTGACCAGGGCCCCTAGGGGTGACCTGCACCTCTTTTCTGGCAGATCGCGTGGACTCTGGGAGAAAGTAGTTTGCAACTGAAGGCACTTGGCTCGGGTGACACTCGGATAGTGACCTAAAGGCAACTATTGGACACCAGAAGACCCGACAGCCCGAGTGGTGTTCTGCCTCCTTTCCTATTCTCTTCTGGCAGATCGTGCAGACTCTGGAAGAAAGCAGCCTGCACCTGAAGGCAATTTGGCTTGGGCTACTCTCAAGTATTGTCCTGAAGGCAGCTGCTGGATCCAGAGTTCCAGCCCCTTTGGGGTGTTCAGCCACCCTCCCCCCATTCCCTGCTGCTTCCAATAAACCTTTTACTCCCCTTCCTGAGGTCTGCAGGTGTCATTCTTCGCTCACTGTAGACAAGAACCCTGTACGGAGATGCCGAGTTTCTTCTCAAGAAACTCCGTTTCATCTATGATAAAGCCCCAGGTTTCTTCTCAAGAAGCCTCCTGTTTCATCTTGGGGGCTCAGAAGAAACCCCCGTTTTACCAGTACCACCAAAAAAAAAAAAAAAGACGGGAAACCTAAGCATTCTTTTTATCCAGATCCCTTCCAGATTCCTAGAATAGTAATCCTCTTCCACTGAGGAAGTAAACAAGTTTTTAGAACCTCAGCTGTGAAAAACTGTTGCTAGAGTGGTTAATCATCCAATCGCTGACCCTCAGATGTCCTCTCTATTTGCCTCCCAGTTATCACAGTAGGATCCCCACTGGCCTACTGCCACAGGGCAATATCTAGGGAGAAGTGTGCCTCGAGGCCTTTTGGAGGCATTACCTCTCCCTCACCATACAGAGTCTCACCAAAAGCTTTATTACCTTCATTATTGTGTTCAAAAGCCTGCAGCCAAAGGGACTACAGCCTGTTCTCATTATCAAAGCAATCAGCTAAGCAGGGCAAAAGGCCACACAGTGATTTCTCTTAAACCAGGACCACATTTCAGAATGATGAAAAAGAGTTGATTAGAATTTTTCCCAAAAAGTAGCCAGGCATGTTGGCGCACACTTGTAATCCCAGTACTTAGGAAACTGAAACAGGAGGATCCCTGGTTGATGTAACTTGGAGGCAGAATGCCCCCAAGTTCAATCCCCAGTATATATATAAAAAAAGTAATTAACTTTCCCCAAAAAATAAAACAAAAATAAACAACTTTTCATAATATAGCATGTAATATATTCAAAAAAATCCAGGTTACATTTGTAATTACGTGCTAATTCTTAGCACAAGAAAAACATAAATTGATAGAGGGTTTGGGGGCATAATTTTGTAACCAAACTATAAAACAGCATATGACAGTTTGATTTCATAGTTTTCTTTTCCAAGACAATTATATAAAAGTCATTTTAGGGGGAAAAAATAGATTTCATCAGTTTTCTCCTGGAGTGTCTCATACTCTTTCCAAATTCTTTTAAAGCCCCTTTTTCATTACCATCCCTGCTGGTTTTCCTCATCAGATTAATCAGGTGAACTAGTTTCGCACTTCCATATTCTTACTAATGCCTTCTCTTTTTTTTTTCCTTAAGTAAAATGCATGCTGGGCATGGTGGCACATGTCTGTAATCCGAGGATTTAGGAGGCTGAGACAGGAGGATAGCAGGTTCATGGCCAGCCTCAGCAACTTTGTGAGGCCCTCCGCAATTTAGTGAAACCCTATTTTGAAGTAATAAATTGGGCTGGGGTTCAATACCTAGTACCACAAAAAAATAAACTTTTTTTAAAAGTACAATGTATATATGGTAAGACACATAAATCTTAGGTGTGTAACATACATTTTTAGATAGTCATACACCCAACCCAAGACGCTGGATATTTTCGTCATCTTAGAAGGTTCCCTCCTGCCCCCTCCCAGTCATTACCACCACCTCCAACACCCTGCAGTCAGCACTATCATGACTGCTGTCATCAGGAGAAGCTGTACTTTTTTTAACTTCACTTAAATGGAATCATGCAGTGTGCAATCTCCTATCTGCCTTGCTGTATCTATGAGATCCCGAGATGATGGCCTGAGTACTTGAAGTTCATTCTCTTCTTTTGCTTCTGTAGTTTTATTTTTTATATAGCCATTTATTAATCCATGTTGCTGCTGATGTATACTCAGGTTGTAACCAAATGCTCTCAATAAAGATGCTATTAACATTCTTTTACGCACTCTTTAGTAGACATATGCATTGGTTTCTCTTGGTATACCTAGGCATGGAATGGCTGGGTCATGGATAGGAGTGGACACTGCCGATTTCCCAAAGTGCTAGACCATTTTACACTCCCATCAGTATAACAGCTATGAGATCCAGTTGGTCTACATCCACACCAACACTGGCACCAACCATCTTTTAATTTTAGCCATTTTGAAAGGTGTATAGTAGATCTCTTATTGACTAATAATGTTGAGTGTCTTTCTATATGGCATACTGGCCATTCAAAGATCCTCTATTACAAAGTGCCTGTTCAAGACTTCAACATATCTTTAAATTATTTTTCTTACTGATTTACACACATACACACTTAACAATTATTTTTTTAACAGTGACTTTAGGTGAAGGGAAGTTCTCAATTTTAATGAATTCTGAAAGCCAATTCATCAATCTTTTTTTTCTTCAGTACTAGGTGGAACCCAGGGGTATTCTACCTCTGAGATACACCCCAGCCCCATTTTTTATACTTTATTTTGAATAAGGTCTCACTAAGCTGCAGAGGGCCTTACTAAGTATTTAAGCTGTCTACAAACCAGTCTTCCTGTCTCAGGCTCCCAAGTACTGGGATTACAAGTGTGCGCCACCACTACTGTCACTGCTTTCTGAGTCCTTATTTTAAGAAGCCTCCACCCACTTTACTCACGGGTTCTTTGATCTGTGCTTACGGCTCAGCAGTTCTCCAGCTGCTCAGAATGAGTGAATCTTGTGTCACTGGCAAGGTCTGCACTTTTACCCAGCAGTCAATTTGTACTGCATTCATGTTATCTTGTTAGGTGTTGAATAACTAGTACTATAAATGTTTTCATGATAAGTTTTACAACCAGAGGATTCATCAGTGATTACTTCCATGTTAAAACAGCTTTTATACAAATAAAGAACTTAGTGTAAAATTTAAAAATTATAATGCCCATTATCCTAGCATTTGCTCCCATACATGATTCACTGCATTCCCTTTGAACAGACACAAAGAACCCCTAGTCTATCATTTTTCCTAAATTAATTAATAATTAATTAAATTTCCAACCATACAGTTGAAAAAACAAACTCTACTCCTCTCTCTACTGACCCAGAAGGTGTTCCACCCCCTCCACCCTTGGACTCTTCACACCCAAGCCATCCTACATTCTGCTTTCAAAACATGTGTGGAATCTGAACTCTGCTCTGCCACAGCTGGTGCCCTGGTTCAATGCCTCACCAACTCATCTGGAGCATGAAAGTGTCCCTATCTGGTCTCTTCCTTACATTCCCTTACCCTGCCACCAAAATCACCTCTCAAGACCACAGCGTTGATCACGTTGCTCATCAAATTAAGATCCTTCTTTATACCCTGAGGCCCACAGGATAAAGTCACTCTCTTAGCTGAGAATTCACTATGTGGTCCTAACCCTTCCTGGTTTCTCTCCCACCAATTTCTACCACACCCTAGTCTGACCTCTGGACACACACGCACACACACATCCTGGCTTCACACTACTTCCTCCAACTGCCAGAACCTTCTCTCTTATCCTCCAATCAGCTTCCTTCCTTTCTTGGCCAGGTCTAGGCCAGAAGACGTAACTATTTCCTTTCATGTGTTCCCACAGATCTCTGTACCCAGCACAACTAAATTTGAGTTCCTAGCACACTGTATTAATTAATTATTTATTTGTATGAGTCATTCACTAGTCTTCAACTTCTGGACTTGGGCTTATCCTTGAACTCCTGAAGGATACGATCAAGAATCAGTATCCCAAACATGTGGCAGGACTTATAGAAAGATTCAAAGAAAGAATAAATGTCTCCAGCCACTTTTATTCACGTAATCTTTTTCCTATAAATAAAGCCTAGAAAATTAATTTAAGTTTATTGAAGAACCTTCCTCAAATCACAAGCTTTCTTTTAAAAGTCACCCAACAAATTATTCTTTTAAAATAGAATTTTTGTTTTTATATATATTTTTAGTGCTGGGATTGAACCCAGGGCCTCCCACATGTTAGGCAAGCACTCACCTATATCCCTGGCCCTTTTTATCATGAAACAAGATCTCACTAAGTTGCCCAGGCTGACCTCAAACTTGCCATCTGCCTGCCTCAGCTTCCTGAATGGCTCAGATTACAGGTGTGAAGCACCACTCCTGGCTCTCTTAAATAATTTAATCAAAACTAATCTTAAATATTGATTTGGGTTTCCTAGTAGAAATTAGTTACAACTCTTTTTTTTTTTTTTTTTTTTTTTTCAGTACTGGGGATGGAACCCAGGGACATTCCACCTCAGCCCAATTTTTTATTCTTTATTTTGAAACACGGGCTCACTGAGTTACAAAGGGCATCACTAAAGTAGCTGAGGCTGTCTGAGAACCATGATCCTCCTGTCTCAGCCTCTCGAATGCTGGGATTACAAGTGTGCGCCACCATGCCCAGCTCCTTCTTCATTTTTTTGAAACAGGGTCTTGCTAAGTTGTTGAGGCTAGTCTCGAACATGAAGTCCTTCTGTCTTAGCATTGCAAGTACTAGGATTATAGGTATGTGCCAGGATGTCCAGCACAATTCTTTGTTTTAAACTACTTTGTTAAATAATGGGCATAAAAAGTAGAGTGCACCACACTAATCATTTCTAGATGACAACAAAATGAATTACAATTATTATTTATATAACTAAAAAAAATCACAAATAAAACTACACCATTGAAAACTTTGTTCACAAATTTTCCCTTAACACATAATTCATCTGTATACACAAACACTATATGAAAAGTGGTCAAGAACACAGGCTGGAATCACAATACTAGCATGTAATTTGGGACAAAATTATTTCAATTTCAATGTACCTCAGTTCCCTCATCTGTAAAACAAAGTTGACAAAGCACCCACCTTATAACATTGCTAGGTAACTGAGTTAGCATGCATTAAGGTCCCTGACACAGTACCCAACAGATCAAGTGCAGAGTCACAAACATCAACTATTATCACTGTGTTTTTAACTTTCGTTTAAATCATTTTACATATACTGTCTCACAATGAAACTCTCTAGACAGGAAATGCTATCTTCATTTAAGAATAAGGCACCCAAATTAAGGCACGGTGGCACCTATCTATAATCCCAGTATTTGGGAAGCTGAGACAGGAATAGTTCACAGGTTGGGGCAGAGGCAACCTGAGGAAACACTTAGCAACCTAGCAAGACTGCATTTCAAAATAAAAAGGGATGGGAATGCAGTTTGGGGGTTGGAATGCCTCTGAACCACAGAAGGAGAAGGAGGAGAAGGAGAAGGAGAAAAGAAGAAGGAGAGGAAGAGGAGGAGGAGGAGGAGGAGGAGGAGGAGGAGGAGGAGGAGGAGGAGGACTGCACTCAACAGAGAAGCTATATGGACAAAGCCATACATAACCTCAACACCAAGCCAAATGGACCAATCTCCACAGATCAGTTTGGAAGAGTCTTTGGGGGTTTCCTCATCGTTTCCTATGGCTGTTAGCAGCAGTCAGCTTTTAAGGGACAGTAGAATCCCACCCTTTCTTCAAGTTAGAAGCTTCACTTTCACACTGCCAGAGACAGTAGATACTGATAACTGAAACAACGTGCTGCTGTGTTTTCTCAATAACAAGGTACAAAATCAAGCCTGGTGAAAAAGAAAAGCTAAGTACCATATGCTCGTCTGTCACATCAAGGTACAATGTGACTATTGAAACTAAAAAAAGCTGGAACAAATGTTTTTACTAATTCACATTTACTTTGCAAAAAGTACTTTCATCAAGAGTTTTTTTTAATAACCCAATTAGTTATATTTCATGACATGATGCTTCTTTGTGCAAATAAGTCATAGATATGAATGAACAAATGATATTTTATCGTAATAACTTGAACATGTCAGTATTTCCCTTGCTTTGAACTCAATTCCAATCCTGTCTTATCTAGAGTCATTCAGTCCAAGCCTGAGGTTCATTAATGAGCTTCAAATGCAGATGCAATGCTTCCCGGGTTCGAACTCAAGGAAGAGACAAAAAGTAAAAGGGCTCCCAACTATAAGCATGCACCTATTTTCTGATTTCTTCTCTCCCGAATGGGCAATTAGGGGCCAAAACACACCTTAAAGATCAGACTTGACATTAGCCTCTAGGGAGGCCTTCCGTGCCTTCCGTGCCTTCCGTGGCGACGCCTCTGGCGTCTGGAAGACAGGGGGAAAATCAGCTCCAGCCCCTGCCCTCGAGGCGCCCACCCAGGCCTGGCACGTGGCGCCCACCTGGGGCATCCCGGCACCTGGGATATAACAAGGGCGCGGCTGGGCTGTGGGGACAGGGGAGCTCTGGGTCTGGGCAGGAGGTCCCGGTGCTCCTTCGGAGGACAGCAGCGGGGCACCCAGCCCTCCTCCGCGGCCAGCTCGCCCCCGCCGCAGGGGCTCCGGCCTCCGCCGGCCTCTCTCTGGCCTCCTCTCACCACACGCGCCGGGTCCCCGATTCCCGGCCCAGTGCCTGTCACCGCGGCCGTGGCCCGGGGGAGACCCGCGGCTCCGGGGAAGAGCCCGGCTGCAGCTCCCCCTCCAACGCGGAGATCCCCCGGCCGCCGCCATTTTCCCCGCGCACTAACCCCCACCGGACAGGCCGGGCCTCCCACCTGTGACGGGCAGGGGACGCCCGGCGACGCCGCAGGGGCACGTGGGCCAGCCGGGGAACTCCGGGGGGTCAACCTCGGGGCACAACCCGCCGCCAATTCATCCCGAGGCGTGGAGGCGTCCGGCCGTCGCCCTAGTAATGCGTCCCGCCTGGCTCCATCCTGATTGGCTGCGGGGACCGTGACGCAGCGGCGTCCCCGGCTGCGTGGGAAGCCCGGGTCCCCGGAGCCCCGCCCCTGCTCCGCAGTCCGGGGGGACCCGGGGTGCCCGTCTTCTAGGGCTTCTTTAAAGGGGCCGCGCCTGTTTCTTCGTGCGGCCTCCTTCAAAGAAGGGCCCGGACAGCCATGGGATGTAGAGGCGAAACATCAAAATAGGAACTCAGCGGAGGTCACTGTCCGAGGTTACCTCATGGCTCCTCCACCCCCCTAGAGTTGCAGAAGAGAAACCAAATCTGGCGGATTCATTTACGTGCCTAATTTTCTTGCCCGAAGTCAAAGGGCAAATCAGTAGAAGAACCGGTTCCTGGGCCCATGTATTTGTTGGCACAAAACTCTTGCTAATCTGCACCGGTGTCTATCCAGCCCAAGCTAAATTGCCCCTCAGAAGCCCCTCCTATTTGCAGCACACCGCTCTTAAAAGGTCTGCACCCCTTTTACCCTGCGGTGACTGTCCCCAGACCTAGTAGACCCTAAGATCTTCAGTGGTGGGGGCTGTGGGGAAACCTCTTTGCGTTTGCACCGCATGAAGTCTTCCAAATACTGGCTTCCAACAAGTACTCACTGGATAAAAATCTTAAACAGCCGCACATGGCACAGAGGGTAGCTCGCCAGTCGTTCATGTATATCTATATATTTTATCAGTTAATTCAAAAAGGCACAGAGAGGTGAATATTTTAAAAATAAAAAGTTCAAGATGCCTTTCCTTAGAATTTATATTGTAATAGTAATAATGAGCATCTAGCTTCTATATGGGTGTTCACCCCTAAATTCCCTGTGAATCTATGGTTCTTACATTCCTTATAAAATCAGCTTCAGAATTTCCCTGGTTTTGTTCAAAACATTTGAATATTAAGATGCGGTAGAATTGTGTTAGAGGAAATGAAGAAAACAACAGAAGAGACCAACCACCACAAAAATTAACTCTGCCAATCGTCCTGATGACATTAGGCCTCATTTGTATGTTTAAATAAGATAGCAAGGGTAAAAGATTTTTTATTTTTTAAATCTTTTATGTTTTTATTTTTGCAGTACTGAGAATTGAACCCAGGGGCATTCTACCTTCAAGCTACACCCTAGCCCTATTTTTTATTCTTTATTTTAAAACAAGGTCTCACTCTGTTGCAAAGGGCCTCACTAAGTAGCTAAGGCTGTCCACTAACCGTGATCCTCCTGTCTCAGCCTCCCAAATGCTGGGATTACAAGTGTGTGCCACCATGCCCCGCAAAATATAAATTTTTTTAAGAGTTAGCAGGCCCATGCTGCAGAATCCTGAAGGATTCTGAACTGTACCTACTCTTTTAGGACTTGCCAGTCTCTCCACCTTGCCTTTCTTCTATGCAGATAGCTCTAGTACCATAAGATGTACTTTGGGAGTATGGCAGGATGGGGCTGGAGGGGCAAGGCTGGATACACCTAACCCCTTTCTTGATCTGAGCTCAGCCCCAAACTAACCATTCCTCACAATAACTGCTAAATGGGTAGGAACAATGTTGTCAAACTCAAGACTCAGAATATACTGATTCTTATACTTGAAGGCATCTTTCAAGCATGATGCTTCTTTCTTAAGGACAGAAGATTCAAGGTGCAATAATCTACTCTTTATTTTGGAGAAAATGTTCTGCCGTATCCTAGACAGTCAGACTACCTCACCATCCAAATAAGGGCTGCATATTAGATAATAGCACCATACCAAGAATACTTTGTTTTGATATGTGTTTCATGTTTACTCAAGATGTAAATATAGGGCTAAAGGGAACGGAGAAAAAAAAATCTCTGTATGATTTTTTCGTTTCTTCCTAAGTCTAAAATTGTTTTAGTTTTTAAAAAAGTAATAATTATTATTTAAACATTTCACCCATGGAGCAAACTCTGAAGTTTTTGTGAAGTTTATCCTCTCTCTGGAATGTGTATGTCTCACCAGGGAATCCAGACTGCTTACATTTCTTGCTCATCGGATCTGACTGGCATGAGATTTCAATATGGTAGACCAATGTGATGCCAGATGGTCCAGGTCCCTTTGGAATATATTATGATAGAAAACAAGAAAATGAACACAGCCCTGGAGCAAGACAGTCAAAGTAGAACATTGTTTATCCCATGCATATGTTAGTTTCCCCTGGATGTGATATTGCTTTCGTTTACTGTCTTAGTTGGAAGGAGGTAGGAAGGAGAGGCTATTCTAGGCCAAGCAGAGATTTGAGCCACAAGAGATCCCCATGTAGTGTCTAAGTAAAGGTGACCCCTGTCTTCCAACAAGTCAGAGAGGCCTGCTTATATCTAAGGGTTCAAGGATCTCAAGTCTACCCAGAGAGCCCAACCCTAAGGTCCGAAGTTCTCCTGGTTCCCATCAAGATCCAAACTTTGGCACTGGAGGTCAGCCCCGGGTGAGAATTCAGCCTTCTCTGAAATTCTGCCACTCTTCTAGCTAAGACCTAGGGCTGGTTTTAAGTTCTGGCTGCAACTGATGAGACTCTCTTTAAATGCTGCTAAAGTATCCTTCTGACTCTCACATGCTGTTTGCTTAACCATAGCCACCCATCTCCACGGTCCTTATACTGATTTCTCCATATCTCTCAGTCACCCAAAACGAGACCCACAGAGGTCTTTCCAAATAGGAGAATGGGACTTTAATTAGGGCAGCTGATTGACTTTCACTGCTGAAGGAATTTTAGCATCAAAACCAAGGAACGACCAAATATTTATTTCAGGACCAGGACATGGTGGCGCGTACCTATAATCCCAGGATTTAAGAGGCCAAGACAGGAGGATGACAGGTTCAAAGGTAGTCTCAGCAACTGAGTGAGGCTCTCAGCAACTGAGTGAGACCCTGTATAAAAATAAAAACACGCCAGGCGTGGTGGCACACACTTGTAATCCCCGCGCTTGAGGGGCGGAGACAGGAGTATCACGCAGGTTCGAAGCTAGCCGCGCTGGCTTAAGAGACCCTGTTTCAAAATATAAAATAGGCCTGGGAGTGTAGCCCAGAGGTAGAAGGGCTTCCAGGAACCCCAGTACCACCAATAAATAAATAAATAAATAAATAAATAAATACACACAAAAAAAGGGCTGGGGTTGTGGCTCAGAGGTAGACTGCCACTGGGTTCAATCCCTAGTACCATAAATAAATAAATAAATAAATAAATAAATAAATAAATAAATAAATAAATAAATGAAATACAGAAAAGGTATTCCACACCCAAAAGCAGAGTGTGGGTGCCCCCTTGCCTCTCAGAAAAGATGAATGCCAAGTTCAGGGTTGAGCTCTCTGATTATATAATTTTTCTGGAAAGACATGTGCAGGTTCTCAGGCAAGCTTCTTTGAAAATCAGGTCCCATGACAATCATTCTATATTTGGGGTACAGAATGTTTTTCTTTGTTCAGTCTAGCAATAAATCATTTGTGGGCACATTGTGTAAGTCTTTGGGTCTGGTGATATTTAAATTAATTATGCTTTTGTTCTAGTTGAGCTGTTACAAGCATATGCCAGAGGTTTTGTTCACCTAACTAAAGGTTTAGCAAGTATGATGGTCATGCTCATAGATCTGAGTCTCCATCTACTGAGCATTCTTCTCCCTCTTCCTTTCCCAGAGAGCCCAGCTAGCTCACTATCACTTGCAGCCTTCCTTAGTCCAACAAAGCTCACCTGCCACAGCCCAGCAGGGACTTGCAATACTCCAGTAACCCACAATGGGACAGTCCTCATTGCCATCCTGCTGATCAGCGCTCCATCTTCAGAATCCCATCTTCAGAGTTGGCTTCCTAGGACCAACTCCCTTGGGAGAGGGGAGATGCTTCTTAGAAATGGAGGATGAAGCTGGGATCCTTGTGCGATGACGATTTGCATCTTATTTTGTTTTTTAAAGTGCTCTCAAGTGAAGATGGAAATGAAAGAAGCAGAACAGGAGGGTGAGAGAGAAAAGTTAGGAAAGAATGTGGTCTCAGCTGGAGACCAGCTTCAGCCTGATTCCATGGGGAGCTCTGGAATATGCCTTGCCCCTAGGGTGGCTAAACCTTAAGGCAAGGGAGTTGATTCTCTGCTAACATACGCCTGTACTGGTCAGCTATTGACTAGAGGCTTCCTGTGGGTGGAGGTGCAGAACCACCTAGCAAGGCAGCCTGCATTTGACTGAACCGAATCATCCGGAGAATCCCAGGAGCAGCGGTGAGCCAGTAGCAGCCAAAGTTCACAGCAGCTGAGAGGTGGCACTGGGAGGGGGTCCCAACAGCATCCACCACTGAAAAATGGTGACTGCTGAGTCAAGGTTAGCGTGTGTGTGTGTGTGTGTGTGTGTGTGTGTGTGTGTGTGTGTGTGTGGTACTGGAGATGGAACTCAGGGGCATTCTACCTGCAAGCTACACCTCCAGCCCTAGTTTTTTTTTTTCATTATTATTCGTTTTGTGTGTGTATGGGTCTGGAAATGGAACCCAGGGGCATTCTACCTCTGAGCTACACCCTCTGCCCTATTTTTTAATTCTTTATTTTGAAACCAGGTCTCACTGAGTTGCAGAGGGCCTCACTAAGTAGCTGAGGCTGTCCGTGAACCGTGATCCTCCGGTCTCAACCTCCTGAATGCTGGGATTACAAGCGTGCACCACCACGCCTGGCTTCTTTTTTTTTTTTTTTTTTTAAACAGGGTCTTGCTAAGTTGTAAAGGGCCTCACTACGTCACTGAGGCTGGCCAAGAACATTTGATCCTCCTGTCTCAGCCTCCCAAGTACTGGGATTACAAGCATGCACCACCACACCGGCTAAGGTTAGCATTTTAAAGGAATCCATATATGACTATAAGTGTCTTGAATTTTTAGGAAGGCCACAGGAAAAACCATCACAGCCATTACCTCTGGGTAGAGGAATTAGATACCAGCAAACTGACACATCAGAGTATTCCCTTTCATACTCCTGGAATGTTAGCCAGGGGTACATATTACCTCTTTAATTTTGAGAAGAAAAATTAAAAGTCCCTTTTATGTGCCCATAAGCTTGAGGGATGGTGTTAATCTACTGCCCAGAAGGGTAATTTCCTCCCAGTTTCTGAATCCTTCCTGAATCCTACAGCAGAATATCACAGCTGATGAATTGCTGACCCTCCTGAGCCACTGATTTAATAGGCACATTTAATAGGGCACGCTCTGCAGTGCTCAGGGACACGCTCTAACAAGCAGGAAACCCAAAGTCCTAGTTCTTTTCTTATCATTGGGGCATCTACATTCTTGTTCCATTGCTTCCTCCGCTTCAAAATGTGATCGTAATAAGGTAGGATATGTGCTCAATAATGGGCTTCAGAAAAAGGCCAAGTGAGTCGCTGCCAACAAAGTTGGAACAACCCTGTCCAAGTGGTGAAGAGTAGAAGGAACATGCAGCCTGGTGCTGGCAGACTCCTAGGGGAAGCCTAGAGTGACCACTCCTCATAGTCCCCGGCCTTCCTGTTTGCAAAAGTCCTACGAATGAGCGTTAACTAATATTGTTAGTTACCCAATGAGACTTGGAATTCAAATTGGCTTTTCAAATGGAAGGTTTGGGCTGGGTTTGGTGGTGCACACCTATAAACCCAGTATTTGGGAGGCGGGAGGATCAGAGGTTCAAGGACAGCCTCTGCAGTGTAGCCAGACGCTTGGCAACCTAGAAAGACTCTTTCAAAACAAGAACACAAAAAAAGACTCGGGGTGTAATTTGGAGAGTTACAACTTTGTCTGTGGTAGTTCAGGCGTCTCTGTGCAAGGATGAATGGCTTGGCAGAAATGACAAATTTGTGCTAACACTAACCAGAGGTGGGATCTAATTCTGATTATTCTCTTCTTGCTTCACCATGGGCTCTTTCTCCTCTGCTTCCTGCCAACTCACCCAGGTCTTTGTCTGTGTCAGGGCTCAGCCTCAAAGAAGCATGAGCAGGAACCTGCAGGCTCCCTTCTGGAGGGCTTCGGGGTGGCAGTGGCTTTATACTGCACCTGAGGTCACAGCCCCTTATCTACTCTCTGCTCCCGCTGAGCTCTGCGGATTCACTCCCTCTCCCTGTCCCTCAGACAAAGAAAGAAGCCTGAGGTCTAGAGACTTTGGTCAAGTTCATAGAATTAGGCAGTGGTGTAGCCTAGCTGGACACTCAGTCAGTCATCTGATGCTGAAGCCTGTCCCTGGGACAGAGCTTCACGCCCTTTGTCCTCTCTTCTGTGTAATTGAGATAATACTTACCCTTAAGGCTGTCGATACTCAGTAGATGCTCATTAATGATCATTTCCTTTCCTTTCCTCTCTGAGGGCTATGAGGAGCCAGAGTTTCTGAGAATCCCACAGCCTATTCTGTTTTACAGAAGCTTGGCATCCCCGCTTTTTTCACGTGAGAGTGAGAGGTATCCAAGAAAATACTAAATGGAGCCAACATAGTCAATACACCTTTCCTTCAGGGAGGCTCAGCTCTAAATATTCCAGGCTCTAAAATGCAAAGCAATATCCAGCATCAGATATAAATATGTTATTCTCAGAAATCTAGCTTGGTTCATTTTGTTGCCTAGGGATGAGAGATGCTTCTCATGTACAAATAAAAGGTGAGCATGTGGAAGCTGCCCTATAGTTACAGACAATGAGCTAAACGGTGACTGGTGTACTGAGGGTCACAAAGCCCAGCGGACCGATGTGCTCTGTATAACCCACACTGGTAAAATGAAACGGAACAGTACTCCCAATGGGTCCAGTAACCCAAATCTGTTTCTAGGATTCCTAGAAAAAAAAACAGTGTCCTCAAGTATGGTGGCTCAAACCTGTAATCCCAGCTACTCGGCAGGCTGAGGTAGGAGGATTGAAAATTGGAAGCCAACCTGGGCAACTTAGTGAGACTCTGTCTCAAAATTGAAAAAGGGCTGGGGATGGTAAGTCTAGTAGGGGGAATCAGATGTGATCGAGTTCTGCTGCCACTTACCAACTCTGTAATTGGGGCAAATTGGTTTAACCTTCCTGAGCTGCAGTTTTCTCATCTGTAAAATGAAAACAATAAATAGTTCCTGCCTTGGGGAGCTGTTTGCGAGGTGGTAGCACATGTCGTAGATGCCTAGCAGATGGGAGTGGCTCTCTTTCCCTTCATCCTCTCTTATCTAATTAGGCTTATGAATTTGTTCCAACCAAATGCCTCAGGGGAGATGAAAATGGGACTGTCAATCAACCTAGAAAGAAAGTGCTTGTACCCCATGACCCATGGAGGAGCATTAGTCCTCAAAAGAAAGTGCTTGTACTCTGTGACCCATGGAGGAGCATTAGACCTCAAAGGCAGTCGTGGCCTCCAGCCATATTTTGGCACTGATTTGTGTTCTGTTTTTCATTGTTCTTTAATTGTTTCAAGTCATTTCCCCTCTTGGAGATTCAGTTTCCTGGCTAGTTACAACATAACTTAGATAGGATCCTTCTTCCTTCTTTTTTTTTTTTTTTTTTTTTTTTTTTTTTTGGTACTGGGGATGGAACCCAGGGGCATTCTACCTCTGAGTTACACCCCCAGCCCTATTTTTTTCTTTTATTTTGAAACAGGGTCTCACTATGTTGCGGAGGGCCTCATTAAGTACCTGAGGCTGGCTCAGCCTCCCAATTACTGGGATTACAAGCATGTGCCACCATGCCTGACTCGATAGGATCCTCTTTAAGCGCCGTCCAGTTCTTCTCTGTTCTCTTTTCTACCCACAAAATAAAAAGTCAGTGTAGCAATAGCAGTGTAGAGCTAAGCAAGGCCCTTATCCTCAGAGCAAGTTCTTCTTCCCAGAATGGGATCAAAGCATGGCTCTCTGGCTGCTGCCCAGGACACAGGGAATCCTGGACCATCTGTTACAAAATTATCACCCACAATGGCCAGTGATGGGGATTGAGCCTGTATTGATTGTTAATAAGAGCTGTATTAATTACTAATTAGAACATGTTTTCATACTTAGGCAAAACAATAAAATTCTTTTCTCTGTCTCTAAGCTGTCAGCCAAAGACTGCAACCAAAGTTGACCTTGGTTAGCTAAAAGTTGGCTTTTAGCCCAGCTGAACACTGAATGTTAAAACACAGGCCCCTACACTTAGAAAAGAATTATATAGCTCTCACAACAGTTTAGACTAAAGGTAAAAGATGAAAAAGCATGCTATATTAACCTAATATTAATTACTAATTACACAAAATAGTTATAGCCCCAAACCTCCATACTTTAAAAGATTATATTCCTGTGTCTTTCTTTTATTATAAAACAAGTTTTCAACATAATAAATAACTTCTAGTAGGCAGAGATATGGAAAAGCTGAGAACTTATCAAGGATACAGGTGGACAGTACATGCCTTAAACTTCAAAGCAGGCATATACCATGTAGCCCCTGACCTTGCTAACCAAGTAACACATTTTGATCAATGATCTAACAAAAAAGGCTTACACAGCAGAGATAACTGGTGGGCCTGCAGCCCACCAGTTATGTTAATGATGTACGATTACAATGCACCAATAAAAAAAAAATAAGTAAAAACTTCAGATCAATAAAAAAGAATTACCTGTGAAGCTTTCAAAATAGCAAAGATTACATTCATTTGGGATGGGGTATGAACAATGGTATTAAAAAAAAAACACCCCCCCCAGGCAACAGTAAGTGCATTCAAAACAGAGAAACACTGATCTAGGGCAGATACTGGTGTGTGATTATTGGTCCCCACACCTGATCTTCTGAACACACCTGCAGTTGTGACAGGCCCTTAGATGACAGATGTTGGATGTACAAACGACGGAAAGAACAAATAAGTACAAGACACTATGGAAAAAGTATTAGATTAAAAGCCAGGAAACTATGTTCTGAGCCCCAGATGGATCACTATGTAAATACTAGCAATTATTTTCTTTAAGTTTCATTATTTTCTTTTAAGTTTTACTATCTTGTGAAAACTGGATAATATTACTTGCTATATCCTCCTGACTTAATTACTGAGAACTTAATGTATGTTAAAGTGCTTTACACATTTGCATATTCCATAACTTTAGGAAATTGTTAAAAATAAAATACAAGCTACCCTAGTCAACTGGTTTTTTCTAGCCAACTTGGGAAAATGTGCAATAATGCAACGTGTGGAGCCTGGATGAAGAGCCCCGGGGTGGGAGGAAGCAAGCTCCCCAATGAGGCAGGATTGCTTCTCTTCTGGCTTTAGTCCAGTCTAACAACTCTTCTTGGAGAGAGCTATAGACTAAATGTTTATCTCTCTTCAACATTCTCATGTTGAAACATAGTCCCCAATATGATGGTATTTGGAGGTGGGGACTTTGTGGCTACTTAGATCGTGAGGTAGAGTAGTCATGAATGAGGTTAGCACTATTAAAAAGACCCCACTACTTGGGAGGCGCTCCTGCTCCCCTGCCGCCAGCAATTTGGGCCTCACTAGCCAGGCCAGTCCTTGGTCCTTTGAGAGGGGTATGCAGAATTCAGACCTTAAAAGAGATCCCTACTCCCTTCCATCATGTGAGGTCACAGCAGAAACCACCCCCTATGAACTAGGAAGAGAGCCCTCACCAGGCATTAAATCTGACAGCACTTGTATCTCATGTTTCCCAGGCTCAGAACTGTGAGCAATACAAGGAGACACCCAGTCTGTTATCGTGATAGAAGCGCAAATGGACTAAGACAAGGAACCCTACACTATGCTGACAGGGCAGCATCCCCAGCTCTGCCAATGGCCTTCCTTGGTCACCCTGGCTCCCATCTTCCTGCATTTCAGCACCGTGCTTGCCCAAAGTAGCTGCTCACTGGGCATGAACATTCCTGGATTTCTGTTTCTGAGCGCAGCTTTGAATCCTACCTCTGTCTTTTTGTTTTGACAACTCTCTGGACCACCCATCTGATGACTTTGAAGTAGTTTCTTCTAAGGGGAGTGGAGCTGCTGGCTCTTCCGGCCTGAATGTCCCCTACTGCCACTTGTGAGCCGCTCCTGCTCCGCTGTCACCAGCAATTTGGGCCTCACTAGCCAGGCCAGTGGTTGGCCCTTTGAGAGGGGTATGCGTAATTCAGACAAAACATATGGTGTTTGCCCAGAATCTTGCTGTTTTTATTTATGTTTTTAAATAACTTGTTTTTCTTCTTATTACAAAACAGCACATGTTTGAAAAAAATTTGGAAAACCAGACCAGCAAAAATTAAGCACAAATCTTTCAAAAATCCCCCGGACTAAGAAAAATCACTGTTTAATGTTCCTAGTTGTACACATTTTGAAAAAACAGAGTCATCCTGTACTTAGTGATTTGTAACTTGTTTTTTCACTTAGCCGTGTCTCAGTGCCTTAAATGGTCATCTTGCACTATCATTTGCACTATTATTTATCCCCACTCCCATGTATTTATCTCTTCTTCATTAATTCCTTAAAGTTATTTACAAACTGAGTGACAAAAATTAGGAACCGCCCAACTAACTAGAAATGTGGGGGGCTCTTCAAACTCACTTGTGCAGTGGTAACCTCGGCTTTGACCAGTGATGCCTGCTCAGAAACGAGACCTACATCTTAAAAAATGTTTGTTTCATCAAGAGCTCAAGGGCTCAGGCTGTAATAGAAACAAAGAGTTTATGGAGCAGCCATACCCTTAAAAGCTGCTACAGTTCCTATGAAACTGGAAAATTCCATTGCCATAGCCAATGTCAACAGCACAGGCAAGAAAGGAATGCAGAAATTCAAAGGGAGGGAAGAATTTGATTAACAGAGACTATGGGTGACTAGCAAAAACTCTATGAACATTACCAGGCTTCTAGCACTGGGGCCCAGAAATTAGAGCACAGGCATTTGCCCTCCCTGCAGAGGGCAAGGGAGGAGGCGTGTAGTGCTTGCTTATGTCAAGAGTGAAGGTAGTCGGGTGTGGTGGTGCATGCTTGTAAAACCTGCACTTGGGTGGCTGAGACAGGAGGATTGTGCAAGTTCGAAGCCAGCCTCGGCTACTTATAGAGGCTCTCAGCAACATAGTGAGACCCTGTTTCCAAATAAAATATAAAATAGGTCTGGGAATATAATGTGGAGGTAGAAAGCCCTTGGGTTCCATCTCCAGTACCTCCAAAAGAAAAGAAAAAATGAAGGTAGGCTGAGTTTCAAGTTCTGGAAGCAGTTTATCTAGGTAACAAAATCCCAGGAACTACCCCTACCCAAGTTCTGCCTTGGAACTTTGTCCCTCAGGCCTACACAGCTCCTTGGCCAAGTGCTCCCATGTACACACCTAAGTGCCCCTTGGCCAAGTGCCTCCATGTGCGCATCTAAGGCATTCTGATGACTCTCCGAGATGCTAAGCCTCAGAGTGGGGGCCTGTGATGGCTGCTGGAGGGGAGGAGGTGGGGGCTTGTAAGATCCAAAGAGAGAAGTAAGGCTCACACATCACACAAGCAAAGACTGAATGCTGACACCTTCTCCATTTATCCTCCTCTACCACGATGCTTGCAGAAGCCTCCAAACTGGGCTCCCTTTTATTCTGATGCAGAGCCTTACCATCCATTCACTGAAATGCCACCCAAGGTAATTTATTATTATTATTATTATTATTATTATTATTATTATTATTATTTTTGTGGTACTGAGGATGGAACCCAGGGACATTCTACCTCCAAGCTACACACCCAACCCTTATTTTTTTTATTCTTTATTTTGAAACAGAGTCTTACTGAGTTGCAAAGGGCCTCACTAAGTAGTAGCTGAGGCTGTCCCTGAACCGTAATCCTCCTGTCTCAGCCTCCCAAATGCTGGGATTACAAACGTGTGCCACCACACCCGGCTTCAATTGTTTTTAAATTATATGATAGCTGGGCTCAATCCTCAGCAAAGTAAAAAGAAAATCACAAAAATATTTTCTTCCATGATTTATGAAAAGCAAGTAATACCTACACGTTGCTTTAAAATCAAACAGAATCAAAAGGCCCAGAATGAAAAGCGTTGGTCACTTGCTTTTCCACCAAACATAACTGCTGACCTCCCTGATATTGGCTACCAAAGTCAACAACAAACTTTTTTTTTTTTTTTTTGGCAGTTCTGTTGGTACTTGGCTTCATATTCCTAAATGTTATAATTATCTTGTTATTTCTTGACCCTTCAATTTCAAACTTGACAACTGTCTTTCTTTTATGGAGATAAAGTTTCGAGGTATAATAGATATATAATAACCTGCCTAAGTTTAAAGCATACTTTTTCTTTTTTTTTTTTTGGCTGTACTGGGGATTGAACCCAGGGGCATCCTACATCTGAGCTGCACCCCAGCCCTATTTTTTTAAATTCTTTATTTTTTAAAAGGCAGCTCACTAAGTTGCAGAGGGCCTCACTAGGTAGCTGAGGCTGGCCATGAACTTGCGATCCTCCTGTCTCAGCCTCCTGAGTACTGGAATTACAAGCGTGTGCCACCATAGTCGGCTTAAAGTGTATACTTTGATAAATTCTGCCATAGATATCCACCCATTAAATCATCCTCACAATCAAAATGTGTTTCTCTTAATTGGTTGAGTTGGCAGATAAAATATAGGAAGTACAGTTACATTTGAATTTCAGATCATCAAATAATTTTTCAGTTTAAACATGGTCTTTGCAATATTTTTAGTGTAAATATGGTTTTTGTAACATTTGGGGTATCTTTATCCTAAGTAATAATAATATGTATTATTATTGTTATTTTTGTGCTGGGGATTGAACTCATAGGCATTCTACCTCTGAGCTCTACCTCTAGCCTTATTTTATTTTTTAGTTTGAAACAGTCTCATTAAGTTGCACAGGGCCTAGGTTGCTGAGGCTGGCTTCAAACTTGCAATCCTCTTGTCTCAGCCTCCCGAGTACTGAGCTTACAAGGATATACCACCACACTTGGTTTACTTGTTCATTGTTCTTCTTTTTATTATTTATTTATTTATCTTTGGTGGTAATGGGGATGGAACCCTTCTACCTCCAGGCTACACTCCTAGACCTATTTTATATTTTATTTGGAAACTGGGTCTCTTAAGTCATCGAGGCTGGCTTCGAACCTGCGCAATCCTCCTGTCTCTGCCTCCCAAGCGCGGGGATTACAAATGTGTGCCACCACGCCCGGTAATTTATTATTATTATTATTTTTTTGCGGGTCTGGGGATGGAACCCAGGGGCATTTGTCCTCCGAGCTACACCCCTGTCCTATTTTTTAATCTTTATTTTGAAACAGAGTCTCACTAAGTTGCGGAGGGCCTCACTACATAGCTGAGGCTGTCCTCGAACTGAGATCCTCTGGTCTCAGCCACCCGAATGAAATGCTGGGATTACAAGCATGTGCCACCACGCCCGGCTTACTTGTTCATTCTTTATCTGAAACTGCAATTCAAATTCACCGTGGTGTCCTATTTTCTATTTGTTAAATCTGGCCAATCCACTTACTAAAACTCTTAGTAGATGTCAGACCTACCAGACTGACGCTTCAGTTAGTTGTTGCTGTTGTTTCCCCCCTCACATTTTATTGTCTTCTTATCCATGTGTTCAACTTTCTGGAAGAATGATTAACTTTATTTCCCAATCTTTTATTAAATTTTCTTAAGCTGGGCGTGGTGGCGCACACTTGTAATCCCAGCATTCAGAGGCTGAAACCGGAGGATCGCGGTTTGCGGACAGCCTCAGCTACTTAGTGAGGCCCTCTGCAACTCAGTGAGACCCTGTTTCAAAATAAAGAATAAACATAGGGCTGGAGGTGCAGCTTGGAGGTAGAATACCCCGGGGTGCCATCCCCAGCACCGCAAAAAAAAAGTACCTGTTTTGAATTTCCAAGAGCTGATTCTCGCTCTGTACATCCTCTTATTAAGTTACACCTGAGTCTTGTGCTACAATATGCACCTTTCTACCTCTCTCATTTCTTAAGTTTCCCTCCTCTGTTTTTTGTACTCTTTTTCTCTCTCTTTTTTTTTTTTTTTTGTCATCTTTTTTGTTTGGTCTTTTTTTATGCTGGAGCTTTTCTTAGATGTTGGGTGCTATATAAAAACATATAGATATATCATATAGATATATATCATACATCATGTAGATATATTTTCACACACACACACACACACACACACACACACTCACACTCACACACACACACACCCAGAGGCATACTACCAGCTATACCAGAATTACTCTGAGCCAAACCACCGGCCCTATTTTTTACTTTGATACAGGATCTCAGTTGCAGAGGGCCCTGCTAAGTTGCTCTTCCTGGCTGTGAGCCTGTGATCCTCCTGTCTCAGCCTCTCGAGTACTGGGATTGCAAGCATGTGCCACCATGCCTGGCTCATCTGCATATACTGACGAATGTGGAGCTGGGGATCTAGCTCAGCTGTAGAGTGCATGCCTAGCATCAACTAGGCCTGGGTTCAATCCCAAAAGCAGAGGGCGGGGGGGGGGGAGGGAGGGAGGGAAAGAGGGAGAGAAAGAGAGAGAGAGAGAGGGAGAGAGGGAGAGAGAGAGAGAGAGAGAGAGAGAGAGAGAGAGAGAGAGAGGGAGGGAGGGAGGGAGGGAGGGAGGGAGAGAGAGAGAGAGAGAGAGAGAGAGAGAGAGAGAGAGAGAGAGAGAGAGAGGAGCTTGCCATTTCACTAGTGTACTGGGATTTCAATAATCAATATAGAGATCTCTGGAGCTCTGCTCTGTATCTGAAGGGTTCTTTGAGCTACTGCCTGGAGAGAGGTTATCTAGCAACTGACACATCTATCATCTCCTGTCATTGTTAGGTGTTTAACTGTTTTCCACTCAACATCAGCTTCCAAATCTTTATTTCTGCTTTCCCCCATATTCTTCCCTTTACAAAATCCTATTCCTTTCCCCAAACCCAGGTATGTAACATCCTTCTAGAATCCTCTTCAGTAAACGTAATTACTCTGCAACGATTCCATCCCTCACCAGGGATATTCATTTCTGCTTTGTGTTTCCATTACCTCCTATTTGTACCTTCACCAGAGTATGAATATAGAGTAAAACGATCTCCAGAGAGTCCTGGAAACAGGAATGTTTCATAATGAGAACAAGTTCTCTATAGAGTTGGCTTGAACATAAATGTTGACTGTGAAAATAATTTCTTAAAGTTACTAGTATATAGGAAGTGCAGCCCATACCCCAGTACAAAGAGGTTCAAGAAGAAGGAAGGACATTTGGGGGACTGCCAAAACTTACAATGACTTCAATTTTGATTTATGTTGCTGTAAAGTTCCAAACAGTATCGGAACATCCTTGTGGCGACAAGAAGATGGAATGGGAACTTTCGTATGATCAAATTGTTCCACAGGTTTTCTCTGGTACTTAGCTCTTGAGACCCCCCAAATGGCTTTAGATTGAGAGAAATATACTGCACACAGGCCATCGATCTCTTGTTGGTTTCAGGTGCAAAAAACCAAAAGCATCAAGCATTGCTTCTGAAAACCCAATCAGAGAGGAGGTGAGAGCGAGCTATGAAATTGTTCCATCGCTGTTTGCCATCTCCATTGATAAGTAAATAACCAGACAGCTCTCTCCCGATTCACCAGATTTCAAAGCCTACAAAAACAAAACCCCAATTTCCGATCAGAGAGAATCTGAATATGAGACAGGGCCACCAAACGTAAACAAAGAAACTTGACAAGTGACGAAGAGATGGAAAACTCAGATAGCAGGCATGGGAGTATTCTCTTCATAAGACAGACAGCTCGGGATCTAGATAAAGAAGGCAGAGTAGTTATTGCCTGTGCTCAGCCTTGAGATAAAAGCTAGTGGGTACACTGAGAAAGGACAGGCAACATATTACAGCTTGTTGAAGGTCTCTGCTCAAGAGCAGACAGGAGGTCAGTAAAGCAATAGCCTCGATAGCCTCATGACTGTGGCATAGCAGGTCCTGAGATGAACATGGCTTCTATAGTTGGGTCTGAGAGCAGAAGGAAATCTGGCACCAGCAAATTATGGATTGGCCTAAGGGCAGGAAACAAGGGGAGCAATAAAAGTAAGCATTTCAAGGTAAAAAGAGATTGTTGGTGATGAACTACGGGAAAGAGATTTGGGAGACCAACCTTTTATTACTTTGGATACTGACGGCCAATGTGTCATATCCAGGTTTCCTGATGGCATAGTAGTGATCATAAAGGACAAAGTAATTCAATAAAATAATTGTTCGGTTACTAGGGTTGGCAATGGCAGATGTGATGCAATGCAAATAAATGGTGGAGACCAACGTGGTCAGAGAAGAGGGGAAGGTTCAAAAATCAAAGAGGAATGGAGAAAAATATGGGTTAGAACTGATAGTTGGGGCAAAGAATACGTAAAATTGAACAAACAAAACCGAAAGCATTTAGAGGTTGAGCTCTTTTTCCAGAAAAGAACCCTGTTGTTCTTTGTCATTATGTCCATGAGCACGTGTGGACATGAGCCAGGGATCACCCAGAGAACCCACAATGGCTCTGTCAAATGCTGCAGAGACTCTCCCCATGGGAGACTCTCCCCATCGGAGACTCCCAAACTCTGCAGGTTCCATGTGAAGAGACACAGGAAGTGCTTGATGCACCCCAAAAGCTTGGGGGTCAACTTTTTCTTAAATTTCTGAAAATCAAACGTGAGATTTTTGCAGACTGGATACATCTAATGTGGCATTTTCCAGATCTGGAACCTCACCTTCCCTTCCTTATAGGTCTTTGGATGTAGAAGGGTTCTGGAAACTTAGCCCAACTCTGGACAATAGCTTTTCTTTTCTTTTTTCTTTCTTTCTTTCTTTCTTTCTTTTTTTTTTTTCAGTACCAGGGGCATTCTACCTCTGAGCCAAACCCACAGCCCTATTTTTTATTCTTTATTTTCAGACAGGGTCTCACTGAGTTGCAAAGGGCCTCACTAAGTAGCTGAGGCTGTCCAGAAACCACGATCCTCCAGTCTCAGCCTCCTGAATGCTGGGATTACAAGTGTGCGCCATCACTCCCGGCTCGACAATAGCTTTTCTACATAGGCCTGAACCTGACGCTTTCAACCCTGCCTTCCAGATTTTACCCCTAGAGACCCACTGGTGTCCTGTCCCAAAATTATTAATTCAATTCTTCATTATTAATGAATATTTAGTGGATGGCTATAAAATACAGTATAGTTAGTATCTTCCCATTTAGTCTCTGAAGTCAAAGAAAAATGACTTAAGTTTGGGAAAAGGATATATTTGTAAAAAGATACTTCTCTTTTACTCTGCAAGAAATCAAGGACTTTCTCCCTCAGCATCATCATAACAGATGCTGAGCACTTGTAGCTCAGGAGGCTAACGGCTTTATAGATAACGCGTTACACAATACCACAAAGAGTACACTATTATCATTCTCATTATATAGATGGAGAAAGTGAGGTTTAGCTCGCCTGGTGCTAAGTATCTCAGAGTGGCAAATTTGGCAATAAAATCTAGAGCCTGTTACCTTAATCTGCTGGGCTACATTCCTGTTTAAAATCTTCTACTCCTCATCCATGCACAATGGCGCATGCCTGTAATCCCAGTGCTTGGGAGACTGAGACAGGAGGATCGCAGGTTTGAGGCCAGTAAGTGGTAACTTAGCAAGACCCTATATTAAAATAACAAATAAGCTGGGCATGGTGGCGCATGCTTGTAATCCCCGTGCTTGGGAGGCAGGGACAGGAGGCTCGTGCAGGTTCGAAGCCAGCTGTGCTGGTTTAAGAGACCCTGTTTCCAAATAAGAAAGTATAAAAATAGGTCTGGGAGTATAGCCCAGAAGTAGAAGTGTTTCCAGGAACCCCAGTACCACACACACACACACACACACACACACACACACAACCGAAACAACAAAACAAAACAAAAACAAATAAAATAGAACTAGAGAAACTAAAATAAAATAGGGGGGAGCTCAGTCATGGAACCATCCTGGGTTTAATTTCCAGTACCACGACATCTTCTCATTGCCTTATATTTACATGTTTGGGCTAGAGAGACATAATAGATGTGCAATAAATACTTGTTCTGTGTAATTGAAACCAGCGCACTGTTACTCACAGTGGCATTTTGAGCCTGCCTGGAAGACTTCATCTTGGTCACTTCATCCATCAGCTGTCCTTTACTCAGCTGGCCAACCTTGTATTGTATGGACAACACTCTTCAAGCCTCAAGTCTGGAGCCACTGTGACCCGTGTGAGGAGGAGCAGAGGGCAGATCCTCATGATCCACAACTCAGTCTTTTACTCGCAGTGGAATGGGATATGGTGAGACTCAGATGCAGCTGCCAGTTCGACTTGGTGTCTTGGCACTCTGTCTCTCTGTCTCATAAAAGCTAAATCCAAAAGGAACATCTGCCCAGGTTAGTCAGAGAGGAGACAGTTTTGGGTTAGCCAGTTAATCACTTTTTCATCTGCATCAACTGATTTTATTTTGGTGCAGTAGCTTGAACACAAAAGCCTGGAAACCTGGATTCATTCTTTTTACATTTTCTAAGCAGAGAGAGCAGGTCCTCATACCTCTCAGCTCAGATACTCCATGACGCCGGAGCCTTAACGAAGATGATCTCGTCATACCCGTCCAGCTGGCTTAAGAGCTTGCTCACTCCTTAAAGGTGTGAGCAAAGCCGGACAGGTGGCACACGCTTGTAACCCCAGCATTCTGTGAGGCTGAGCCAGGAGGATTGCGCAGGTTCGAAGCCAGCCTCAGGTACTTGGTGAGGCCCTTTGCAACTCAGTGAGACCCTGTTTCAAAATATAAAAAACAGGGCTGGAGGTGTTGTTTGGAGGTAGAACGCTCCTGGGTTCCATCCCCCAGTACTGCCAAAAAAAAAAAAAAAAAAAAAAAAGTGTGAGCATTGGACCCAAAGACCTCTCCAGCCTATATACCCTGGGGAGTGGGGACAAAGTGTGCCTCTCTGTAGTTGGCTTTGCTGTGATGTCCCGGGCACATATTGCATGATATAAAACATAAACAGATGCTCACTGCTCTTTAGGAGCTTATGACCTGGCGTGTGTGCATGCGTATGTGTGTGTGTGTTAGTGATGGTGGATAAGATTTATTTATTTATTGCAGTATTGGTGAAGGAACCCAGGGGCATTCTACCTCTGAGCCACAACTCCAGCCCTATTTTTTATTCTTTATTTTGAAACAGGGGCTCACTGAGTTGCAGAGGGCCTCCCTAAGTAGCTGAGGCTGTCCGTGAACCGCGATCCTCCCGTCTCAGCCTCCCAAATGCTGGGATTCCAAGCGTGCGCCACCACGCCTGGCTTGGCATATAAGATTTATAAACACAAAGCAGTGAATGAAACAATTCCAACAATGTGCAAGGGCTAAATTGCTCTACAGTCATTCAGAGATAGGCGATATCACTTTGGACAAAAAGACTTCAAGGGCGAAAGTCCTTCCAGAGTAAAGAGAAACGGAGAGGCCCTGAGAGGGCACCACAGGTACAAATAAGGGCAGGATGAGGGTTAACCTCTTAGGGTCCAGTCAGGCAGGAAGAAGGCCACCTACAGTAGGGCCAGGGTCATGCTGGGAGGAGTGTTCCCTTCTTCCAGCATTTTCTAGAACCTTCCAGGTACTACTGAGCAGTGTTTTCACTATCTCCTGTACATAGATCTCTCAAGATGCTCCTGACCCATGACCGCTTTTATCCCTTTATACTTGTATTCATTTCTTCCTTTTTCTTTCCTTCCTTCCTTCCTTCCTTCCTTCCTTCCTTCCTTCCTTCCACTGAGGATTGACCCCAGGGGTATTCTGCCTCTGAGCTATACCTCCAGCTCTATTTTATTTTTCATTTTGAAACAGAGTCTCACTTAGAGGCTGAGAGCCTTGCTAAGTTGCTGAGGAATGGCCTTGAACCTGTGATCCTCCAGTTGCAGCCTCCCAGGTACTGGGATTATAGGCAGGTGCTACCACACCCCACTGTTCCCGCTGCCTAAACAGTAGTTTCCTTAAAGCTGAGGACTACGGCATATTCGTCTTCGCCTGGCACAGAAAACATATTCCAAATATATGTGTTGAATAAATGAATGGGGTGGAGACATCGTCGGAGGTGAGACTGAAGAAACAGGCTTGGTTCTAGGATAAAATATGCAGTGTGTGCCATGCATTCTCACCGATTCTGCATTCAGTTGCCTAGGTATGGCATCGTGGGCTGACTTAGACTTATTGAATCATTTATGTATCCCACAAATATTTACTGAAAGCCTTATATTCCAGACTGTGAGGGAACTTGCATACAATAGAGATATAACAGTTCTGCGAAGGGAGAACTAACATTCCAGTGGGAGAGACAATCAGATCTGCTATAAAATTCAGGGTTTAGCGCAAAAGGGAAATGTGCAGCCTCTTGTTCAAACAGCAGGAAAAAGAGTGTTGGTAAAGGCACTAACGCACAAGGCCGGGGGTATAGCTCAGTGGTAGAGGGTATACTTACTGTATCCAAAGACTAAGGTTCATTCTCCGGCAACAACAAAGTGAAAGTTACTAAAGTATGAATCTTCCCTTCCCCCATTTTTTCTAACATCTCCCTCTCGGCTTGGCATGGCATCTTTTAACTTTCTATTAATGTCTTTCTCAGACAAAATATAATTTTATCATTATCACCATGAACTTCATCATCCATTTTCACCATGCCAGTTTAAATACAAATAAGATCATTTCATGAAATCGCATAGCTCACATTTTATAGCTCATATCTGCATATGGACTGAATTTTGACCCAAACACTGGAAACTCCATACAGCTAATTCAACCGTTTTTATTTTATTCTCTGCTGCCAGCACTCCCCACCTCTGGCGTACTGGAGAGCGAGGAAGGTCAGAAAGGACAAGGAGCTGTGTGCCGCCCTCCCTCTCCCTTCCGCTCTGTGTCAGTATTTTCAGCGTGTGTCTGTGTGCATGAGTCACTGAGGTGCAGACAGTCCCCAGAGGCCACGCCAGAATTTGCTTCGAATGCAGAAAGAATGCGATGGTGTTGTAAGATGACCACGGCATCCTATCAAATCCTCTCTGACTTGCGTTGCTTCCCTGTGATATATTAGGACAGGGCTGGAATGTGCCTCATCAGAAACACCATGTATTTAAAAGTACCACAAAACCTTTGACCCTCTTTCCCTGTAGTCTTTCAGTATATGTCTTCGTAAAAGAGAACTCTGGAAACTCACAAGTCATGTAGATGCTTCTCAGAAAAGTTTAGATCCAGAATACCTGCACACTCCTACAGCTCAGGGACATAGGAATGAAGGAGTTTTGATTTAAAAGAAGGTGTGCGCATGTGCCTTTGTGGCGAGGTCTCTGCAGTGACCATGGGTTATGTGATCGTGTGTGGGTGGTGGTGAGTGTCGTGTCTGGGCAAGGTCGCCTGGAGTGTGTGGTCTGTGTTTGTGCATGCATGCAATGTGTATGTGATGTGCATGGTACATGCTGTGTGCCTTTGTGACTTGGGTGTGGGATCTGGGGTATGTCTGCAATGTGAAATAAACTGTAGTTTATTTTTTCCAGCACACTCTTCCTCTGGGCCATGAAGCCTTTATCTTATGTTCCCCTGAAACACCAGTCTGTTCTCATGTCCGCCTAAGTAAAATAACATGCAGCTTTTTGACATCCACAAACAAAACCCAGTGGTTTTTATCTGAGTCAAGTGCTCCCTGGGGCTTGATTTTCTCTTTTTTCTTTCTTTCTTTTTTTTTTTGTTCTTCTTCTTCTTCTTCTTCCTGTAAATCCATTTTCTGAGTTGGAGTTAGAAGATGACATCTTGTTACATCATGTTAGACAGCACTATAATTTTTTCCAGCAAACCATTTCCAATCTGGCTAAGCAGACAGAACTGAACAAAGACAGACAACCTGACATAAATAAAAGATCTGCTCCTGGCCCTGGGGGATGGACCCAGAGGAGCCCAGTTCCCAACGCTGAGCCTGACTTGCCTCATAGAGAAATCTCTGCAGGCTCACAGCTCTTCCAGATGATCCCGTGCAGCCTCTCTCTGTTAGAGATGAGCATGTCTGCTGGGAGGAGGGGTTTCCCTGCAGGCGAAGGAAGACTGGGCAAGACTGAGGCTTCGCCCTGGTCCTTTCTCTCCGACGATGCACAGGTCAGGCCTGCCCTTTGCTTTCCAGCTGCAGTAGCTATTTATAGTCCTGTTGCTCTTTGCTATTCTATCTGTGACCCCTATGATCAGCTCAAGGCCTATGTTTAAAACGGACTGCTCTGTGCTCAAATTGAAGCCCATTCCAGAGACTTTCCTTCAGCAGTCTGCATTCAACTCAAGTGACAGTGACAAGGGTACCCTGAGGGGCCCTCCCCAGTCTCTGGCTGGGTGTCTGGGTTCCCTCAGCCTTGCTGTGCACCTGGACCTGAAGCCTGGGTTGCGGTGAGAATATGTTCTAGGTGGGAATTTTGTTGCGTTCCTCAGCTCTTGTGACCTGCTGCTTTAACTCTTCCAAACAAATATCACCATGTCAGTGTTTGGCCTGCAAATATTCTCTGGCAAGCTAAACTGTACTGCCTAGACAACTCAGATGCAAAGCCTTGGGATCTGTAAATCAGAGGCATTTGAGAATACTGGACAGGTATCCAGGGGTTGACTCTAACCCAAACTGTGAGCTTCCTCGTCCTACGTGCTAAGGGAATGTCTGTCTCCTGGGGATGCTGCAAGGACCAAGATGAGATTCTGCAGGTGAGGAAGTAAGCTGGAAGCTTCCCTACTTTCATCATCTACTATTTCAACTTTTCTTACTTTTTTAAAGAATGTGGCAAGAAATGAAGGTGGAAAGGAATTGAGGCCTCTGGAGGTAATAGAGAACAAGATTTCTAGGTGAACTGAATCAGCCAGGAAAGAGAGATAAAATTGATTTTTTTTTTAATGAAAAAAGTAGTCAAGATTGAAACTTAGCAGGTACTTGTAAGTGTCGTAAATTTAATGCAAACCATTAATGATTAATCAAATACATGTTGCATGCCAGTCACCATAGTCAATACCAGAGATAACAAGAAAAGCAAATAATTAAAGCAGGGTGTTTTTTTTTTCACACAAAAAGGGGAAAAATAAATATTGAAAAAATACTCAATCGTACTATATAAATTTAAAATGTTATAAATAAGTGAGTAAGAAATTATTACTTGATAATGATTGTGTTTATCATTGGTCATACCTATGGGAAATGATTTATTTAGATCAATATTCTATAGCATATCATAGAGGAAATGACCGTTGGGTTAAGAATTATACACGAATTATAGGACAAAATTACAAAAAAAATCAAGATTTTTGCCAGATCAGTGAAGAAATAGCATCTTAATTCTGAAGCAATAGAAGAACTCACCAAGATTGACAAGCCCAAATTAATATCCTAAGAGCTTTCAAATAATGAAAGCCAGTCATTCAAAAATAAAATGCTGAAGGTTGGAGAGATATTTTTATCAATCATGACAAAGAGTATATACTGACACTTTATAAATTAGTCATTAAAAATATAAAATGAAGCATCAAGATCTCAATAGGCAAATGAAAATATGAACAACTGATTTGCAAAAGAGAAACTGTAGATTGTCTATAAACTCAAGAAAAAAGTTTATAATTAAAATAATGTAGATTCAAGCACCACTGAGGCACAATTTATATTGTTTAGTCAGAAAAAGTTAAAATGTGACATACGATAATGGTCAGTGCGTGGGCAACATTGGAGGTTCATACATTATTGGATGCAGTGTGAATATTTGTAACTCATTTGGAAAATAAAATGACAGTGCCTATCAAACCTCACAAAAATATCCATCCCCTTTGAACTAGTTACTGCTCCCCCAGGAGTTTATCCTAAAGAAAGAAATCAACAACAGTAGTGTGGTGCTGTAGACTGAGCTACATGATCGACTTTGTTCTATATAATAGAATTAAAAACAAATCACATCTCAACAAAACAGGTGCGTCAAAGAAAAATGTAATGATTATGAAACTTTAAGAATACTAAGTATTTAAACAACAATAAGATTGATGTGTAGTAAATGTTTATGATAAAATAATAAAAGTGAAAATGCAAAATTTAGCATTATATAAATATAACAATTATATTACCCAGAGTGAGTGATATACTTTAACAAAGCCAGGAAAATAAGTAAATACTTATATTATAGTATTGAGATGATGATTTTTGTTAGATTACTCAATTGTGCTACATTGGCTTTGATTTAGAAATATATATATCTTTTTTCCCCCTTTAAAATTTTTCTTTCTTTCTTTTTTTTTTTTTGGCGGGTCTGGGGATGGAACCCAGGGACATTTGACCTCTGAGCTACACCCCCTGCCCTATTTTTTATGTTTTATTTTGAAATAGGGTCTCACTGAGTTATAGAGGGCCTCACTAAGTCACTCAGGCTGTCCGTGAACTGCAATCCTCCAGTCTCAGCCTCCCGAATGCTGGGATTACAAACGTAAGTCACCATGCCCAGGTTTTTCTTTCTTTTTTCTTTCTTGAAAGTACTAGGGATTGGATCCAGGGAGCCCTGGGCATGCTAAATAAGCCTTCTACCATTGAGCTATACCTGTAGCCCTGAGGGAAAATGTTCTAAATTAATTAATTGCTTAATTAATTAATTAACTTTGTGCTGTAGATTGAGCCCAGGGGCATTCTACCTTTGACCTATACCCCCAGTCCTACTTTATTTTTTTATTTGTCCCTCTAAGTTGCTAAGCGTCTTTCCAAGTTACTGAGGCTGGCTTTAAACCTGTGATCCTCCTGTCTCAGCCTCCTAAGTACTTGGATTACAGGTGTGTGTCACCACACCTGGCTTAATTTTGTATTTTTAATTGACAAAGGTTTTATATATATGTATATATATTTATGGGGCATGACATGATGTTTTGATATATGTGCACATTATGGAGTGGCTAAGTCAAGTTAATTAACATATGCATTACTTCACATTTTTTTTAAGAAGAGCATTTGCAATTTATTTTCTTAGTAACTTTCAAGTATATAATATACGTGTGTGTGTGTGTGTGTGTGTGTGTGTGTGTGTGTGTTATTGGAGACTGATCCTGGGAAGGGGTAGGGTTCTACCTCTGCACTACATTCCCAGCCCTATGCTATATTAAAATTTAAAATGGGGTCTTGCTAAGTCAGCAGGTGCTGCTCTCAAATGTGTCATCCTCCTGTCTCACCCTCCTGAGGAATGGAATTAA
The DNA here is from genome assembly GCF_963383645.1 of Muscardinus avellanarius. NCBI lineage: Eukaryota > Metazoa > Chordata > Mammalia > Rodentia > Gliridae > Muscardinus > Muscardinus avellanarius. Next base: position 24,789,653 of record NC_137801.1, on the reverse strand, counting down.
TCCAAGTTTATACTTTACTGGTTTTAACTGTAGTTAACTACGACAAACAATAGATCTCTTGAATTATTCTTCCTGTCTAATTGAAATGTATCTTTTGACTATCATCTCCTGAATGCCCTTACCTTCCCCCTATGCCTGCCTCTGGTAACCACAATTTTGCTCCATTTCTATAAATTTCTCTTTTTTTTTTTTTTTACATTCTACACATAAATGGAGATTATGAGATATTTGTAGTCCTGTGCCTGACTTATTGTACTTAATATGTCTTCCAGGTTCATTCATGCTGTCAAAAGTGACAGGATTGCCTTCCTTTTGAAAGGCTGAATTCCTTCCTGTAAATAGGCTACATTCTCTCCATCATCCTTTCCTTGACAGAGGCTCAGGTTGTTTACGTATCTTGGCCATTGTGAACAGTGTTGCAATGGACAGGGTCCACACACCATTTCACTCCCTTTGCATATAGACCCAGTTTTGAGATTTCTGATCACATAGTAGTTCTATTTTTAATTGTTGCAAGAGCTTCTATACTATTTTCTATAATGGCTGTTCTAATTTACATTCCCACCCACAGAGTGCAAGGGCTCTTTCTTCCTATCTCTACTCACCCTTGTTTTCTTCCATCTTTTTTCTAATAGCTATGCTAACAGGTGTGAGGTGGCACCTCATGGTAGTCTTAACTCCCATTCCACTAATGATTAGTGATTTTGAGCATTGTTTCATATACCTGTTGACTATTTCTGTGTCTTCCTTTCAGAAATGCCTATTCAAGTACTTTGCCCATGTTTTAACTGGGTTATTTGTTTTCTTAGTGTTGAGTTCTTCATGTATTTTTAGATAGGAAAAAAAAATTAAGTGAAGGTTAAAAAAAAAACCCTTCTCATATTGGTTTGAACATAAATTCCAGGTGTATTCCTATTTTAGTTCTTGAAGCTTCTATTTTGACTCACTGCTTGTGGACAGATTTTCCCATCACCCAGCCCCAGCTCCTCCAGTTCACATTCCAACAACCTGGCTGCCTCTTGGATTACTAGTGCAGCTTTTTGTGTTTTCACTATTCTGGTAGAAAACAAGGAAGGAAATATTTTCTTCCAATCATGGAGATTCTTAGACCTCCAGACTCCCTCTTTCTCTTCTCTAAGAGCATCCCTCCTGGCCCCACGGAACAGCCAAGGGTTGGCCCCTTGTCATGTGCTCAGCAGTCTGACCATAGAGAGAGCAGAGTTGAGGACTAGCTGTTTACATGTACAGAGTCTCAGCACTTTGCCCTTGGCTTAGAGCAGGCTGAAAGAAAATATCAGAAGGAATTAAGTGCTTTCTCTCTTTCCTCCTCTTTTCTGTTCTCTACTTCCATTCTGATTGTGTGTGTGTGTGTGTGTGTGTGTGTGTTGTTGTTGTTGTTGTTGTTGTTGTTGTTACTGGGAGTGAATCCAGAGACATTCTACCTCTGAGCTATACCTCCAGTTCTATTTTATTTTTAATTTTAAGACAGAATCTCACTAAGTTGCTGAGAGTCTCATTAGATTGCCAAGGCCAGCCTAGAACCTGTGATCTTCCTGTCTTGACCTCCCAGGTACTGGGATTACAGGTGTGGGCCATCACACCTAGCCTCTAGTTCCTTTCTTAGGGCTAACTCTTCATTCTATGACCTTCAAGTCATTTATACGGTCTCTTACTGCTATACACTGACCTAAGCCCATAGGTATAAAGATCAACAGAACACAGTTCTGGTCTCAACGAGCTTGCTATTCAGTGGGAAAATACACATTAAAAGTTTTTTGTTTTGTTTTGTTTTTTTTTAATAGAAAGGCTCTAAGTCTCAAGTCGGATATCTGGCACCACACTCTGGGAAACATAAAGAAGGTGCTGGCCCAATCTGGAAATTCAGAGACAGCATAAGCAGGGATTGGCTAGAAAAATGAGGGTGAGGAGGGGTAGAATTGGATGGGATGGGGTGTGATATGATGAAGGATGCTTGAGACAGAGGGAACTGTGTTAGCCAACACCAGCCTGAAAGATAAGCTCTGTGGGCTTATGGGAACTACTTTTTAGCTCCCTGGTGCTTTAAAAAGGCAGGTTTTTCTAGTGTCTGAGACCAGAGTCCACTTCTTTTGGTCCTTTTAATCATCTGGTTCTGCTAGAGAAAGCCTTCTCTCCGACAATGTACTTGGGCTTTTTCCCAGTTCTTGGTCCATTTTTATACACCTGTTCCCTCCTTGGTGCTTCTGCCATTGCTCTGCACCTGTCTGTTGCCTCTCAGAGTGTTTGCTCTGCCATACTCTCCTCTCTAGCCCCATATTTCCTCTTCCCATGGCTCTCTCTCACCAGTCTTCAGCCTTTTATATCCATTGGATTGTGATGGGGGCAGGGAGGGAAAAGAATTCTCTCCGAAGTTGTTCCTATTATCAGTGCTGACCAACCAGTCCCAGAGTCAGTGACTCTCATTTTTACTTAACTTATGATGGATTCTAATAAGATGTGTCTATTAGTGGAGGGTTGGAAAGTCAGCTCTCTTTCTGGTCATGAGCTCTACTTATAAAAAAAAACCCTCAAAATTTACCTTTTATCTCGGGTTGATGCTATCAGGTTCCAAGAAATTTCTATTTGTGAAAATGTTCAACTTTGGATGTTTTTAACTTTTCCTGGATGGGTTCTGGTATATATAGAGGAAAAGTCAGGTTGAGGCAATCATGATATTTTAAAAAGCTTGGCATTATCAGTTTTCCATATTTAAGTAATAAACCAATGATTTTATTTCAAGTGATAAATTTAAGAGAGTTTAAAAAAAAGGTAAGGAATTGATTTTCAACAAGACTTCCAAGACCATTCCATAGAGGAAGAATAGTTTTTTCAACAAATGGTGCTGGGGCAACTGGATATCCCCACACAACAAAATGAATTTGAACTTCCATCTCATATCATATAAAAAAACTAACTTGAAATAAATAAAATACTTAAATATAAGAGAAAAATATTAAGCAAAATATTAAGCTTATAAGGAAACAAGTATAAATCTTCATGGGCTCGGATTGGGCAATGGTTTCTTATATATGACACTGGAATGCAGAGAGAGAAAAGAGAGGGAGAGAGAGAGAGAGAGAGAGAGAGAGAGAGAGAGAGAGAGAGAGAGAGAATATGTGAATTCAGCAAAATTAGATTTCAGCAAAATTAAATACTTTCCTGCATTCAAGGCCACTATCAAGCAGGTGAAAGGAATTTAACCCACTGAATGGGAGGAGATTTTTGCAAGTAATATATCTGAAAAAGGTCTAGTATCCAGAATATATAAATAACACTTACAGCTCAACAACAAAAAGATACACAACCCAATTTAAAATGGACAAAAGACTTCACTAGGCATTTCTCCAAAGAAAATATACAAATGGCCAATAAGCACATGAAAATATTCTCAACATTACTAGTCATTAGGGGAAAAAGTAATTCAAAGCCAAAATGAATTGCATTTCAGTTTTCATATCCATTAGGGTAACTGTAATAAAAATTAAAAATAAACAGAAAATCACAAGAATCGGTGAGGATAAAAAAAAATAGAACCCTCAGACATTGTTGGTGGGATTGTAAAATGGCGCAGCTGCTATGGAAAACAGTTTGGCAGTTCTTCAAAAAGCTAAACATAGAATTGCCATAGCCCTCCATTTCCACTCAGAAATATATACACAAGAGGATTGAAAACATATGTCCACACAGAAACTTGTACATGAATGTTCACAGCAGCATTGTTCATAATAGTCAAAAAAGTGGAAACAACCCAAATGTCCGTCAACTGAAGAATGGATGAACAAAATGTGCTATCTCATATAATAGAATACTATCCAATCATAAAAAGAAACGAAGATGTGATACCTGCTACAGCTCGAATGAGCCTTAAAAACATTATGCCAAGTGTAAGCAGCCAGCCACAAAAGGCCATGCATTGTATAATTCCATTTCTGTGAACCGTCCAGAATAGGCGAATCCAGAGAGACAGAAAGTAGGTTAGTGGTTCCCTAGGGCTGGGGGCAGGGAAGATGGAGATGAAGCGCTTAATAGAGACAGGGGTTCTTCTGGGGAAGATGAAAATGTTCTAGAATTAGGAGTGATGGTTGCGCAACATTGTGAATATACTAAAAACCATTGAACTGTACACTTTTAAAATGGTAACTTTTATGTTATGTAAATTTCAACCCAAAGGGGTTGAAATAAGGAGATGAAGAATAAGGAGGTCTTTTATACTTCACTGCATTAGATTTCAGCATGCATTTGGGACTCTTCTGAGGCCATAACTGATAGGTGATTTGAGAAGCACATTTTAAGCTGGGTTCTTGGCTAAGAATAGTGGGGAAAAATCTATCTAAGTTACAGGTTCTGTCCTCAAGGTGCACATACCATGTGGACCGTGTTGGAGGACACAGACTCACACTTCACTGACTAGAACACAAGCTGAAGATAAGTGCCCCAGTAGAGAAAAATTATTCTGCTGGAGCAGGAAAGTAGTTTATTCTGACCGAAGGCATGTTGGAAAAAGCCTTGCAGAAGAGAAGACATTTGAATTGGGTTTTAGGGTTGAGTAGGACTACATGGAGACCTAGATGGCAAAGGACATTCTCAGCAGCAGGCCTGGCCTGGGCCAAGGCCTAGAGATATATAAACATTTCAAAGGTAGTCTTATTACTGAATTATATGACTTGAGTTGTGTGCTTTCTCTCTAGTACTCTGTCAGTTTTTTAATTAAGCATCATAACCATGGTCCACCTTGATCTGTGGTTCTTATCACAGAATAGGCCTTTGGTGTGAAAGCTAGGAAAGAGAAATCTCGTTCTTGAGCCTGGGTGGGGCTTGGCAGGGTTCCCCACCACCACCACAATTTCCCTTGTTCTGTCCACATCCTGACTGTGGTTGTTGGAGCACCTGGAATGGATTGAGCACAGAGCTCTGCTCCTACTCTGTCTTTGGGCTCTGGGAACCCCTCTTTGCTGCAATGATTAGATCCATCCACCTGCCAGACAGACAGGCCCTCATTCCCTCTTGAAAAGGCTCTTGCTCAATGGAGGAGAAAAACAGGGGGAGAAAAGGAAACCCATCCCACTCTCCTGGGAAGAACCGGCCCACCTGGCCCCTCCGGCAGCTGGCTATAGTTGGCTTGCATGCGGATGACGAGCCCACCGCTGCCAGGTGGGGTGCACCCTGGAGAAGGAGTTTGGTGCCTAACGAATTGTTTAGTGAGGAGTGCTAAGCACAAAGCATTCTGGAATGCAAGGCAGACTTTCAGTCTGGAGCCCTGAGGCCCCTGATGCCTCCAGACGAAAAGCCAACAGTGGTCCTCCTGAGTGTGTGCATGCTGACATTTGCTTCTCGGTGTGCTAAGCCTAAGCCCGTTTTATTACATTTACAATTTTTGTGTTTTTTGAGTATAACTGATGCATAACTCATGCACTGCAAACATGAGCATCCTGGATAGTGGAGCCACCCCTGAGCAGACTTCTCCCTAAAGCCAGCGATAATCCTCCCTACACCGGAAATCCAGTATGATGGACTCTTCAGTATTTCCAAGACTCACATGCTTCCAAGAGATCAGGACCTGGAGACACCTGGTCTCTGGCAGCTCTATTCAGATCAGGATATTGTCCTATCCAGGAGTGGATCTTAGTATAGGATGCCCTGTACCTGCCTAAGACTGGACCCTTAGCCCTATGACCCCTGGGTAGAGAGTAGTGGACCAACAGCATGGTAAATATGCTCCCCTAAATTCCAGGCCAAAAATAAGGCCTGGCTATAACACTGACTTCTCCTTGAACCAGTTGATAATTTTCTTTTTCAATCCAAGAAAGCTCAACTCCTCTTCTGCTGTCTCTAGCTCTCTGTGGGATAAATGCTCTGACAGTGTAGACAAGGACCAGATGTGCAGTGCATGGGTCAGTCTGTACTGGGAAGGGGCGGGGTGGGGGAGGGAGAAGCAGGCCTGAATGTCATTACTTAGAAGGGTCAGGGGGTCAGTGACAGTGGCAAGAAACAGATTTTTCCAGCTGCTTTCAGGCCGAGATTTGTACTGCATAATCTGAATGCTTTTATCTGTTTCTGAAAATAGACAGGAATTTTTTCCACAGGCTGCTCCAATCTGGCGGTGGAGACGTGAGGGAGGATTGTAGGGAGACAGTTGTGTGTAGACCAGTGTGTTCGTTTTTGTGACCCCCCCTCTTTCCCACTCGCCCTTCCCCACGTTGGCTCTATGGAATCACATTACCTTAATACTTCTTGAAGTAAGGAGTCAGAAATGCAGGAAATAGTTTCCATTCTTAATTTTGTATAACATCTTATATATGGAGCTATCATTCCTCACTTTTGCTTAAAGAAACAGGACAAAAAGATCTTCGTGAGGTCAGAAGCACCTGCCCAGATGGAACTGTCCCTGGACTCTGTATAAAATGACACAGATGGGAGACATATGAATCAGAAAGAAGAAAATGTCTTGATCTGAACTTGGGGTTTATGGTTGTTACCAGTCCCACAAATCATTCTCCACCTTTGTCCTAGATTTAGACCCCAAAGAAGCATCACAAATTATCTGCAGAGATCTTCTAGAAGGTTAACTCTGGATCAAATCAGACTCCATTTCTCAGCAGCTGGTCCCTCTCATCTAAGATCAAAAGGATCTGGGGGCCTTCCAAGTGAACTTCTGTCAAGCAAACAGCAGGAGGATCTCTTATATTATTTACATGGCATTTTCTTTTTCCAGTTATATACTGGTGTCTTCTTGTTATAAGCCTATCTTGTAAATGTGGAAAGGAAGACACAAAGAAAACAATGTTAAGTACCATGTAGAGAACTAGGAACAAGAAGCTTTTATCCCACACATCAGTGTATCTAGATATCACCTTGGCTTACTCCAGCAATCCTTTCCAAGTGCCAGTCATTGCCCCTGAGGAGCAAGAAGTTAATTGTGCAGAGCATGCAGTAGACCTTGCCAACTTCGTTTTTCAGCCTGGAATTTCTTGGGCTTATAGGACACTGATGCAAGCTGGGAAGTTTGGGGAGCTTATTTGCAAGGCTCCTCTAAAGCAGATCTTGTTATGAATGGAAACAAGAAAAGAATGCCAGATTATTCTGGGATGCTGCCAAGGTCTTGTGTCTCTGAGACTCCTTTGCTGTCCTTATGACCAAAGAGCCCCCATGTTAATCTCAGATACCAGTGAGGAGGAAAGAGAGCAGAAGTGTGAACTCACTTAGCCACCTACTGCAACCAGGGTCCTTCTCAGAGTTCTCTCCTTGAAGGCTGTGTCTAGAAACTGCAATTTGTAGGTGGTTCTTTCTGCTGCCGACCATGTTGGGTATCAAGTGGAAGGTCTTGTTTACCAGCCCTCCGGGGGCCCCCACACCTGGTACATGGTATCATGAAGATTGTCGTGGTCTATGGGAAGGTGACTTCTGTCATCTGTGTGTAGGATGCTCCAGGTCTCTTCAGTTGTCAGACATCTGGCCATCAAGGAAAAAAAAAAAAAGAATGAAAATACATGGAGATCAGAGGGAAAAAAACAAAGAGATATGAGGGAGAGTGTCTATAAAGAAAAAATAACCGAAAAGATAATAATGGAGAAGCAGGCAATAGCTTTTGAAAGCAACAGGGCATGCTGAAGAAAGAAGGAGAAAAGGCACTGTTAGCAGAAAGAATGCAATGTGCAAGGGCACCTCCACTTTCGCACCCCAGTCTTGTGAAGGACCTGGACAATTCATCTGGCCCTCCCAGAGACCTTCAAGCACGAACCAACATGACTTCAAAGCAAAGAGGAGCAGGAAATTAGTTGGTTTCAGGTGCGTGGAAAGATGTGGGCTGGCGTCTGACTCATCCCACTCTGCTGGACGCACCCAGCACACAGAGGAGCTTGAGGATGAGCTCATCTGGCCGTGACTCGTCTACAAGACTGATTCAGTGGCTTATGGGGCCAGGCAGTTACCAACATTATTCCTTACTTTTTCAGCAGAGCTCCAGGGCAGCAAAGTTGCAGCTCTCTTATAATAATAAACATTGTCACAGAAAGAGAAAAAAATGAAATACAGAGAAGGGACAGTCTTAAAAAGGATTCTCAATATAAGAAAAACAAAGAAGCAGGCATTGCTTTTCTAGGTTCATTGAGAGGCTAGGGCGTGTTAGGAAACACCTGAGTTTTGGCAACAGAGGGATGTAGGCTTTAGCTTACCTCTGCTCTTAGTGACCTTGAACACTTGGTTCATTGTCTTTGATTCTAAATGTTTTCCATTTGCACAATGGGAAGACAGTTTCTACTATGCAGGGTTCCTGTGTGTGTGCGTGTGTGTGTGTGTGTGTGTGTGTGTGTGTGTGTGTGTGTTTTCCTGGGATTGGAACCCAGGGGCCTTCTACCTCCAAGCTATACCCCCAGACCTATATTTTTAATGTTTTATTTGAAGACGGGGCCGTATTAAGTTGCTGAGAGCCTAAGTTGCTGAGGCTGGCTTTGAACATGAGATCCTTCTGTCTCAGCTTCCCAAGTACTGGGATTACAAGCGTGCGCCACCACACCCAGCTCTAGGCAGGATTCTTGTAAAGGCTGGTGGTGAGATGCATACAGTGCCTGACATTTGGTGGATATCTGATAACTCTAAGGCATTATTATTCTACTGACCAGCAGCATGAGAACTAACCTCTCTAGGGAGCATTTTACTGGAAGCCCACTTTCCTTATCATGAGTGTTGTATGGCACTGTGGAAAGGAGCTTTGAGATCATTTGGTCTCAGTCATCCCTTTTCTGATTTGGAGAGGTGGGTGGTCGATTCAAAGCCATAATGGATGTAAACTGGGTGCAGAGCTGGGATTGGGGCACCTGGCTTCCGAGGAAATAGTACTTCCTCGGCACGGCACCTGCCTGCCTGTTTGTACAGGTGATCCTGGCAGTCCTGGAACCTAATTAAGTGCATTTTCCTGCAAAGTTGCTGACTCATAGTTTTCGTCGGCGGTGACTCTTCACCAGAAGAGCTAGAGGCAAAAATGAATGAACCATAGGTCTTCCTTCATCCTTCCCATCTTCCGCCATTCTAGGCTGCGGTGCAAGGCAGCTAAACCCTCCATATCTCAGGTGCTCTCAGAAGGACTTCTGCTCAGAAGTGAACTGGTGGCTCCATCAAGTTTCCTGTGAGCTCTTCCTGCTTTCCTGGGAGGAGGCAGCAGCCATAACGTGCTGTCTCGGAATGCTCTGTCCGCTTGCCGTGGAATCCATCCAAGGACCATGCAGGAAGTCATCTCAGCCCTCCTTGCCTGTAAGAAGGATTAAAACCGGCCAGAATCTAAGGGACTGTTGAGCTATTAATGGAAAGTGAATCAACTCAAAGGCCCTTACAGACTCATATTGTATAAAAGGCGTTTAGGTAGACCTTGAAATGCAGCTAGATAGCCTTGTGGGAAGGAAGAAGAGAGAGTTAGCTTCACCCCAGGCTGTGGTTGTTTTGTTAGTTAGGACCAGGCTGGGTAGTTACGCATCTTTTATGGAGCTCAGATCTCTGCAGAGGTAGAAGTCAGGAGGGCATGGTGTTTGAAATGATAGGGAGAAGGAAGAATCGCTGCCAGGACCACACCCTGGGCCAATCTTGCTGAGTTCAACCTTTGGCCTCCCTTTTCCTTCAGTGGGCAAGAAGGCCAGATATGGGTGGGACTGGAGGGAAACCTCTTCTCCGTCCCTTGCAAAGAGGGACTCTTTCTATGCCAGGAAAGACTTTCCTTTTAGAAAGTAGGTGTGTCCAACTGATGGAGACAGAATGCATTCCCAGAGGCCAGCTGACCACCGCACACAGGCATGGAGCCTGCCCATTGGTCAGGTACGCCAAGGCCGGGAGAAGGAAACTAAGGGACTCAAGAGTGGCTGCTTGACCTTCATCCCAGGGAGTGCCTGTGTGCAAAAGGACAGGTCAGACAAGTCGGGGTGGCAGAGGGCTCTTTCTAGGCCAAGGGCATACTTCAGCTCCAGGTGAAGGGGGTCCCTTTTATTTCCCTGTGCACAGGGTCTGTCTGCCATGTAGGAGGCTGCCTGCCCACTTCTATTCTTCTACACACACACACACACACACACACACACACACACGCACACACACCCTATGCAAGGTTTCCATCCTTGACTGGCTCTATCAGCCCAGCCTCATTTCCTTCCAGGCAGGGCCCCGGGAGCCCAGGCTGGGCTGGCGTTGCTCTAAAAATAACCGTGTCCGCAGTGATGAATGGGGAGGCATTTGCTCTCCTTTTCCTGCCTCAGTGTTGGGCCTGAATCATGTTGGGAAATGACATTCTGTTAACACAAGCACTTTTGTTTCCTCCTGTGCTCTCTCACCATCCGGTGGTGGCCCTGGCCAGGACTGGCTTTCAATTTTTAAAGCCTCCTTGGGGGTCCATCCAACACCCCCCCTCTAGTGACATTAAGGAAAAGCCCTAGACAAAGGCAAATGGGGAGACGCATCCTGCGCCTCCCCTTGGGGGTGCTAAGGACGTGCTGGGACACAGGCTACACACGCCCTCCCTCCCTCCCCACCCAGACACCAGGCCCTGCCCAGCACCTGGCTTGGGGTAGCCACTCAGTGAGCAGAAAATGAAAGGGCCTCACATGTAATTTAATGGCCTCCTGCTTCTATCACAGAGGAGTCCTGTGTCCCCTGGGTCCATGTGTGGGGAAGCAATCTCCCAGCCAGGAGGGGGAAGCATTCTGGGAAACATCTAAAAACTTCCTACATCGTAGGCAGTTTAGTTTCTCTTGGTCTGGCTGTGAACTCTGAGGGGCCAAGGCCCTGGCCCGGGTCATCTTTGCATTCCCTTCTACCCCTGATCTTGGTGCCTGGCTCAGAAGAGGATTTTGATAAGGGCTTTTGGTTCAGACAGAAACAACTAGAGCTAGAGTCACTAACTTTTTAAAGAGCAAAGTGTGTGTGTGTGTGTGTGTGTGTGTGTGTGTGTGTGTGTGTGTGTGTGGTGGGGGGTGCTCCCTAGAATCTAGAGACTGAGGCAAAGCTCTCCTATCAGGCCCTGAGAGAGGTCAGGTCTTTGAGCCTGCCTACCTGCCTGGACTTTGTCCTAACTTATAGGCCACCCTTGGGCCAGTGATTCTCCAGAGCAAAGGAGTAGCTCCTTCCAGTAGACCAGCTCCTCCTGCAAAACCTTCTTCTCCTCCCTAAGCTACATTTCTGTTTCTCTACTTGTATTTGTATGGGTTTTTTCTAATGGAACCTGTTGTAAGAGACCTTTTCAACCCCCTATTGAACAGGTCCTCTTAACCTTTAACTTGTTCTCAAACAAAATGACAGAAGCTTTTGGCTTATGTAGGAAACCCATGAATAATCAGCCTAGGAAAGCCACATGTTTCCTAGTGCTGAAAGAGTTTCCTTGTTTGGTTGGAGCAGATTACAGCCAGCATCTACACATGATCATCATTCTCATCCATGTGTCTGTCAATGGGCAGGAACCGGGGGAAAGGTCTTAGTGGCTGCCTGCATGCTAAATTACCCAGTCTTTCTGCAAATCCCCCTGTCCCCAGCCCCAGTCACATACACCCTTGTTCTGAAGGAGATGGGAAACAACATGTGGGTCTGAGAAAAGAGCTCTTCACTCCAGGGGAAACCAGGAGGGGCTCCCCAGCTGGCAGTGGATAATGGCAGAAGACAGGCTCGTGACAGCGGGCAGAGGCTGATGCACCCAGTGACGCAGAAATGCTGTAGTTGGAGAAAATGCAGGTTCATTTGTGTACGCAAGAGGCAAAGATGGGAGGAGACCCTAAGGCAGAAGGGCAGGCAGACACCACAGGAGACTCTCAGATTCCCAAAGTGGGGGTACAAAGATGCATTGTGCCCAGTGACTCTCGCCTCCCAGGCCCAGAGATTGAGGATGAGTGGGAGGAATCTGAGTTTGAGAAGGAGACATCGGCTCCAGTTGGGGCTCCATCTTCAGCTCTTATTGGTACCTCAAGTATGTTTATTGGTCAGGCGAGGAGGCAGGTTTGGTTTCATATTTTGTGCACTGTTGACAGACTTCTGTCTGTGGAAGAATCAGTCAATGAGAAGAAGGTATTGAACATCCCGGTGGCTCACCAGGCCAGAGTGAGATGGCGTATGTAGTTCATAACAAGAAGGATTCCTTCTGCCCTTTGTTTCTCCACAATACCTTGTAACAGGCCAACAGTGTTCTTGCTTAGCGGGTTTGGATTCCATGATGGGTTAAAAATCTCCTTGAAGTCCCATCCAGACTCTTTACCAGACCTCCCTCCCTCTCTTCCTCTCCCAACTGCTCTTAGACACCGCTTTTCCTCTCTTAACATCTCTGACTACTGAGCAAATGGGGTCCTCTTCTTTTCGGGTTCTCTGGGCTTCCACAGAGAGGTTCCGAATTAACTTTATGTCCCCAGATCACCTAAGCAGTGCTTTTCCTTGGTCTCCTACTCACAGACATGCCTTTGGAGTGCTATGGTTTTATTTATTTATTTATTTATTTATTTATTTATTTATTTATTGGTGGTACTGGGGTTCTTGGAAGCCCTTCTATCTCCGAGCTATACTCCCAGACCCATTTTTTAAAAAATACTTTTTATTTGGAAACATGGTCTCTTAAGCCAGCGTGGCTGGCTTCGAACCTGCGCGATCCTCCTGTCTCCACCTCCCAAGTGCGGGGATTACGAGCGTGCACCACCACCCCTGGCAGTATTAGGGTTTTAATGTGTTCCCCAAGAGTTCATGTGTTGGAAACTTAATTCTCAAATTCATATGCTGATGATATTTGGAAGTGAAGCCTCTGGGAGGAAATTAGGGTTACATGAAATCATGTGGGTGGGATTAGTGGCTTTATAAGAAGAAAAATCTTCTTTTAAAAACAGAGAGATTTTAAATAAATAATTAATTAATAGAAATTTGCACACTCCCTCCCTCTCATTATGTGATACTTTCTCCATGTTATGAGACAGCAAGAACCCTGAGCAGATGCCAGCACCTTGATGTTGGACTTCCCAGCCTCCCAGAATTGTGAGAAGTAAGCCTATTTTCCCTATAAATTTCCAAGTCTCATGTACTCTGTTATAGCAGCAGAAAGCAGACTAAGACAAGAGGTATGGCCCTAGTTTTTTGAGATCCCTTTTTCAAGTCACAGTTCCTGAGTATCTGGGTGCCCTTCCCTACTTTTCAAACTCTGATGGCCCCTTCCTGAAGGCCTGTCTTGAATCAGCTCATACTTCTTTTTCCTTACTGATATTTTTAATTTGGACATATATGTATCTCTGCTTTCTTGGTCTTTCTCTAGGACTTTCCTTTTCCATGTCTACTCTAGCTCTATGTTGACCACCAGGGATTATATGTAAAGGTATCACCAAGGGGAAAGAGATCATACAGATTGGATCCTCCCCACTCTAGTCATCCGTAGAGAAAGAAACTACCATGTCATTTTTAAGAATCTAGGGAACATCACCCATGACAGACCGAGATGGCTAGTGAATCCTAGGGAAGCACCCTCTATGCTTCCAGAACAGTGCCAAAGCCCAGCTCAGGCTATTTACACACTGAGCAGACATTTCCAGTGCTGATCAATTCCATGCATGTACATACAGCGCTGCTTCTGCCAAGTCCTCTCTATTGTAAAAATCTCCCCCTTGCTAAGCATGTCACTCCCTTGCTGAGGGTTAACTGTTCAGGAAGTTTTTGATCTGCTTGTGAAAAAGCAGCCGAAGTCCCTCCAGCAGGCAGCCAGTCAGCAAGCTCTCCCCTTCTCTTCTCTTTCTCCAGATGATATTGAATAGCCCTGTTCGAATGGGTGCCACAGAGTATCTATTCTTAAAGGGCAAAGATATTTGAAAAAAAAAAATTTTTTTTAAACTTGTACCCTGTCTCTTGCCCTTTCCCTCAGTGAGGGAGGCTGTGAAGCAAGGTGGTTTCATTGCTGTAAAGATAAATGAAAGGCTGAGTGGGGCTCTGCATACCTCCCGGGGCGATGGCTAGTGACTTGACAAGTCATCTATTCCAGGGCATAGTCTGGCTTCTTGCCAGACCCTCCAGTGTAAACTCAGCCAAGGAGAAACCCGAGTGGGGTGGTGGGTGACCCCCAGCATGGGTCCCCTGCTTCCCAGCCGGGGTCTTCCAGCATCTGGTGGATGTGCACAATTAGTAATGCTTTTGAGGATGATGATTTGGTCTCATGGAAAAAAGAGACTTGGTCCAAGATAATGTCTGGTAAACGCTGACATTCCACCCTAAAGTGGTCCTGTGCTCACGTAGAACCACTGAACAGCTGTGTGATCGCATTACAGCATCTTCCTTAAGAGCCAGCTTGTCATTGAATCCAGCCCAACATTTCAGCTTTTCTTAAACAAAAGGAGCCTTGATGGAGGAGGACCTGGAATCAGACGATGGAAGCGAAGTGTGTGTTGCCAAGGCTGGGAGCACCTTCGACAAGTTTGGCCCAATCCCCCTCAATTTGCACATGCAAAGACTGAGATCCAGGAAGGGGAGAGAATTTCACAAGGTAACCAGCGGAAAAGCTCCAACAAGAGGATGGGACTCAGGAACCCCAGGACCCCAGGCCACGGAGCCCCTCCTTCAGGCTGAGCAGCTCTCCCTGATTCTACTTAAAAAACAAAATAAACAAACCTCGAGATGAGGTTTTAGGTTAGAAGGGGCAGAACCTCACTTGAAATAGAAATGAGTCTGCATGGACAGAGTCTGCCAGAAGGAGAAATTCTGCTGTTCTAGAGGGGGAAAGAGGAGAAAGTAGTGGTCAAGTCCAGCTTTTGCTAAGCTATAGACACAAAGTTAAGCAAAATGAAGCAAGTTGCCTAGGTCTGCAATCCAGGTGAAATCTGAACCAGTGAAATTATTTCAGGGGACAGCAAATAAGCTAATCATAAGTACTTGCTTAGCTTAGTATATTGTGCTGGTGCTATAGGGGATAGGAGGGGGTAGAGTGGCCATTCCAAAAGCCAGGCCAGTGCCCATCGGTGACAATATTTTTATAGAGACACAACACACATGAATGCAAACACTTCACGGAATGGAGTAGTCCATAAAGCTCAGTTTATCCTCTTTATTCTGAAATCAAGTTGTCATGGCCTATCTTTTGGGAATGTTGTTGCTATAACTCTCCATCCATTTCGAATATCTTCTTGTGATGTTCGGATATAGAATGAACCCTGGGAAAGTTATGTATTGGCAACGCAAAAGTGTTCACAGGTGACATAATTGGGTCATGAGCGTTCTAATCTCACCACTAATAATTTGTAAGTATTTATTGGGCGGTGATATTGGCAGGTAGGGTAGAGCTGGAGGCACTAGGTCACTGGGGATGTGGCCTTGGGGAGTATACATATCCCTCATCTCCTCCCCCATCTCTCTCTCCCTCTCTCTGCTTCTGGCCTCAATGATGTGAGAGCAGCATTCCTCCATGCACCCTCTGCCACTGCCACCATTTATACTTTGGAGCCGGTCCTATAAACTGAAACCACGAGCCCCAGTAAATCTTTTCTCCTCTAAGTTGTTCATGTCAGGTATTTTGGTCATAGCGATGGGAAAACTGACTAAAACACCTCTCAGTAAAATGTTGGCAACACACTCGGAGTCCTCTGGATTGTTTTGAAATTGCCTTGGATGATAAAATACCAAAGTCTGGCAACCATTGATGTGGTTGAAAGAGGCTGGGCTCTGGGGACAGAGAGACATGGGTTCAAATCTGGGTTTAGTCATATATTACTTATGTGACCTTAGGACAACTTCTTAGCACTTAGAGTTTAAGTTTTCTGCCTGTGATGTGAGAAGTCCCAGAAGAGTGAGATCTCCCTGCGGAAGCAGACGCTGGCGGAAGTACGTACTCACAAATGTTTTCCCCATCTCTTAGACATAGAACATGTGTGTTTGTGTGTGCACACGCATGCCCCTGCCCTGGGCTGGCTTCTGTTTAAGAAGACGCAGGAAGCTCTGAGTAGCCTTAATTCTCAAGGAGCTAAAAAATGTTGCTGGTGAGAAAGTCTCCCTCCCCGCAAATCACGAGAGACATAGAAAGCCTAGTATATCTTTCCACTTCCCCAGAACAGTTTCTTTGGTTTGGTAATAGTGACAGGAATTTTCAGATATTGCTTTCCACAGTTCACATTATATTGTTTTTCCATGGCTGGTTTCAGTTTATACTAAGGCTCCCTCAAAGCTCATAAAGTTCCCTTTAAAACCTCATAAAATTTCACCTGTGGATGTTTATTGCCCACAGGATGTGAGCTATGTCCGTTTGGTTTTGATAGATTTACCATTATTAAACTTGGGCTCTCATTTCCCACCAGCTTTATGAAGAAGGCTGCCTCCTGATTTGGTATAGTGGGCAATCCCATGTATCCCCCAGTGAGGAAATATTTCAGCTTCTCTCAGTTGAGCTCAGCTAGTGGGCAAGAACTTGTACTCCCAGGCTCCTGAAGTTTCAAAGTTTGCTCCAGCTCTGGGCAATTGATGTAGTCCATAAAGTTCACTCAAGCTCATTTCAGCCTCTCAGACTCCTCTGGATACCATTCCCAGGAATCCAATCGTGAGTATTTTGACCCCCATAGTCAGAAACACTGGAGACATTTATAAGGATGTTAAAGAGATTCTTGATAAAGTCAAAGGCAACTCCCAAGTGGACAGAAACAACCCAAAGTGATACAAACACATCTCTCTGGGACATCCACCCATTGACTTTAGTCTTATATGACCATCCTACAAATATTTTCAGGAAGAATTTGTGTCTCTTCTCTAATCTCTTCTTTTCCAGGCCAGACACGATCACATTATTGAATTTAACTTTAAGGACTTGGTCTCCACATTCCTCTCTCTCTTGGTTGGTTCCCTTTGGGGTTCCCATTTGGATGTGTGTCTGAATCACTGGACTCAAGAATGGTATTCGGGGGGTTAGAGCTCAGTCGACCTGGTTTAAGGTGCTTGTCCCCAAGATCAGGAGTGGACTTGGCTGCACAGAGGCACTCCAAGGGGAGCCAGAGTGTGCCCGAAGTTCATGGTACGTTCACACCCTGGCCAAGCATAGGGCAGCTCTGGAAAATCCAAACAGACAGAATCACTCATCAGATCAGAGGATCCAGAGAAATTAGGGGAGGATCTAGGCTTCAGAATGAGAATCAAGGAAAAAGTACAGAGATCCAGACTGAGACAATGTGGAAAGACAAAGGAGGCCCCTGAAGCTGGAGATAACTCAAGTGCCTAAACCGCATGCCTAGGAGATACTCCGTGTCTAGATATGATGGATACGTGTGAGGTGCAGGGACAAAGCCAGAGGAACAGTCTAGGTCAAGAACTGTTATCTAATGTTAATCTTTAATATATGGGAAGGCCAACACTGTTGGTTCCCCCACCCCCTTGTCTGTATTATCTGGAATATTTTGCCTGGGAGCAAGACATCCAACTCATACACTCTTAAGCACAAAGGAAATGTATTCGTTCATACATCTCCAAGGTACTGTACTGGGTGTAGCTCCTGCCTCAGGAACAGTTGGACTGAGGTGATTCTCCATCTCTCAGCTCCAAGTTCATGTTCTTTTCAGGCAGATGTTTCCAAGTGGTAGCTCCCAGCAGCTTTTGTTCACTTTCTCCCAGCTTCAAATTCAACTGAAAATGTTTTCTAAGAATTAGGTTTTTTTTTTAAGTCCCAGAATTGGATCGGGTGCACATTTCTGGAACTCAGAGGTAGAAGTCTAGCCATCCAAGAAGAGAGAAATGTGGATTCCCAGAGGGAAATGGGTGGATCCTGGCGAAGTGCAAATGGCAGATGTCTACATGCTTTCTCACTCCAGGTTAGCACTGGAGCTGGGGCACCTGAGCTGGGGTAGTGGGAAGAGCTGAGGGTCTTGCCCAGATGGAAGACCTCTTTTTTTTATCAAAACTCAGCTCAGTGTCACAGACATGGTCCAACCTGTGAGGGAGACCGAGGGACTCCACCCCTGCACTCCAGGCCTGTCCTTTAATGAAAGCCCCAACGTGGACGGCAGGCACCCAGCTGCATGCAGCCTTAGTATTCCTCCTGGGCACCCAGGCAAAGCCCCCTGGCTCCTCTGCACGTGAATTGCCCACAGGACGCTCTGTCCCTGCACGTTCTCAGCCACGGTGTTATATATCCAGGAGTTTGCTTTAGGTCTGTTCCTTTCCAACATCATGGGACATTTTGTAGGGCAAAGAAAGAACATTTAAAGCAGTCTTGCTTCTCCTCATCTTGTTCTCCTCTGGAAATAATCACAACAAAGCCTCATCATAATTTTAAAATGCAAGGCTTGGCTCAGTGTGGAGAGCCTGGGTCTGACTTGGACATACATGCCAGCTCAGCCCCAGATGCCTGCTGAGTTGTTTATCTTCCCCTGGTTGTCATCCCAGTGCTCCTTCCTGAAGGTTTGGAGGAGAGGAGCATTCTTCAAAGCAGGGGCTTCTTGGGGAGTCATGGTGACTTCATCGCCCCCACCCCCGGAGTCCTGCTTTCTTCTTTTGGGAGAACATGAATCTGCCCTTCCCTGTCCTCTCCATCAACCCGTCTACTCTTGAGTTGGAAACTTTCCTGACAAAGTAAAGACAGAGGTGACAAATCATATGTGGGTCACATTCCTGTGTCTCCTCCTCTTGGCTAGCCCTAGGCTAGGGAGTCTGGAGAACATCAAATGATTCAGAAAGTGAGCTGAATGGGTTCTTCTTGCTTCACATTTGGTGCCAGGAAGCAGAGCAGCCACTGATGCAAGAATTAGACAGTGGGGAAGTTGAAAAAGAAAAAAAGAAGAAAACTCAGCCATTGCTAGGGACTCCTACACCAAAGTATTAGGGAGAAGTGCTCAAGGGACATATATATGCATGTAGCTCTTTGACTCTGCCTGTAGGACATACTCAGCCAGTGCATGCAGGATCCCCTCTCAGTTCCCAGGGCCTCTATCTGTCCTGGGCCATTGAAAGGGAAGTAATAATATTGGGTCAATTAGGGTGGCTGGGATGGGTCCAGGAAGATCTGGAGGATGGACAAATGCTACTTATCACATCTAGAGGTGATAAGCAGGCAGCTATGGAGAAAAGACCTTCATGGAACAGGGATGTGCACCACGGCCTTCTTTGGCACATTCACAGCCTGTGTGTGTGTGTGTGTGTGTGTGTGTGTGTGTGTGTGTGTGTGTTGGTGAGGCTGACAGGCTGTGGGCATGGTCTTCCAGGGCCTTATCCCTTGCCAATGGGAAAGACTCACTGGCTCCTTACTGACTCCATTTTTCTTCCCTAGTCCTCTAGAGCACCCAACTGTAACTTCACACTGCCTCAGCCCACTGATTTCCAAGATCCTGCCCTATCCTGCTCTCTCCCAGTTCCAAACCCTGGTCCTTTTTCTGGTTCTCCTGGGGGGAGAGGCTGCAGTAGGGTGGTCTGGTCTTCCCTCAGGCCCATTCTTGTCAGCGTGGAACATGAACTCTCTGCCTTGTTTCTACGAGCAGTGCCTCCATTGACTGCCAAGGGCCTTTTCTTCTTTCAGCAAAATTCCCCTTGTATAATAAAAGTTGTTTTTGAATTTGGGAGTTAACAAAAAAACATTGATTTTTTTCACTTTGCCTTTCTGTTTGAAAAACACTAATTCTCTACAGAATGACAGATGTCTTAAAGAGAATGAAGACTGAGAAAGTATATAAAAAGAAAAGCACAAAGAGTGATACTTCCATCTGTCATTACATTCCATTTTCAATGGTTCTTTGTAGTCAAATAACTCAGTAGTAGAAAACTGACCACCACGAATAATCTTTCTTTTTTTATAGAGCAATTTTATTGAGATATATTTACTTACCATATGACTCACTCATTCCCTCACATAGCATATAATTCATTCATTTATAGTATAATTCAATAATTTTTATTTTGAAAATCGCTTTCATAATCTTTCAATATAAGTAGTACTTTTGGAAGCTAGACACTGGGGCAATGGTGTGAGTGTGTGTGTGTGTGTGTGTGTGTGCATGTGTGTGGTACTGGGGAATGAACCCAGGGGATTCTACCTCTGAGCTGAACTCCTAGCCTTTTATTTATTTATTTGTTTGTTTGTTTGTTTTGAAACAAGGTCTTGCTAGGTTGCTGAGAGTTTTGCTAAGCTGCCGAGGCTGTCCTCAAACCTGCAGTCTTCCTGTCTCAGCCTCCCAAGTACTGGGATTATAGGTGTGTGCCACCATGCCTGTCCGTATGTGTTTATTTAATTCTACCAGAAGCCCAACTCAAACATGCTAAACTTCCCCAGATAAAATTCATCCCAAGAGCGTTTCTAAGGCACCAGCTCTATACCTCCACTCTGGCTTAGAGGAAGGGGGCTTACAGTTCTTATTAAACCCAGCCTTTGATGCAGATTTTATTATGTAATCCTCTCAAGATTCTTCCTGTAAGAGAGAACACTACCTCATTATTCAGATGGCATAACTGAGGTTCTAAGTCACCGAGCCAGCCAGTCACAGAGCTGAAGATTATAGTGCCAGTCTGTATGAATCCAAGGCCATTCTGTCCAAAGCTCTCTCTCCTACCCCAAACTGTCTCTGAGGACAAAAGACAGAATGGGGGCTATGCTAGGAAGCTTTCTCTGCTTTTGTAGGCTTAGTTTCTGAACTTCTCCACCAGTCTCGGAGCCTCTCCTAAGAAAGCTATGCCCGGCTGGTGTTTCCAGAATGTGCTTTGAAGTCACTGTGACAGCCATAAGTTGAAAGTCCAAAGGTTTGAAGACATTTATCATGGGCTTTCTGCCAAAGGAGAAGTGACATGACCTAGTGTTATGAGCCCAGAACCTGAGACCCTGGATAAGAAATGCCTCCAGAGCCATCCCGGCACTGCCAAAGTTCTGGGTACTCAGTAGACTGGGCAGAGGAGCAGACTCAGGGATGCCCGGACATCCCTGCCCTGCATGGACAAAAGCAAGGGAGAGGCGAGTCTGCCTGCATCCGGGCTGGGCCGCCTTCTGTCCTCAACTTCCCCCTTTTTCCTTGATCTGCTCAAATTTATACATATTTTCTTATGCCTTACCACCCTTTTTGGATTTTTCTCTTGTTGTCTTCCGTTTCAGTAAAGCTCTCGCAGTAGAGATTTAAAAGAGTAATAATTAGTGTTGGTAAGTAGGTGGGAAGTCTCATTTACCATTGGTGGGGATTTCAAGTGGTGAAAACTTAAACAGGCAAATCCATGGACTCCACAGCTTCAACTCATGAAATCAATATGATGGAGAGACTCGCACGATCATGAAAATATATATGTGCAAGGTTTTTTGGTTAGAACTTTATTTGTAGTCCTGAATATTTAGAGACAATCCAAACATCCATCAATAAGGGTCTGGTTGTATAAACTAGCACATCCATATAAGGATAATTTGAAGCTATTAAAGTGATATATATTTTCATAGAGCTATTCAAGATAATTTATACATAAGTGCCTGAAAGCAATATGCATGGTGCAATAGTTAATATTCATTAGTTACTTACTATGTGTCAGACACTTGCATTTTCATTTATTGTCTTATTTAATTCACAAAGCAACCATACGAATATTGTTATTGTCCCTGCTTTCAAATTAGGCTTTAGAAAAAAAGTTACAAATCTTACTCTAGTGTCCTATGTCCAATAAGTGGCTGAGCCAAGATGGGAACCCAGATTTCTCTCACTCAGCTTCATCATAATCACATTTTTGTAATAAAGATGAAGACAATACGTGCGTGTGTGGAGGTTAGTACAAGTGTTGAGTAAGCAAGATTTGCCTTCTCAGCTCCTCAGGTGTCTGTTTTCTATGCTTCCAGCCCATGCAGAGTGAATAAACCCTACTGAGGTGCTTCCAGAGCTGTCTGTGAATAGCCCAATACTCATCCACTAACCTACTGCTTAGACCTTAGTTTATGGATTTGTCTCCTCTATTACAAGGCTCTTTCCTCATAGGCTAAATCCAGCATATTTTATTTTATAATCCCAGAGCCTAGCACAAAGTAGATAGATGGTCTCAGAACATTGGTTGAAACCCTAGGAGAGTTTCATACAGACAGAGCCAAGGGCCAGGGAGTTAGGTTCAGGGTCAAGATGTCAGGGCTGATGGTGACTGCTGTTATTCTGGGGAAAAGGCCTGCTGGGCAGACCAGGGAGCTGCAGCCCTGTTGCTTTTAAGATGGTCTGAGTGGAGTTCTGAGCCCCAGAATAAAGCCTTCCAGTTTCTGGATGAATGCTAGAGAAGAGTCATCCAGAAGCCTAATGTTTCAGGATTCCCAGAGTTACCATATTAATTCTGCATTTGTAGTTTTGTAACCTTTGTGTTAGATCCCACATTAAGTTTGCATTTGCCATTTTATAATCTTTGTGTTAGAGAGAACTTCCCAGCAGGTGGCATAAGGTTCAAATGTCACAAAATCTGGATCCCTACTTGCTCCCACTCAGAACTTCTCCTCACTTCTCTATCCCAGACATGACCTCTTCCTCCTAAGGACGATGTGTTCCTAAACATTCCTTTAAATAACAGTTCTGAGTGTTCTTCTCATCTATCTCTTTAATCATTATGATCTACACTTCAAATCAATATTCTCCAGGAAGGTAGACTGGACACCTGGGGTCTCTGAGAGTGTTCAAATATTTTTGGAAGCCCAGAGGAGGAAGGGTATTTATCTGGCAGACCTCAAAGGTCAATGGAAACATTAGCTGGCTTCTTAGCACGCTGACTGTACCTTCTCACCTGGGAACACCAGGCGCCTCGTGCCCTCAGGAGCCTGAATAGCCCACACACTCATCTATGATTGATTAGGAGCCACAATGGCCTCTTAATGAGGTCATTAAAAAAAACTCAATTGCTTGGAGACTAAATATTTCAATAGCAATTGTTTCAAAATGGGCCCTTGGAAAGTCAAAATTCTGAGAATCACTGTTTTCAACTTCTACTTTCCTGTGTGATTATCCTGTTCAAAGCGGAGCAGACTCGAGAGCTACAACAGAGCCCTTGTGAACACCCTAGGTGAGATGGCATGGAAACTGGCCCATCATGGCAGCTCAGCCACTCCCAGCGCTGGCCTCCGGAAAGCTCTGTAGGAGGGAGACCGACAGTTTTCATTTGAAGGACGTGATCACTGAATGGCCCCCACTCAACACCTCTCTGCAGCCCTGGACTCTAACCACCCAGCCTGACCCTCCAGGTAGCCGGAGTAGCTGTCTGTATGGCATTTGGTTTAAGAGTAGTTTTTTGGGCTGGGGATGTAGCTCCATGGAAGAGTGCTTGCCTATCATGTGCCAGGCCCCGAATTTGATCCCCAGCAGCCCGTCTTAGCCCAACTTTCAGCCCCATGTTAATCCATTTTTAGGAAACTTTCCTTGGCCAGAAGTCATGAGCCAGAGAAAAGGAGAGTAGTAAAGAGCATGAGAGAGGAGAAAGCAAAAAAATGAAAGGCAAAGAAAGAAGGTGAAGGGAGAGAAGAAAAAGAAGCAAGAGAAGTGAGTTAGGCCAGAAAAGGGAGAAGAAAGAAAGCATGCTTTTCAGTGACCCTAAAAAACGGAGATGTGGCCACAAAGCAAATCGCGTCTTTCAGAACCCCAGGAAAGGACACGGGTATTTTTCCTCCCCATGAGACGAAAAGTCGTTCTCAGCCCCAGCCGGGCATTCTTTCAACATATGATTTACGTTTCTTCCACCCAGTTTGGAGAGTCCTGTGAGCTAACATGGGTCTTTCAGGATCGTGATGGGGTTTTGCAAACTCAAAACAACACATAGCGGAGCAATTGCTCAACCAATTCTTGAAATACCACCACCTGGGGTAAATGCGGGCCAGCTGTTCAACAGCTGTCCCCCATCAGCCCTCAGCGCCAGAGGTGGAGCAGAGCTATAATTCAACAAGATAAAGAGGAGCCTCCTGTGCGGCAGGGGAATGCCTGGGGAGAGCGCAGCCCAGCTCAGCAGAGCAGCGGCCGAGCTCTTGGCTTGGCTTTCTTTGTCTTCCTAGTTTTATTATAAATACACTCATATAAAAATAAGTACCACTCTACTTTTGTATAACACTTTATAATTTAGGCATTTCCCATGCATTGCATTTAAGACTGTTTAAAAATTAGCTAACCCACATATTTTCCATAAACATTGTCTGTCACTTAAAAATGCAGCACAGGCCAAAAAAAAAAAAAAAACCCTCTTTGCACCTTTTTTTATGTCTCTTCTAAAACAGCCTTTCCTCCTCCTCTGGCCAGTTCTCTTGACACTGTAATTATGGGTTTTTGCAATTGTGCTTTCCTGTCTACATCTCTGAGATTGCAAGCCTTTGTTCCCTTTTCCACTTACCTTTGAAAAAAGGCTTAGTTCTCTGAACCTGTGGCCTGTCTCTTCACTTCCTCCTCCTGTGTTAGCCTGGCCAACTGTCACCAGGTTCTTTCAGGAGGAGAGGATAATGAGAGAGGCACAAAGATGGGGCATCGCTGAATCACACTCTCCTTGTATCCCTCTCCACGCGGTGCCTTTTTGCTTCTCATATTGTGTTGTGTTGAGTTCAGTTCCTCCTTTCCCTAGCTGGGCACTCCAAGAAAAGTTATTTAATCACTCTGAGCCTCAGTTCCCTCAACTCTGAAATCATGCTATAGTTGAATTGACGCCATAGGTTGTGGTTAAGATGTACAGAGAGAGTGACGCATGGGTGCTGTAGAATCTCATGCCTGGCATGGACAGTGTGCTCGCCGGTGCCAGTTCCCAGCCCTCCCAGGGTGCTTTCACTTTCTTCGCTAACGAGGAACACAGTATCATGAGAAGAACGCTTGGCTATGGGATTGCAAGACCTACACTTTATTCCAGCCTTGGCTCCTTAAACAAGACACTCACTTTTCTTTCATTGAGCACATGCATAAAAGGGGGGAATGATAAAATCATCTCTACTCATGAATCAGATGTGGTTGTCAGGGTCAAATGGACGAAGGTGTGTTAAAGTGCATTCGTTTTATGCTGGGCATGGTGGCACATGCCTATGATCCAGTACGTGGGAGGCTGGGACAGGAGGATAGCAGGGTCAAGGCCAGCCTTTGCAATGTGGCAAGGCTCTTGGCGACCTGTGAGGCCCTGTTTCAAAATAAAAAAACAGGTCTGGGGACAGTTGGGTTACACACACACACACACACACACACACACACACACACACAGGAAAGTGCCTTTTAAACCAGGAGTTGCACCAACACAATTCTTAGTTTTAAGCCATTCCTTGGGACAGGACGATGTTGTCCTACTTTCTTTTAAAATCCTTTATAGCTTCTTAAGGAGTGTCGCGCGCAGTGACGACTCTTACACGATCTTCCTCAAGCAGTTTTATTACCCCAGGTTCTTGTACAGTTCCCGCAAATCTTCTTCCCGTAAATCTTCTCTTCTCTCTCCCTTTCCCCCCAGAAATCTTCCCCTTATATAGAGCCCAACAGCCAATCAGCAGACTGTTCACGTGCACAACTCATGGCAACAGCCAGTCCATTGGCTGTTGCCCTATGGCATGCGGTGTTCCCGTGTATCTCATGCTCTTGTCGTCACTTCCTGAAAGCTGTTTACCACCTAAGTGCTCTGGGGAAGATTTCCGCTCAGCGCCATCTTAGCTCTCGGACTTACTGGCTGATGGGCGGGGCCCGTCACAGTTCCCCCTTTTTTGTTTTTTCAGACAGGAGAGGACAGAGGACTCAACCCCTGTATGTTTGGAAGGGGCTTCTAGGCCCACCACCTTTTGCCAGGGACGGGACAAGAATCAGTGGCAACCCGTATGCAGTTGAGCATGCCCTCCTCGGGATGCACCCTCCCGGGGTCCCGAGTGCAGTCCTAGCTGGCATCCTGTCATTAAGACTTTCCCATCGCCGCAAGCCATATTTGAGGGGATTGTCCCAACTCCATGGCTGCAAATGCCTGAGCTATGAGCACTTGATCTGTAGCGCGCTGACGGATTAGTTTTCTAAGACAATAGAGACATAAGATACACAGTAAGACCAGACAAAGACCAAGAGCACCCAGTCCAGCCCACTCTTTTAAATGACGAGCTGCTTGTTGGATCCAGGACATCAAGGTGCGGGCCATCACCGGGTCAACTTGAGTAGTATTGGTTTTGATGATCTCCAACCGCAACCGTCTTGTCAAATTGTCAAATTTCGATGACCGGTTATCTGTAGGATATGCAGAAAGCTCGCAAGAAAGATTAGCGGCAATAAACGCATTATCATTAATCATGACAAGGGGAGCTAAATCCGTGCAACTGCCATTTATCCCACAAAGAAGCCACAGATCAAATAGGTTAGAATGAAAGGCCATGGTCAGGCTCTAATAAGTAAAATTATAACCTGCAAAAGTAGAATTTGCTCCTGTGCCAATTTTAAGGGGAAAAGGTAAAAGGATTAAGCGGGGAAGAACTTGAGCAGAATGACTCAAAGGCAATAGAAAAGAAAAACAGTCAAAAGCCCCCATTGTGGATCACTTCCTATCCTTGGAATTCCACAATATCATGGTCCCCAAAAGAATCAGTCGATGGCTCATCATCCTTTTGTTTCACCAGACGAGTCAGCCGCTCTGGAACCCAGACAGGATCGGCGCCGTTCTGTGGAAACACACAAACAGAGCCTCTGGCCCATGTGAGCACTGGGTCAGGTCCCCTCCATTGCCCTGTGAGGGCATCCTTCCAACGCACGAAACCCTGGCTCGTACCCGAGGGGGCAAAATGACGATCGGCAGCAGTCTTGCCATTGACATCTAATTGCAAAAAATTCAAAGTAAAAAGGGCTAAGGATAGGCGCTGCTTCGGTTTCATATTGGTTCCAATTCCCTCTTTTTGTTTTATCAAGCATTCTTTAAGAGTACGATGGGCGCGTTCCACAATACCCTGTCCCTGAGGGTTGTACGGAAGGCCATGCTTTAGAGTTATTCCCATCTGTGAACAAAAGGATGTGAATTTTTGGGAAGTATAAGCCGGGCCATTATCAGTTTTTATTTCTTTAGGCATATTCCATGCTGCCCAGGCCTCAAGGCAATGATTGACGACGTCATGTGCCTTTTCCCCGGCATGAGCAGATGCATGAATAATTCCAGAGACAGTATCTATGGAAACATGGATATATTTCAATTTTCCAAATTCAGATATGTGAGTTACATCCATTTGCCAGAGATGTAGAGGGAGCAAGCCTCGTGGGCAAATGCCCACATGTGAGGGGTGTAAAAAAGGGGCACAGGCATTACAGGTTTTTACAATTTCCCGAGCCTGATGTCGAGGGATTTTAAATCGCTGTTGTAATGTTTTAGAATTTACATGATATTGACGGTGAAATGCCTGTGCCTGTTGCATTTGAGTAAGAGAAAAAATCATATGTATCTTGGTGAGTTTATCTACTAGATCATTTCCATATGTAATAGGGCCAGGTAATCCAGTATGTGCCCTAACGTGCTGGATAAAGAATGGTGTCTTTCTTAAATGTATATAAATCTGGATTTGGCTAGCCATAGAATGAATAGGAGTATGTAAAGAGAGTTGACCCGCGCATTCAAGCGATCTAACCAGATTAACCACATATTGTGAATCTGATAATAAATTGAAAGGAGAAGAAACTCTCTTAAAAATTTCTAAAACAATATTTAATTCAACCAGTTGTGGAGAGGTATGTGAATATTGGATGATAACAGGATCGCTTCCCTCTATTAGGTAGGCCCCCACACCAGTTTTGGATCCATCAGTAAAAATGTTAATTGCATTAGCTACAGGTTTGTTTTTAGTGACCAATGGGAAAATGAGAGGATGTTCCAGAACAAAATGTAACAATGGATCTTTGGGAAGATGATTGTCTATTTCACCACTGAAAGAGCACATAAGTATAGCCCAATCATCAATAGTGGCTACCAGCGTTTGTACTTGCAGAGCAGTGTACGGTACCACCAGCTTATCGGGCGTTCTGCCAAAGTGTTGGATGCACTGCTGAATGGCTTTAAGGGCAAGGCTTGCTACACTGGTGGGATAATATTCAACTACCTTTTGAGGGGAGACTTTGGGGTGAATCCAAAGAAGGGGTCCTTGTTGCCAAAGAACACTAGTAGGCTGTTTTTCAGTGGCCAGGATACAAGCCCATAATGGCTGTCCAGGGGTCACTCGACGGAGAGACGCTTTCGTAAGTGCTTGTTCTACTAATTGTAACGCATGGCGGGCCTCATCGGTAAGGACGCGAGGAGAATCTAATTGAGGATTGCCTACGAGCAGATTATATAAAGGTTTCAAGGCATGGTTAGGAATTTGTAAAAAGGGTCGAACCCAATTAATGTCTCCCAACAGTTTTTGGAAATCATTGAGGGTTTTTAATTGATCAGTGCGGATGATTAATTTTTGAGGCAGGACTGCATGGGGGAGAACAATGTTGCCAAGAAAGTGTATATTTTCTCCTCTTTGTACCTTTTCTGAGGCGATGAATAATTGATGAGTTTCCAAAATCTTTACAAGGTGACAATAAGCCTCCTCAAGTATGGAGGGATTTTTTGTGGTTAACAAAATGTCATCCATGTAATGAATACACCGAATTTCTGGAAATTTGGTTTTTACGGGCTCAAGAGCACTATTTACATATAATTGACAGAGGGTAGGGCTATTGGCCATTCCTTGTGGGAGGACCACCCATTCATATCTACTGTCAATTTCCTCTTGATTAATAGAGGGAACAGTAAAAGCAAAACGAGGAGTATCCGCAGGATTTAAAGGGATGGAGAAAAAACAATCTTTTATATTTATGCTGATAAGTGGCCACTCCTTCGGAATAGCAGAGAGGAGTGGAAGCCCTCGTTGGACTGGCCCCATAATCTGCATTTGGCTATTTATGGCTCGGAGGTCGTGTAATAACCTCCATTTTCCAGATTTTTTCTTTATCACAAAAATCGGGGTATTCCAAGGAGAGGTGGATGGCCGGATATGGCCTAACTGTAATTGCTCTTGTACTAATTTCCTTGTTACTTCAAGCTTTTCACGGGAGAGAGGCCACTGAGGAACCCATACTGGATCTCCCGTCTTCCAGGTAATGGGAATTGCCTCCTCAGTGGCTACTGCACAAAACCCAGTTCCTCGCGACCACTCTTTTCTTTAGTAGGAATTGGGCTTTTACGTCCCTGGAGGTGTTTTCCCAGCCCGTAGGAAGGGTGGTAGCCCTGGCGAAGGAGAATATTATGGGCTTGGGGGAAATAAGATGTATTTTGTAAGGAATATCCCATGTCCACTAATAAATCTCTTCCCCAGAGGGAAACTGGCAGCTCCAGCACATAGGGTTCAAACTGCCCCTTATGTCCCTCCTGATCTTTCCAATGTAAAGCCCTAGCACTGAGGTCAGGGGTTTTAGCATAACCCAAACCTCTAAGTTCTCCGGTAGCCTTTTGAGTGGGCCATGAAGATGACCAATCTTTACAGGCGATGACACTTTTATCTGCCCCAGTATCTAAAAGTCCTAGGATTTGCTTGCCTTCCACGTCCAAGGTTATCAAGGGACGAGTTCCCATATCAAAGGCAAGAGATATTAACTCATTTCCTGAAGAACCGAACCCACCAATACCGCGTCGTCCCTCTGCTGAAGGAAACATACCATGTAGACTGGGAAGCAAAAGTAACTGTGCCACTCTATCCCCAGGGGAAATGGCAACGATACCCCGGGGCGCTGAAACCATCACTTTGATAATACCGGTATAATCCTCATCTATAACCCCCGGATGGACTACAAGTCCTTTCATGGTAGAGGAAGACCTTCCAAAAAGTAAGCCAACAGAATTAGGTGGCAGAGGACCTTGAAAATCTGTTTCAATAATTTGAACCCCCATTTGTGGCGTTAATACCAGCCTGGAGGTGGCACAGAGGTCCAATCCTGCCGAACCTGGAGTGGCTCGCCGGACTGTTCCGGAGGCTGTAAATTGGGCCACTGAGGTGGCTGTGTCTCCATGGCCCCATACACCTGAGGGTTCCCATATTTTTGTGGGCCCTGGGAACGAGGGCCCGCCCTCCCGTTTTTTGTCTGAGTATTTGATGATTGCTTTCCAGTATAGGGCAAGGGGTTGCCATCGATATCTTTAACCGAACGGCACTCAAAAGTAGGATGCCTTCCTTTTCTACATCGACGACAATACTCAGGAGGAGAAGGATAAGATTGGGACGCCCTACACTTAGGACAATCTCGTTTTAAGTGTCCTGTCGCTCCACAGGAAAAACAATTGCCATTTTTGGTACTATTCTTACTTTGTTGTCCGGAGGCCTGTATAATGGCTGCAGCAAGTCCTGAATTGGTTAAGGGTCCTCCGAGTTCCCTGCACACCTTCATCCACACCTCTAGGCCTTTATGTTTGTAAGGAGTGATGGCCTGTCTGCATTCTTTAGTGCATTGCTCATAGACCAATTGTTTAATGAGCGGCATGGCCGCGTCAGAATCCCCAAAAATTCTTCCCGCAGCCTCTACTAGACGGGCAACGAAGTCTGAAAAGGGTTCAGTCAATCCTTGAGTAATCTTTGTAAGGTTACCAGATACCTCTCCTTTGTTAGGGAGGGCCTTCCAGGCCTGGGTAGCGAGTCTGTTGATTTGTTCATACACCTGTTGTGGATACCCAAGCTGTTGATTAGCAAATCGTCCTTGGCCCATCAGCATGTCTATATCCCAGGCTGAATTTCCTGCTGCTCGATTACGTGCAGCTTGTTCAGTGGCATATTCTATATAATAAGCTTTCCAATCCAAATATTGGCCAGGATTTAAGGTGGCCCTAACCAAATTTTGCCAGTCTCCTGGGGTCATGGCATAGCGATGTAAACTCTCTATTATTGCTATAGTGAAAGCAGCTGACGACCCATATGTGCGAACTGACTCTGCGAGATGCTTAACTATTTTAAAGTCCAAAGGCTCATGATAACGATTTCCCCCCTCCTGCAGCTGGAAAACTGGGAAAGCTTGATTTGCTAAAAAAATTCCCGCATCTCTCCACATCTGACTACTAAAAGAGACACCTTCTCCTGCTCTGGGCGCAGAAGGGTTATACGGAGGAGGCGAAATTTCCTCTTTAATCAGTTCAAAAGCTTTCACTTGTTTACAAATGGCCTCTAATTCCTCCTCAGATTCATCCTCCCCCTCTGACTCTGAATCCTCCTCACTGGCCACTTTAGAGGAAGTTGAACGTTCCTCTTTTACACCGTCTAAAGCTGCCTGGCCCTCCTGCACAAATTTTCTAAAGCGCCTTTCTTCCAAACAGGCACGAATCAGCCGACAAAGCGGCCGAGTCCCTCCTGTGACAATACCTTGTTCTTCGGCGCGTTCTACGTCTCTTCCCAATTTATCCCAGCTTGCCAAAGAAAGATTCCCTGATACTGTAAACCATGGCGCTACCCTATCTATTTGTTCGAGAAAATCTTGTATTGTCTTGTCCCTAAGCTTTAGGCCTCTACTTTTCAACAAAGCTTTCAATGCTTTATGCAATGGGTGAGATGGACTATTTCCCATCTTGTCGAATCAGGACCAGCCCGATTCTCTAACTTGCTTACACTAAAAAATATCCTCCTTAATGGAGCCCCCTTTGATCGGGGAAAATACAGCGCTGTTCCTCGCTTTTCCGCGAGCCTCGCTTATCCGCGAGCCTTATTTACTAAATATCCTCCTTAATGGAGCCCCCTTTGATCGGGGAAAATAACCCTCCGTAAACGGAGCCTCCTCCTCCCTTTTCGGAGTCAAGGAGTACTTACCAGCCGGCTGCCCTGGACTGCCGAGGTTCTGATCAAAGCGAAGGTCCCCGTACGGGCCAACCACTTGTCGCGCGCAGTGACGACTCTTACACGATCTTCCTCAAGCAGTTTTATTACCCCAGGTTCTTGTACAGTTCCCGCAAATCTTCTTCCCGTAAATCTTCTCTTCTCTCTCCCTTTCCCCCCAGAAATCTTCCCCTTATATAGAGCCCAACAGCCAATCAGCAGACTGTTCACGTGCACAACTCATGGCAACAGCCAGTCCATTGGCTGTTGCCCTATGGCATGCGGTGTTCCCGTGTATCTCATGCTCTTGTCGTCACTTCCTGAAAGCTGTTTACCACCTAAGTGCTCTGGGGAAGATTTCCGCTCAGCGCCATCTTAGCTCTCGGACTTACTGGCTGATGGGCGGGGCCCGTCACAAAGGAGATTTTTTTTAAAAATCAGTAAAATACACATATAAAAATTACCTTAACCATTTTTATGTGTTCAGTCAGTAGTGTTAAGTCTATTCATACTGTTGTGCAATAAATCTCCAGAATATTTTTATCTTGCAAAATGAAATTCAGAGGATTTGTAGATGTTTTTATCGCTACAAAACCAGCATCAGTGCTGTTTTTCCTTTTGAGATTTCATTTTTCAGTCCACTGAGGATGAGACAGGCCATTGAGCCTCTACCAAGGCAGCTGGTAGAAGAATATTTTGAGGTTCTGTCTAGGAATGGACTTGTGGTTTCCCCTATACCATCCAGAATCTGTTTTTTCCTAGAGGAAACTTCCCCTTCCAGACACCTTTGCAACAATAGATTCAGGGATTTGGGATTTCAGTGTTACTGTTACCTACTTTGCTTTCTCCCTATAAAATCAAATAACTGAAGCCAGAAGATGGTGCACAGGGCTCATGGCCTCCTGGCGGGAAGGCCACTGAAGGTCTATGCTCACCTAGAGATTTTACAAGTTTTCCCTACTTGAACCATTGGTTTCTTTCCATATTAGTTCATTTTCAATTTCTGTAATGAAATGCCCAAAGTTGGGTACTTTCCAATAAAAGAGGTTCATTTAGCTCACTTTGCTAAAAGTCTAACCAGCATGGCATCAGCTCTGAGCAGGCCGCCTATGACTGTGTCATATCAGGGATGAAGGTATGATGGTGAGAGTGTGAGTGAGAAGTGAGACAGGAAGCCAGGGGGAGATTCAGGGATCCATCTTATTCTTTTATAACAACTCTCTCTTGTTGATAATCCTAGGTAATCCACAAAAACTACCCCAGTCCTTTCTTAGTGTCCCTCATGCCTAATTACCTCTCACTATGTCCCACCTTTTAAGAAGTCCCACCACAATAGAGGAAGATGGCGGCAGCCGTGGTCACCACTGCGAAAAGGACATGCATTCCTCAGAGAAGCCCTGGACATCAGATTTTGGTTTAATATCTGATTGGGACAACTTAAGGAGACATTTCCAGCTGTGACTTCCTATCTAGAATACAGGAGAGAGAGAGAGTGGATAATGGAGGAATTAGAAGCAGGATGACAAGGAGGTGCCCACCACGCAAGAAAAGTGATTTTTGGAAGAACATCCCAGAAGAGAAGAGAGAAAAGACCACTTCAGCCGTGCATGCTGGGGAACTCTTAACAACATACCTTGTAAGAAAAATGATCCGGGCGTGGTGGAGGGAGCCGAACAGTGCTGGGAGGGAAGCTTAGCTGCGCATCCCGGGGAGCTCAGCGCACCTAGCTGCCGCGCTCCTCTGTGCTGCGCTGGGGGCCATGATGTGCTCAGAACATCAGATCCTACTCTATGCGGTGGGAAAAATGTTTGGGAGAGAATTGAGATGGTGGAGGCAGGGGCAATGGTGGTGGCCAGTATTCTGGAGAGGCAGAGATCTGATTCAATCCACCTTGATCTTTTGAAGTAATCGCCCCAAAGGTAGAATGCTACTGCTGCACATGCTTGGGAATTTGGGACAACATGCTTTGTGAATAAGATGGTCAGGAGAGAACCAAGATGGCTGTGGCAGCAGCAGCAGTGGTCAGTATTTGG
The DNA here is from genome assembly GCF_963383645.1 of Muscardinus avellanarius. Lineage (NCBI taxonomy): Eukaryota > Metazoa > Chordata > Mammalia > Rodentia > Gliridae > Muscardinus > Muscardinus avellanarius. The sequence goes on along the minus strand of NC_137801.1, from coordinate 24,755,948 downwards.
TAGAGGCAGAGATCCAATCCAACCCTCCTTAAAATTTTAAAGAAATGTCCTCAAAGGTAGACTGCTACTGCCGCACATGGTCAGAAGTTCTGGAAATCATACCATGGGCGAAAGGTGTTCAGGAGAGAACAGAGATGTTGGTGGCGGCGGTGGCAGTGGTGATGACCAGTATTTGGAGATGCAGACATATCCAGTCCAATCTACATTAAACTTTTGAGGAAATCTCCCCAAAAGTAGACTGCTCCTGCCACACAAGCTTGGGAATTCTGGACAACATGCTAAGTGGTAAAAGGGTTTTGGGGGGTGCCAGAGGGAGCCCTGCATAGCCAGAATGGGCTGCCATGCTGTGTGTTCTGAGAGACATCAGCCCTCATGGCCACCGCCCTCCTCTATGCAGAGCAGGAGGCCAGGGTGTACGTGGAACAGCAGAGCCTACTCTCCAAAGTGAAGCTGTGGACCTCTGCCTTTGGAGGGAAGACAAAATTCATTGCCAGTAGGTATTTGGGGTCCCACATTTTGCAAAAGACATGTGCTGCTTTCTCATATAAAAAAAAAAATGGAAGAAGCCACGTGTGGTGGCACATGCCTGTAATCCCTGTGCTTGGGAGGCAGAGATAGGAGGATCGTGCAGGTTTGAAGCCAGCCTTGCTGGCTTAAGAGACCCTGTTTCCAAATAAAACTATTTAAAAAATAGGTCTGGGAGTGTAGCCCAGAGGTAGAAGCATTTCCAGAAACCCCAGTACCACCAAATAAAAAAGGAAGAAAAAAGGGAATATCTGTAGACGACTTGCTCATAGTGACAGCGACCTGAGCCTGATGCACAGCAAGGCCAGTGCTGGTGCCTCTGAGGCCAGGATAGGAGCCTGCCATGAGGTGAGGCCTGTGGTGGGGCTAGCAAGTCTGGGATAGTAGCCTGCCTTAAGACAAAGCCGGTGCCAGGGCCAGCAAGTCCAGGATCGGAGCCTGCAGTGAGGCAAGGCCGGTGCTGGGGACCCCCAAGGCTCAGATTGAAGCCTGCCAAGGGGTGAGGCCACGGCCGGGGCCAGCGAGGCTGGGATCTGAGCCAACTGTGGGGCAAGGTTGGTGCTGGAGCCTCCAAGGCTGGGATCGGAGCCTGCTGAGGGGTGAGGCTGGGGCTGGGGACAGTGAGGCTGGGATCAGAGCCTGCCATGAGGCAAGGCCGGTGCTGGGACCTCCAAGGCCAGGATCAGAGCCTGCCGAGGGGTGAGGCCAGTGCCAGGGCCAGCAAGGCCAGGATTGGAGCCTTCCGTGAGGCAATGCTGGTGCTGGGGCCTCCAAGGCCAGGATCGGAGCCCACCAAGGGGTGAGGCTGGTGCCGGGTCCAGAGAGGCCAGTATCAGAGCCTGCTGTGAGGCAAGGCCAGTGCTGGAGCAAGTGAGGCTGGGATCAGAGTCTTCCGGGCAGCCAGGCCAGTGCCGGGGCCTTTAAGAGTGGGTTTGGGCCAGGCGTGGTGGCGCACGCTTGTAATCCCCATGCTTGGGAGGCGGAGACAGGAGGATCGCGCTGGGTCGGAGCCAGCCTCACTGGATTAAGAGACCATGTTTCCAAATAAAAAAATATAAAATAGGTCTGGGAGTGTAGCCTGGAGGTAGAAGGGCTTCCAGGAACCCCAGTACCACGAAAAAAAAAAAAAAGAGTGGGTTTGGAATTTACAATGTGACATACACAGAGAAATATCACAGAAAAAAAATCAGATGCTTTCCCTAATATACAAAAATTAGGAAGAAATGCGTAATAGGAGGAAATCTAGTGAAAGAAGGGGCCCTATGGAGGAGCAATTAAGGTGACCAATCAGAAGGGATGGGATGGGGGAAGGTAGAATCTCTTTAAAGCACATGATGTATGTAAACAAATATATCAAAGTTAATCACTAAATCAAGCATGGGATTGAGGGAGGGGGAGGAAATGAGATGGGGATTGAATAAAGGCTAATTGGATGATGTGTGTTTGTATATCCTCACAAGTCTTGTATTCCATCGAGATGTTTGACTACAATGCACCAATAAAAATATATTTTAAAAACAGTCCCGCCACCCTTAAACACCATCATACTGAGGACCAAATTTCCAAAACATGAACTCCCAGGGAATGAATCACTTCCAAACCATACCACCTCGCCAACGTCCTTGTATCAGTGAAAATTAGTCCCACTTCACCATAGCAGTGGATCATTTAATGTTTTCTGCATACTTTGCTACATTTGCAGGAAACTGTGCGATTCTCAGTAATGAGGTTATGGGACCCAAGAGCATGTCACCTCTCATCAGCTCAGTGCTGCTGCCTTGAGCAGTGATGTCTATCGGGGTAATCTGTGGGATTGTCCATTGAGTGGCATTCTGGATTGGAAGGCTGCATGCTGCACTTCTCCCCTGTGCACCACACTCTAACTTCCCCTTGTCTTTTAAAGCCTCTGTGTCCATTGTGTTTCCTCTTGATGAATCTTCTCTGTCTTTGCTTATCTTCATGACCCTGTCTGTGAAGACTTTCCTCATTAAATTTTCTCTAAAATTTTTGTACTGGGGATTGAATCCAGGTGCATTCTACCTCTGATCTACAACCCCTGCCCTATTTTTTATTCTTATCTGGAAACTGGATCTCAGTAAGTTGTGGAGGGCCTTACTAAGTAGCTGAGGCTGCCCTCAAACCTGAAATCTTCCTGTCTCAGCCTCCCAGTACTATAATCCAGTACTGGGATAACAAGTGTGCTCCACCACATCCAACTGACTTTTCTCATTTGCCTTTGACTTTTGCTTCTTGGCTCTATTTTCTTCACCTTTCTAGGGTGAAGACAACTCTGCACTGATTATTCCTGTGAAACGGGAGAACTATTCTGCTATTTAAAGTTTTAGGCTTGGTGCCTCCCTTGAGAATTACTAACGATTTTTTTTAACACGTCCTACTTCTTCGCGGCATCTTGAAAAAAGAGAGAGACTTCTCCCCTTAATAGCCCTTTTAATAATCTTAATTTCTGCCGGGCGTGGTGGCGCACGCTTGTAATCCCCACGCTTGGGAGGCAGAGACAGGAGGATCGCGCAGGTTCAAAGCCAGCCGGGCGCGCTGATTTAGGAGACCCTGTTTCCAAATAAAAATGTAAAAATAGGTCTGGGAGTATAGCCCGGAGGTAGAAGGGCTTCCAGGAACCCCAGTACCAGCAAAAAAAAAAAAAAAAAAAATCTTAATTTCTCCCTGTTTCAATAGGCATTTACATATTATCTATTTGATCTTGCCAAGTTTCTAAGATTTTGAGAATTCTTCCATTTCAATGAGGAAAGGAAATCTTGGTCATCACCCTATTCCTACAAATTACGAGAATTTGGGTCAATCACTTAGCTTGGAACACCTCAGTGTTTCCACTTATACACAACGGTATGTGGTAATATCCTTTCCATCCCTGTGCCAAAACAATGGCAGAAAATGAAGGAAAAATTTATTAAGATTTATTATAAAGATTTATCAAAGATTTGTTTTGGCTCCCAGTTTTAGAGGGTTCAGTCCACTGTCAGCTGTATGCATTGTTTCTGAGCCTGTGGTGAGGCAGTGAATCATGACAGAAGGGTGTGGTGAAGCAGAGCTGATCACCTCATGGTGGCCAGGAAACACATGGGGAGCAAGGAAGGGGCCAGGGCCAACATGTACCCTTCTAGGGCATGTCCCCAGTGGCCAACCTCTTCCAACTACAGTTTCTACCACCTCTCAATAGTCCATTCAAATTATGAACCCGTAAATGGGTTAATCCATTGATGAGATCACAATTCTCATGATCAAATGACTTCCCCAAAGCTCCAATCTCTGAACACTGCTGTACTGGGGACCGAGGCTTCAACACATGGGCCTTTGGGGATAGTCCAGACCCAATGTACAGATAAATGTACTTTACCTAAAGGCAAAGTGCTAGAGATGATATAATTTCTCAAGTATATATACTGTTTTAATACCTGAACCCTTTTTTGTGAGTGTGAGGGTGAGGGATGAGGATGCTCAGTGAGGGAAGATAACAAGAGTTGTGTGCATATTGTATTTTTCTGACACTGTACCCTAATATGATGTAAATTATGATGCACCCAGTAAAAAGAAAAAAAGGAGGAGAAAGAAGAAAAAGAATATGAAGAAGAAGAAGAAGCTACACTAAAATGGTAAAAAGAGAGAGAGAGAGAGAGAGAGAGAGAGAAAGAGAGAGAGAGAGAGAGAAAGAGAGAGAGAGAGAGAGAGAGAGAGAGAGAGAGAGAGAGAGAGAGAGAGAGAGAGAAAGAAAAACACAAAAACAAAAACCCTGGACCTTATGACCAGAAAAGTGATTACTTTTGGTAACAACATGCATATCCCGTCCTTTCTATTAGCTTATTTCTTCCTTTCTTTTAGTAAATTTATGTCAGATTATTGGAATAAGATGAAACCACTTTACAGTTCAAATACCTTTCATATACATTATCTAGATTGGTTTCATTGCTAACATATGTAACTAATGAGCCTTGACTCTTGTATCCTCAAAAATTGCCACATAAAGTATAATCATGCAATAATTCCTGCCTGTCACTCTGGCCCCCCATAATATTCTATCAGAACGCTGTTTTTACGGCAATGGAGACAGAGTGTCAGCAAGACTGATACGTGCTGCCTTCCCTCAGTGGCCTTCTTCCTGGAAGTCCCCATAAAATCCTGTTAGAAACTCATTGCAAAGTTTACGCGTTTAGCCTTACCATATCCTTTTTAATGGCTGTATACAATTCAACTGTATGGATGTACTATAATATATCTGACCATTCTCCTGTCAATGAGATAATTAGGACATTTTTAACATTTTGTATTCATAGGTAATGCTACAATAAATGAGTTTGTATGTATATGTTCATGCAATTTTTTGGAAGATATTTTCCTAAGGTAGAATTGCTGGCCTCCTAAATTTGCTCTTCTTTAGTTTGGAGAACAATAAATTCTAAAGCTGGGTATCCACACATTAATTTTTATTTTTAATGTTTTTTTATGACAACTGAATTTTCTCTGCACTTTAACTCCAGTAGTATTCTAAAATACATTCTTAATTTGATGTAAAAAAATTTTTTTTTGGTGGTACTGGGGTTCCTGGAAGCCCTTCTACCTCCGGGCTACACTCCCAGACCTATTTTTACATTTTTATTTGGAAACAGGGTCTCCTAAGCCAGCGCGCATGGCTGGCTTCGAACCTGCGCAATCCTCCTGTCTCTGCCTCCCAAGCGCGGGGATTACAAGCGTGTGCCACCACGCCCGGCTTTGATGTAAAAATTTTATTTTTGAAACTTTATCTTATAGAAATAAATATAAGCACACAGATTAGGTATAACACATTATTAATATCATAATAACATGTTATTAATTTAATAATATTAGTAGTATTAATATTGCCATATAAGGTTACTATTATTATAGGAATAATGCTACTATTACTATTGCTTGATAATATTATCATTATGACCAAGTATCTATTATTCACTAGGCACTATATCATTGTATAAAATATTTTAAATGAGCTGGTCGTGGTGTCACATGCTTATAATCCCAGCATTTTGCAGGCTGAGACAGGAGGATCCAGGTTGGCGGACAGCCTCAGCTACTACTTAGTGAGGCCCTTTGCAACTCAGTGAGACCTGTTTCAAAATAAAGAGTAAAAAATAGGGCTGGGGGTGTAGCTCTGAGGTAGAATGCCCCTGGGTTCAATCCCTAGTACTGCTAAAAACAAAAACAAAAACAAAACAGCAAACAAAAAAACTGCTTTATTTTATTTATTTATTTTTTTTTTGCAGTACTGGAGATGGAGCCCAGGGACATTAAATGCTGGGATTACAAGCATATGCCACCATGGCCCGCTTAAAAAAAAAAAAAAAAAACTTTAAATGTATTATTTTACTTAATTCTTCTTATTTTTTGTACCGGGGATTGAATCCATGGCCTCATCATACTAGGAAGGTGCTCTATCACTGAGCTACATCAGCAGCATTTTTTTGTGTGTGTGGGTCTGGGGATGGAGCCCAGGGGCATTTGACCTCTGAGATACACCCCCTGCCTTGTTTTTTATTCTTTATTTTGAAACAGGGTCTCACTGAGTTATGGAGGGCCTCACTAAGTAGCTGAGACTGTCTGTGAACCGCGATCCTCTGGTCTCAGCCTACCCATCCTATTTCCTGATCCTACAGAATTCCTATGAAAGTCTTTTATTCACTTTGTAGGGAGCTAATTCCACCAACCACACATGTTTCACCAAGGTGTTATCCTTTAAAAGTGCTTCCACATGCATAATCTTATTTAGTTTTACAGTAGGTTTTTTTATAGGAAGTAGAGAAAATCTTTATTAATTGCATTTTAGAGAGGAGAAAATTGAGCTTTATCAAATTTGCCTTTGCCAAGACTACACAGCCAGCAGTCATGTTGAGAGCAAAACCCAGGCTTCCGAATTCTAAGCTCAGTGGTTTTCCTGTCCATTCTTTCTTCCTCTCATCCGCCAGGTTGAAAAGACTGGTCCCTAGATCTAGACTTTCACATTAAGTGGGTGGGCCAGATTCTTTTGACATCCAACTGGGACCCAGGCAGTGGCACCTGACCAAGGCAGCACTGTGTATGGAGGCCAGCTATGGCCCAAATACAGAGCAGGCTCAGAGCTATCCATGGTCCTGAGAGCGCCTGCTCTGAGCCCAGGCTGACCACTCTGGCTCTCACCCGCCTGACCTTCTGTCTGTCAATTACAGAATCCCTTACTCTTCTGAATCTCACTGACTATTCTGACTCATGTTGCCTGCTTTTCTCCTCTGTTAACATTTCACTAGGCCTCAGGAAAGTCTATTAGTTTAGAGCTTTATATATGCTTCATAAAAATATCTCCCTGCATGATGTCTTTCCTTGGGTCAAGGAGTAATCCCAGATCCTTGGTCATTCCTCTATTTCTCAGTCTTGAAAAATTAAAGTCAACCATCATTAAATTGTCCTCTTTATCCTTCTGTATATTTGCTTAATTTGTTCCATGTGTATCTGTGTTAAGTCTTGCTCTATTAATATTTGTGCTAATGTCTTTTTTCCTTCAGCTCTTTTCTTCTCTCCCTTGTCTCTTTCCTGCTTCTTGAGTCTTATGCAATGCTTTACTCCTATTGTCACTTTCTCCTCCTCCTCCTCCTCCTCCTCCTCCTCCTCCTCCTCCTCCTCCTCCTCTTCCTCCTCCTTTTTCTCCTTTTTGTGTGGTACTGGGGATGGAACCCAGGGGCATTCTACCTCCAAGCTATACTTCCAGTGCTATTTTATTTTATTTTTATTTTTTGCGGTACTGGGGATGGAACCCAGGGGCATTCTACCTCCAAGCTATACTTCCAGTGCTATTTTATTTTATTTTTATTTTTTGCAGTACTGGGGATGGAACCCAGGGGCATTCTACCTGCAGGCTACACCCCCAGCCCTATTTTTTATTCTTTATTTTTGAAACAGGGTCTCACTGAGTTGCAAAGTACCTCACTAAGTTGTAGCTGAGGCTGTCCACGAACCATGATCCTCCGGTCTCAGCCTCCCAAATGCTGGGATTACAAGTGTGTGCCACCATGTGTTCAAGAAAGTCCTGGTTGATAACACAAGAAAGTAGATCTGAGCTGTGCCTTCCCAGGACCCTCCCCTCAGGATTCCTACTGGCAGCTGTTTCTGCTCCATGCCCTCTGCTCTCAGGACTGTGCATGGTTTCTCACCACACTCTGCTCTCACATCTGTCCTCATCCTTTCCTTTCTTTCTCAACCTCCTCTTTTTTGTCTTCCATTTCAACTCACATTTTCTTTTTCTCCCTTGGGTAATCTGCTCAAAGTGCGCCAACATTTCCTATAGTTCTAGTATGAGGTTGAATGTCTACACTATTCTTCAATTATCTTCTCATTCTTCTCTTTCTTCTTACTTGGGGGGAAGACAATGTGTTTTCACTTCAGAAGGTGCCAGTGTAACACAAAGCTAGTTTAAATTCTAGTGATGAAGTTGAGTTATCATCCCTGTCTTACAGATAGGGAAGCTGAGATCTGGAAAAGTTCACGTTCTAAGTCAGTGACGGAAGTCTGAAAACATTAATACAGCAATTCGCTTCTACAAACATTTCCTGGGTCTCTACTGTGTCCACTGAAGCAGGCACCAGAAATCCACCAGGGAGAAAAACTGCCTTCTCTGGTTTCTTGAAGCTTCCAGGGGTCATGAGGAAGTTAGGGAATTCCCAATAACACAGCACCAGGATCTGTGCCCAGGCTTCAAACTCCAAGGCATTCACTTTTGAAATATGAGAACTGAGAGGAAGGAAGGAATGCCTGAATGCTTTTAAATGCAGGGTAGGGAGAGCTGGCACAAAGAAGTTACTGGGCATGCAGAGGTTGAGATAAACATCTCAAAAGTGAGAATGTCCAGTGGAAGTGCACTGCATGCTCAGAGAATGCTCTGGGGATTTCAGGCTTGCAGGCTGAGAGATTTGAGAAATGGGTAGGTTTAGGGAAATAACTTGGGGCCGCATCATGTAAAGACTCTATTTAAAGTTAATTTGGAGGTGAATGCGGTCTAAAACTCTTACCATTTGACTATGTCTGTATATACAGATAACAGGGATCATTTTACAAATGATAGCACAGACTCAGGCACAAGAGGTGGAGAACTTACCCCCCAAAGGAGGTCAAGATGGCTGCAAGAGCCCTCAAGCAAGTTCCTGCTATTAATTCTGAACATCAAGTGGGGATTCAACACTGAAAGAATTTCCATGGAAAAAGCATCCCTCATCTCAAAGAGGGAACTGACAGAGCTGTCCAGGGCTTTATTGGCTTCTCGGTGAGTGTCCTGTGTCTGAAGATGATACATAGAGCCTGAATCTTGGGGTCTTTGTTGTGAATTACACATTGGGATAATGATAAAGAAAAAATTTCTACAAATGTCTCAAGGCACTGGAGCAATGAAATGGGTGAGTGAGGAGAATGGTGATACTGAAATACAAAGCTGAGAACTGACTTTGCTAAAGCATACATTCAGTAGGGTTTGGCTAAAAATAGCCACCTGTTCCAGGTTGGATCCCAAATTGGAAGAGCTCTTCACTTACCTGATTCAAAAAGTATCTGTCACCCAGTAACCATGGCAACAGCCATCCCTGAACAAACGTGGAGAGAGATTTTTAGGAACTGGGCTGGGAAAGGAAGTGGACATGACAGTCTCTGGTCAAGGGGTGAGCCTTGCTGCTCTTCTCCTGGGTCAAAGTCTCATCTTTCTTTCTTAATTCCCAGTCCTTTAATTTTCCAGTCACTGGTTCCTGTTTTATCTGCAGAAATATCTTATAGAATTGTTTAGTGCTTTTCCAAAGGGCTGGCCAGAAAGAGGAGAGGGTTGGGTAGCCCACTGGTACTGCAGAGATGGAATGGGAGGAGGTCAAGCTCTGTGTGTGTGTGTGTGTGTGTGTGTGTGTGTGTGTGTGTGTGCAGTGTCTTACATCTCCTGGAGAAGGGAGTGGTTCTGCTCTAATGTGTGCAATTTTATTTTGCTGTTCTCAGATTTTCCTTGTCAACGATCTTCTTAAAATATATCTGTGACTTCGTGTTGACAGCCTTCAGTCCTGTGCATCTGTCTTTTTGTTACCATAACTTTTTATTCTTTGTAAACCCCTCAAGGGCAAAGAGACCTTCTTTTGATTCTCCCTGCACTAGTCAGCTTTTCCTCACTGTGACCAAAATACCTGGCACAAACAGCTTGCAGAAAGGAAGATTACTTTTGGTCATGGTTTCAGACATTTCAGTCCAGGGTCAGCAGAGTCCACTTCTCTGGGCCCTAGGTAAGGCAGAGAACATCATGGCAGGAGGGCATGGTGGAGAGCTGCTCAGCTCCAGGCAGCCAGGAAGTGGGGGTGGGGAAGATGCTAGGGGCAAGATACAGTTCCCAAGGGCATGCCTCCCGGGACCTATTCCTTCCAGCCATTCTCCACCTGCTTACAGTTTCCACTCCCTCCTAGTAGTCCATTTCAATTATTAATCCATCAAATAACTTAATCCACTAATGAAGTCAGAGCCCCCGGGATCCAGTCGCATCCCCAAAGCCCCACCTTTGGACATGGTTGCATGGGGACCAAGCCTTCAACACAGGAGCTTTCAGGGAACAGTCCAGATTAAACTGTAACACCCCATAGCGTTGGCCACACTCCTCCAATCTGTCAGTGTTACTTGCATGATGCAGCCAAGCAGAGTTCTCTTCGAGCTCCAAATGCCTGGCCCAGAGCTCTATTTAGCACTTTTCCAGCTCCTGAAATCCCAACTCTGACAAATGGCTGAAGGTGTTAAGCAGGACTCTGTGACACCACCCTTCCTTGAAGACAGTTGTGAACTACGAATGATACCACACCAACTCACTGTGCACAAAACACACTCTTAAGTGTAGAAATAAATGTAAATGACTAAAGATGCTTGGGATGGTATTGGTGATGAAGGTAGATATGTGAAGATGAAGAAAAAATTCCAGAATCTCCTGAGTGTGTTCTCCAGGTGGCTGAACAAAAAAAGACATTTCCCTAGAGACCTGGGGCCAAACTTGGAAACTAGTCAGGAGATAGGTCAGCATAGAGTTTCTAAAGGCAAGGTCAGGATTCCTTGGGGGCATTTGTGAGATCTCCACTAGGTAAAATCTGGAAATGACCTGGGATCTTGAGGAAGAGCTCTTACTAAATGGAGACTTCAACCCTGGTGGCTGTGGTTGTTGAAAGGTGTTTTTTTTTTCTTCTGGTATTTTCCATCACTGCCTTCTGGCTTACCTGATAAAGAGAATAATATGTTTATTAAGCACCTAGGCCTATGCGTCCTTTATAGCTCAGAAGCCCTAGGTTAGCAGGCATGGGGAATTCATTCATTCATTCATTCATTCATTCATTCATTCATTCAACAAATTCCTCCTGAGAAGAGTGTGAGACAGGAGTCGAGTTGCCTGTTACTTGGTCCCTGCTTTCATGGACCTTATATTTGAACACAAATATAGGTCATTGTTATTGTTATGATAGTTCTTGATGAGAGTAACCATTGGGTGCAGAACAGTCTGGCTCTGTGCATAAGTGTATTAACTCTATTTGCTTTTTTTTTCAGTACTGGGGATGGAATCCATGGGCATTTACCTCTGAGCTACACCCCCACCCCTATTTTTTATTCTTTATTTTGCAAAGAGCCTCACTAAGTAGCTGAGGCTGTCCGCAAACCGTGATCCTCCTGTCTCAGCCTCCCAAATGTTGAGATTACAAGCATGCACCACCGTGCCTGGATCATTTTTGTATTCTTAATGCTCTGGCTTGGCAACCTTTCTGATCCTGGAAAGATTGTCATCCCAGGGCTACCTAGTTCCTAGAGATAGAAAAGAAGGGCTATCTCTGTGGGCACCCCTTTTACATGCGAGCCAACCAATGCACAGCCCAGATCAGTCTATTGCCTTTTTAATGGCGCTCTCATTTTATGCACAGGCTTGCTCATCACAATATTGTCTAAATAATACTATTTAGATACATAAAGGATATGTTCAATTACAGGAAAATAGGGAAGCAAATTATGATATATCCACAAGATGGGGTAATATATGCAGCCATTAAAAGGGATGTTTACAAAGTTTATAACACAAATAGTGTTTACTGTTAGGTCAATACTACATTCTTTATCTCTCTCTTCAAAGTTTTTGCTTTATGTTAATCAAAGATACATGTGGTTTAAAGAGGCAGACAGTGGAAAGAGCCTTGTTAGGAGAAACTACAGTTTCCTCAGCCACCCTTCTCCAGAGCAACTGTTCTTAAGTCCTTTAGCTGGATATTTGGTATTTTCTCTTATATATTTTAATGTTTTTTTCCCTGAAGTTCTACTCTCAGAAAAAGGAACGAGAAAGAGATTAGGTGCCTTTCTGCCTGTGTTTTTGTCGATCTCACAATCAGCAACGATGGAAGCATCCCCCTCCAAAGCGCCCGTCCCACAGAGAGGAGTTCAGGTCCTCTCCCCACCATGGGAAAGGCACAAGGAGGAGACCAGACTTCTCTCCTGACATTCACACTGTGTGAAGTATCCAGAGAAATGTTCTTAGTCTAATACTGAGCCGAAAAGGGAGCCAGTGGAGTCCAGTTAGATACGTGTGGATAAAAAGCCAGGAGAAAAACACCAACAGCGACAGGGAAGATTTCTAGAAGGTAGAATTATGAGTAAACTTATGCTTTTTTTTTCTCATATTTTCCAAACTTTCTGTAATGTTTATTCCATTTTTTTTATTGTGGATAAAATCTTTAGTTCTAACAAGATGACAGAAGTCCTGTGACTGTCTTGTTGTTATGTTAAGTCTACATCTGTACAGAGCCTGCTACGTGTGCATTACACACCCGCCCAGAAATAGCAGCTTCCTTTCCTCTGTCAGCCCTGACCATCCTTGTTGTTTCTGGTCCTTGTAGAATGAATGGATGGTGGGCATGCAGCTGGACTTAGACATGACTCGTCAGGCAGTACTGGACTGCCGTTGCTATCTGATTCTTCAATGGAATCTTATCTGTGAACCTGCAAACCCCTGAGCCCAGCATGGCTGACAGCAAACCTTAGCCACCGGGACCTGGGTCCACTGCAACCCACTGATGACTCAGCTCGGCACTGACCCAGCTGGGAAGAAGAACGGGATCCTGGCAGGAGAGGCATGTAGGTAGGGCAAGTGTGGAGAATGATGGGGAGAGGGTTGGCTGAGAATGGGGTACACAAGAAGGGAATACCTGCAGGAAGATAACCAGAATAAGGTTCCTGGGAAAAAGAAGAGGTACCTAGAACTTCAGTTTGGTTCTCCCAGGAGCAATCCCTGAGGTAAAGATTAGAGGGCAAGGACTTTATTTGAGAAATATGAGGGGATGGTGAAGGGGAAGAGCAAAAAGAACAGCCAATAAAGAATTGATACCCATGAGCAGAGTATGGTGGTACATGTCTATAATTCCAGTACTTGGGAGGCTGAGACAGGAGGGCTGCAGGTTCAAGGCCAGCCTCAGCAACTTAGCAAGGGTATCAGTAACTTAGTAAGACCTTGTTTCAAAATAAAACATAAAAATGAATGGCCAGGAGGAGGAGGTTGCGGAAGAGGAGGAGGAGGAGGAGAGAAGGAGGAGGAGGAGGAGGAGGAGGAGGAGGAGGAGGAGGAGGGATATTTGTTATCTCATCATACATTGTAATAGTGTGGTGCCAGGCTGTCAAGTAGCTACTGCTGTGAGCGACCAGAGTATAATCTTGTGGAGAAATTTTGGGAAACTGCAAAGCACACACTGCAGAGCTATCCTGTTCTGGTGGTATATACACGATCCCTTTGTCATCTGTGCAGAGCGGCTCCCAGCCACCGTCATTCCGTGCCACTCTCAGCCTGCTGTGCCTATGGGCGGAACAGCTTTCAGCAGCCACTAGAAAGCTCTGGTGGCTAGCGGCAGCTACCGGGGACTGGATCCCTGGAGGAGCACTTGAAGTGGTAAGGGCCCAGGTGCAGGGCCTGCTTCCCTGGGGAAGGTGTCACTTCCCAGACAGTGGGGCAATAAAAGTTACTTTTGCCCCCTTTGGAAAATGGTCATGTAACTTTATTATTCCAAACCGGGACATTTTTAAAGGGAAAGGGACCACTATTATAAGTCATACTGGTGTTCTGGCTCATACATGGATGTGAAAAAAAGATGACTTCATAGAAGGAGAGAGTAGAATATTCGTCTCTAGAGGTTAGGAAGTAAGCAGGGGAGAGGGAGGTTGGATGACAGGTTCTGAAATATAGTTCCATAGGAGAAGTAAGTTCTAATGTTCTACAGCTAGACAGTAGGGTGGTCATAATTCACAGTAATTTATTACATATTTTATAAAGAACTAGAAGAGCTCAGATGCCCAGCACAAAGAAATGATAAATGTTTAAAGAAATGATAATGCTAATTACCTGATTTGAATGTTACATGTTACATACATGGTATCAAATGACCACACTGTAACCCACACACATGGAAATTAGTATACATTAATAAGGAGATTATGCTGGGGCAGCAGGTATAAATGGGGGCTGTCCCAAGTACATCAGATATATAGTCAAGTTTGGTCCATAAACTTACTCACTCCTGTTTTTTGTTTGTTTTTGTTTTTGTGGTACTGGAGATTGAACCAAGGAGCATTCCATCTCTAAGCTACACTCAGCCCTTTTCTTAAAATTTGAAACAGTGTCTCACTAAGTTGCCAAGGCTGGCCTTGAATCTGTGATCCTCCTTCCTCAGGCTTCCAAATACTGGGATTACAGGAGTGCACCACCACCTCTGGCTCTGTCTTGTTGTTATGTTAACAAATTCTAAAGTGATTAAAATAAAAGAAAAAAAATTAGAGCCCAAGTGTTATCTCTGTGGTTGGATATATAACAAAGACTATGAAGGATGCAAGAGATTAACTCATTCATTCATTCATTCATTCATTCATCAAATCCTCAGTATCCACTCTGTCCCCTCCATCAGGTTGCACATGGGGGTCCATAGAGACCTCTAGGGTAGCAGCACTGGTCCCAAGAGACTCCTGGGCTAGTAGGAGAGGCGGGGAATCATCAAATAAATTACAGTGCATAGCTGAAATTAAAATGGGTTCCTAAAATATATATGGAGTACAAGATAACACTGGAAAGAGTGAGGGTGGGCGTGTACATTGCCAGAAAAGGAGAAATGTATGCTTAGTTTATTCAAGAACAGGAAGGGGAAGAGCTTCTAGGCAGAGGAAATGGTATGAATACCGGCCAGGGCACACAGCACTGATATTTACTAGAACACCTGTGCAGCAGCTTTGTTTCAGACCATGGGCAATTATGATGTCAAGACTCTTCAGAAAATTGTACGCCAATGGACAGAAGCACTACCAAGAACCACAAGGTAGAAACAGCCCACACGTCCAATTACAGATGAATGGATAAACAGTCGGCCACATACAGACAATGAAATATTATTTAACCATTAAAAGGAGTGACATTCTGATCCATGCTACAACACAGATAAAGTCTGAAAGCATAATCTAATGAAATAAGCTGGACACAAAAGGAAAACTGCTATATGATTCTACTTGTATTCAGGACCTAAACTAGGCAAATTCATAGGTGCAGAAAATAGAATAGTGGTTACTGAGGCCTGAGGGGAGGGGTAATGGGTAATTATTATTTAATGAGTAAAGAATTTCTGTTTGGGTTGTTTAAAAAAGTTCTGGAAATAGAGAGTGGTGATGGCTGGACAGCAACGCAAATGCACTTAATGTTACTGAATTGCACACTTAAGATGATTTAAGTGGTGAATTTTATGTTATGTATATTTTATCACAATTTAAATTTTTTTCTCTTTTCATAGAGCTTATATGCAGATGTGGGAGGCAGGCAATACATAAATAGAGAATTGGCCAGATCCTCATAAGTGGAGTGAAAGGGAGGAAAGTAAAGAGGGATAAGAAAGAGGGGCTAGGGCATGTTGTTTTGGGGTCCTGAACGTGATTTCCCACAACGGTGTGGTACTCCTAGAGAACCAGAAAATAAAATAATGGTGGGAGATGGGGCTAGAAAATAGGTCCAGGCCAGGGCTACATTTTGGAGAACCTAGTCTGTCTGTCTGTCTGTCTGTCTGTCTGTCTGTCTGTCTCTCTCTCTCTCTCTCTCTCTCTCTCTCTCTCTCTTCTCTCTTTCTCTTTCTTTCCTTTTTCTTGTTGTAGTCCTATGGAGATGTTTTGGCTTTATCCTGAAAGCCAGGGAAGGGTTTTAAGAAAGGCAGTGGTTAGCTTTGGCCACAGTGCACAGGAAGCACTGGTGGGTGAAGGCAGATGGAGAACACCAGGGTAGGAGGCGTTTCCGCTCTTCTGGGCGGGGATGAGAAAGGCCTCAACTTGGGTGGTAGCAGAGGAGGGAGGGAATGGAGAAGTACCCCAGATGTGGATCAGCAATCCCTGGGGCTTGGTTGGATGTGGAAAGTGAGAGATAGGAAGTAGTTCAGGTTTCTGGTTTGGGAGACTAGGTGGATGGTGGTACCACAGTGAAGCCAGAAATCACAGCTAGAGGAAAAGATGGTGGGTTCAACATTCAACTGTTGTGTTTGAGTCAGATGTGGTGGTGAATGCCTGTAATCTCAGTGTTTGGGAAGACGGGAAGATCATAAATTTGAGGCCATCCTCATGAACTTAGCAAGACTCTGTTTCAAAATGAAAAATAAGCCGGGCGTGGTGGCGCATGCTTGTAATCCCCGCGCTTGGGAGGCAGAGACAGGAGGATCGCGCAGGTTCGAAGCCAGCCGCGCGCTCAGGCTTAGGAGACCCTGTTTCCAAATAAAAATATAAAATAGGTCTGGGAGTGTAGCCTGGAGGTAGAAGGGTTTCCAGGAACCCCAGTACCACCAAAATAAATAAATAAATAAATAAATAAATAAATAAATAAATATGAAAAATAAAAATGACTGGGGTCTAGCTCAGAGGTAGAATGTCCCTGGGTTCAATCAACAACAAAACAGAACAACAACAACAACACACACACACAATCAACAACAAAACAGAACAATAACAACAACAACAACTACTACTACACACAAAATGTTATGTTTGACAAATTCAGGAAAGCCTTTAATAGAGGAGGGCTCTGGAATGTGAGAGTAATTAGAATCCGAAATAAAAAACATGGAGTCATAAGCGTAGAGGGAGGGTTAAAAACTATGGGGATAACTGAGATTTTCCCAGAGGTGAGTGCACAGTGAGAAGAGAGGGCCAGAATAAGGACACCGGGACTACAACACAGCTGGGAGATGAAGGGGAAACAGAGAATGATGATCAGCAAGATGGGTGAGCAGGAGAGTCATGGCACACAGTCTTCATGAGCAGTTAGGAGGTTCTCGGTGACCTTTACCATTGCAGAATCCATGGGAAATTGGGGTGGGAGCCCAACTGGGCCTAGAGGAGGGGTGAATGGGAGAAGATAGGAGAGACAATGCATGCAGACCATTCTTTGAAGAAACATGACTGGGAGAAGCAAAGAGACAGAGAATCAGAAATGCAGGGGAAGGTTTTTGTTTGTATTTTATAGAATAGGAGAGTCTTTTTGAAAGATGCATTTTGAAACAGTGTCAAATGCCTGGAACCCCAGTACTTGGGAGATTGAGATAGGAGAGTCACAGGTTTGAGGTCAGTGTGTGGTAGCTTAGTGAGACCTTGTTTCAAAATAAAAAAAATAAAAAGAGCTGGGGGTGTAGCTCAGAGGTAGAGCATCCCCAGGTTCAATCCCCAGTACCATAAAATAAAATGAAATAAAATAAGGAATTTTTAAAAATATAAAAATGAATGTATTTTGAAATGCATAACTTTAGATTTATAAAGAAGTTGTAAAAGTTATACATATTCCTTTATTCCCATTACCCAGCTTTGTCTAATTAAATGTAACAGTTTCCTCATTGTAAATAACCGTTGTCCAACTATCAAAACCAGAAAATTGGCTTTGATACAATAACACTAACTCATTCACATACCATGATGTCCTTTTTCTGTCCCAGGACCCATTCAGAGCCTCACACTGTTCTCCTGTGTCTTTCATCTCCTCCATTAGGGCTAGTTTCCCAGTCATTTCTGTCTTTCATGACCTTAATGCTTGGTAAGAGTGCTGGCCAGGTATTCTATAAAAATGTCTCCCAGTTTGTATTCCTTCTGTTTTCTCATGACTGGGCTGAGGTTAAGCACTTTGGGGAAACAAGAAGAAGCAACCTCCTGTCATGTCAGGAGGTACATGCTATCAGTCTTGTTAGCCATGATATAAACTCTGATCATTTGGCAAGGCGTGTCTGCCAGCCTTTTCCTGGGTTCCATCTCCAGGTAGAAGGTCCCTGGGTTCCATCTCCAGTACCAAAAACAACAACAACAACAACAACAACAACAACAACAAAAACAGTCTTGAGGGAAAAATAAAGAGCATAGCTAGAGAGAGGTGGCTATTTTAACTTTAATATCAAGAGTGAAGCAGTTCAGGATGATGACAACATCCATTCATTCTTCAAAAAACATGAAGTGTATATTCTCTTCTGGGCATTGAGCTTTGCTGGGGCTAGAGCACCGTCTCCTTGGAGCTCATATTCCATAACTCTTTAATCCCATAGAATCCAGTGATTGAGGGTCTACTGCTATGACATTGGGAGGCACAGAGAGATGGCTTAACCTGCTCAGGTTTACACAACTGGTCAATGGCAGAACTAGGATTCAAATGCAGGCAATGTGGCTCCTGCATTCACACTCTGAACTGCTATGCTGAGGAGTGGCAGTGCATGTGGGTTCCAAGGCACCTATGAGGGTGTCTATAAACCAGGAGACCAGGGAGTTGCTGAAGTCAGCTATATGGATGCAGAAATCACCTGGGATAAGGGGAGGAGTTGGGGTAAACAGGAAGGCCACAGTCGGGCATGGTGGTAGATGTCTGTAATCCCAGTACTAGGGCGGCCGAGGCAGGAGGATCGCAGGTTCAAGGACAGCTTCACCAACATAGCAAGACTCTCAGCAATCCAGCGGGACCCTGTCTTTCATAAAAATGAAAAATGGGCAGCAGGTATAGCTTGGAGGTGGAGTGTGTCTGGGTTCAGTTCCCAGGACCACCACCAAAAATAAATAAGTGAATAATAAATAGATGATAGATAGATAGATAGATAAATGAAAAGCTTCAATCCAGGTCCCAGGTGAAGGTGTCAGGGTCTTTCTTATTTTTTTGGTCTACATCCCTCTAGATTTGAGGATGGGTCCTGTTAACCTGTAACTAGAGGCAAAACTCTACCCTACATTCTGGGGTCAAACCTAGGCTACTGAGAGTGCCTATAAGACTTGAATGAGTTCTCCTGGCCTCAGTCTCAGGGGCTCTTACGGCGGCTGTGGCTCTAGCTGTGTGCCGCAAGTGGGCCCACCCTCTGTAGCGTGGGTTCTGAGCCCACGAGCAGTGGTCAAGGGCACAGTTCTCTCGAGTTGATCTAGTCTCAGGCCCTCTTTTAGGACTAATGTCACCACCTGCCAGCCACCACCTGGATCTGCCTGGACTCCTGGTGTGAGTCTTCTTGATTCTGTCCATTCCGGTGTCACCTCAGTGCTAAGTAGATACTCCCTGAGGCCTGCAAGCGTGTCAGAGGGTGAAAAGGTACAGAAAAGACAGGTTTGCAAGATGAGCCCAGATTGGACACTTTTCCTGCAGTTCTTGCAAGAACACTTGGATGAGGCCCTGGGAAAGTTCCCTAAAGGCCACTTGTGCCCTCCTTGTTGGAGCCTTCCTTCCGTGGCTTCTACCCTAGCACTTCAGATGAGCAGGGCAATACTTTCTGCCTCTGTTTCTCCTGCAGCGTATACCTGCTTTCTTTCTCCATGCTTCTGTGTCTGACCTGCCTGGGCCTCAGGCTGTGTGTGCGTGGTTTGACTTCACCATTCCTTGCTTCAGGAAACCTTTCCTGACCTGTTATGTGCTGCCATGTTGGTAAAACTTCTGGTCCTAGAACCCATTACTCTCCACTGCATCACTGGACATTACCATCGTCCCCATGAGGCTGAAAGTCCCACCGGGCCAGCGTGGGCTGGTCTGTCCCCCATGGAGGGCTCACAGAGGCTCAAGACACTTTGGCGGGTGGATATGTGCATGCATGCGGGGATGACATAGTTATTTACTTTAGTGTGTGTGTGTGTGTGTGTGTGTGTGTGTGTGTGTGTGTAGGGAGGATTTAGGGGTGAGTTTCTGGGGTTTTCAGGAGCAGGCAGCAGAACTCTGCCCTCAGATAGCTCCCCGTGCCTTTACTTTTCTCCCTAGGTCTTGGCATGGCAGAGCCGCCCCCACACAGTCACACAGGACATCAAGCAGTAAGCTGTGGGCTGCTCTGTAGCCACACAGACAGTTCCCTGGAATAAAGGAAGGTGGCCACCCCGCCGATCTTTTCTCCTGGCTCAGCAAGAGCTCTTGGAGAAGGCTTCAGGGGCTGGTCTTGTGTGCAGAGGCCTGGCTGGGAGGTCTGGGGAGCTGGAGCGTCTGCAGTCTACAAAACCTGCAGCCCCCCTTGGCACCATGTGTGTGTGTGTGTCTTCCTGCTTCCTCTCAGGCAACTCATCCCAGCTGGATCACAAATAAGAGAACAATATAGACACATATTTATAGTTCCTGTGAATCACTGGTGACTAATTTTTCCCATTTTGTCACCCCAAATAGTTTTCTCTTTAGCCTCCCAGAGAGGGCATAGCACCAACCAATCATGTTGATGAAAATGTACATTTAAAAAAAATGTCCTTTCCTAACACGGGATAGATGATTCGTAAATACAAATATTTAAACTAACAACAACCAGTTTTCTTTCTTTAAAAGTGATTTTTCTTTTTTAATCTATAGACCCAGCTCAGCAGAGTCAGAGAACTTTTCCCACTGAATCTCTGCATGAGTAGGACTTCCCAAGGCTTTGTGGTCTGTCCTCTTACACCCAGGAAAAATTTAAAAATGAAAAAAAAATTCCCAGAGTGAAAGGTATTGCTCCTATTTTCCACTGTGTTTGTTGGCCGGGTCTCCTTAGCAAAGAAGCTGTCTTTCAGTATTTTGGTTACATATCATTATGTTCCATTTAGTAAACCCAACTTACCAAAAGGAGGCTGAGGTGGCCAGTTTCCAATGTCCTGGTGCCTGTGACATGGTCTTATTTAATACTAATTGCTCTCTGTAAAATTTGGCCTCTTGAATTTTGTTTTTCTGCCATCATCATTCTTTGTGTTTCTTACCCAAAGGCTCCATCACTCAAGCATAACTCAGATAATTTATTGCATTGCCTCTGAGGAATTGATTTCCTTGGTGTGTTTCTAGAAGACTCAATCAACTCCCAAATAAAACTACAGAGGAGGGGAGGAGACCAGGGCAGGGGAAGAAGTGTCTGGAGAGGAGATCGGAGGTGGATGGGTAAGAAAAGCAAATATCTGAGGGTGCTGTTTAACCAGAAGACGAGATATTTTGCAGTTAGTATCTCTTTTCTTTTCTTTTCTTCTTCTTCTTCTTCTTCTTCTTCTTCTTCTTCTTCTTCTTCTTCTTCTTCTTCTTCTTTTTTTTTTTTTTTTTTGGTGGTACTGGGGTTCCTGGAAGCCCTTCTACCTCCGGGCTACACTCCCGGACCTATTTTTACATTTTTATTTGGAAACAGGGTCTCCTAAGCCTGAGCGCGCGGCTGGCTTCGAACCTGCGCGATCCTCCTGTCTCTGCCTCCCAAGCGCGGGGATTACAAGCGTGCGCCAAGATGCCCAGCTGCAGTTAGCATTTCTAAGCTGCTGAGAAATGAATGCTACAGGAGTATTTAGCTCAGTGTGTGTGTGTGTGTGTGTGTGTGTGTGTGTGTGTGTGTGTGTGTAGGTGACAGAGTGTGCTAAGAAGATATGGCCAGCTAAGAGGTGGGACCCAGGCAGGGGAGGCAGAGAAAAAGGGAGGCTGGAAAAAGAGTTGGGAGATTGGTGAGCTCTGAAACCAGACAGCATGGTTCTGGAAAGCCTTGGCCTTCCTGACCAGGCTGAGGACCAACCTCAGCTCAAGGTGGCCGTCCTGCACCTTTCCCCTAATGCCTCCTGGTAGGACTGCCTGCCTCTCTGGACTCCCATTGCAACAAATGTGCTTGTGAAATAATTTAAGTTGGCAAGTCACAACGGTTGGAGACACGCAATGTCATCCGCCCCAGGGAGCTCAAGCCCGCTGCTTGGTGTTGGAGTCAGTTTCTTTCTCCCAGAAGCAAGTGACTTTTCACCTCTGAGTCTCCACCCAGAGCACATTTTGACGATGGATCCAGGCGGGCTTCCATGAGCCAGGTTTTCCTGCCTGCCAATTGAGATTTGCCAGTGCTAATTTTACACATTCCTATTAGTTTTTTTTAAATGAGTATTTATTTTAGTTATAAAATAGCAACTGCAAGGTCATAAACTTACAGATCATGTGTCTGAAGGTGCATGTTTTATTTTTTCGTAGGGGTCTCTAGGTAGAATCAGGTTCCCAGGTTTTCATTAACCCTTATTCTTGGTCAACTATGCCACAAACATGAATTGAGCACTTACTGTATGCAAAGATACATGCTAGATCCTATAGAAGGGATGCAAAAGATCCAACCTTCCTTCCTCTTTGAGACTGGAAAGGAGTGGGAAGATGGGAGCCTGGGACCATCAAGCCCCAGGCCTCACTCACCCATTGGTGATGCCCGTTACCTCTGAAGACCCTCATCTTTTCCCATCCTATCGCCCTCTGTGTCCCAGCTAGCAGGAACTTCTCAGTTCCCAGCAGGGGCTGTCTTCTTTCTGCTCACTGATCATTTAAAACTGCTGATTCCTCGGTTTCAAACACCAGTCTTCTTTTAAACAACTCCTGTTCCAAGACATCATCTCTGACCAACCCTAACTCTGACTTTAACAGACCTCTCTCCAAAGTGTCCCTGGACTTTCCTATGCTTTTGGAATCACAGCACCTGTCAGCCACCCTCCCTTGCCATGTCTTGTTTTGTTGTTTGCAACTCTTGCCAGCTCTCTGCAGGTACGGATGGTCTGTCTCCTCTCCCCCTGTGCCTAGCACAGTGGCTGGCTGTCATGTATGGGGCTCAGTGAGATGGCAGTTCAGAAGGGAAGAAACACCAACTGGCAAGGAGGATGAGGGGGGGGGGTCTCTGTAGCAGCTCAGCTTCATGGCAGGGTCTTCTTTGGGGATCCTCTTCACCTTACCCACTCCTATTCTGGGATGGTGAAAATACACTTCTCCCTCCTCCACCCCATTACCTGCCAGGGTCCCAAGGAAGTCTTCCCAGGCTTGGACCGGTGAGGGCTGCAGGATCTCACAGGCCCCAGCCAGCCACGGACTCAAACACTGAGTGGCCAACCCTCCGTGAGGATTTTTAGAGTGGGTGTCAAAGCCTGATGGCTATAGGGGTTCCACTGGTCTCTGCCTTCCCCAAACCCAGGCAGCACCTCCTCAGTGCTCAGCCAGTGTCTAGGCTCTAGTATATAGTTATATAATTCTTATTTTCTTTTTCTCTCAATCAGTAGGCAATCACCATTTGGCTGGCAAGAAAGGGTGACCATACCCCCAGAGGTATTGGGTCTGATTGTTCCTCATTTCTTTGCCCTGGGTACGTGGGGGCATTCTAGCCATATTTGGAATTTATTATTATTATTATTATTATTATTATTATTATTATGTGTGTATGAGTGTTCATCCTTAGTGATGTGAGTAACAAAGGCCTGGCCTGGGGGCTCTGGGACCCTAGGATAGGGACTGGGATCTCTGAAGTGAGGCTGGAAGTAAGAACAAGTAGAAGCCAAAGATCTGAGCCAAGCTGGAGAGCACAGATAAGACCCACTCAGAGCAGAGATAACTCCTAGTCAGAAGGGCTAGAAGTAGAGTTTGTGATAAAGGGAGAAAAAAAAATCACAGATCCGAGAGTGGGAGTCGGGTGGAGCGGGATTGGGGCAAAGGCTGGTAGGATCCAGTGAAGGTACGCTGAGTCCTGGCTAGAGAGCCGGGAGGGGTGTGGCCCACAGGTGGATTGGCCAGCTACAATGGCTATTGGCAAGTTATATAAAAACAGGACAAGGTTCATGCCTTTGGTTAAGCTTAAAATTTCACAGGTGGAAGAAGAGGCACGTCACCCTGCGAGAAGGGCGGGGCATGCCATTCTGTTCAGGGTGGCTCTGTGGAGGTGGCAGAGGCATCTGGTCGTGGAGGTTAGGTAAAACCGATCTGATGAGGTGGCGGGGGTCATCAACTGGACTGTGTCCCAGTTGGCTGGGAACTGGACTAGAGGGTAACTAGGGC
Organism: Muscardinus avellanarius; assembly: GCF_963383645.1. Lineage (NCBI taxonomy): Eukaryota > Metazoa > Chordata > Mammalia > Rodentia > Gliridae > Muscardinus > Muscardinus avellanarius. The sequence goes on along the minus strand of NC_137801.1, from coordinate 24,732,145 downwards.
CGATTGCACTTGAGATGTTCAGATCCTGTGCTAGAACCTACCTCCAGGTAAGCTTTTATTAAAGCAGATTTGCCGTAGTACTTAGAATTCTCAACCACTGCACAGTGAGGAACAGGTGAACAAACTTATTTCAAACTTATTTCAAAGGTGGAGGATCTGAGGCTCACAGAGATGAAAAAAAGACCTGGGAATTTATAGTTACGGGAGGGTTGGGAGATGAGAGTTGAAATGGGCCATAAGGAGGGAAGACCCTAAAGTTCAGGAGAACTTGTACTTTGTACTTATTTTGTAAGCTTTTGGTTACTAAAAGTAGGATACCAGAAATTCTGTATTACTATCACACAGATGTTTCAGAGCCTAGGACCAATTCTGACCTTTTGACCAGGTCTTCCCTGAGACTTTGACATGTGGCGTATCAACAGATGCATGATTTTCCTCACTTAGGCAGTGAAAAGGTCACCAGAAAACAAAGATACCAAATACTTGGCCTTGAAGCCCAAGGCTGCCATCCACGTAACAGACAGGAATGACCAAAAGATATGACGTGGGATATGTCGAACCTTTTTTTCTTTTCTAAATAGTCCTCATTCCCTGCTCCACTCAGACCACTACCCTTAAAGCTGGAGAAAAGCAAGGGAGTTAGAGAGTTGGGTGCCTCTTGGGGTCCTGGGGGTGGGTGGAGTTAGAGAAGATGGACCACTTTTACAAGGATGGGGCTCAGGCAAGGAGAGGACCTGCACTTCACTTCTCTGGGAAATCCACTCAGGGAGCCCTCCTGGGTACCACACTGTGGCAGCCACAGGGTAGAAGAGGCAGTGTGGTACATCTGGGCAAAAGACACCTGACCCCCATCCCTGCGCCTCCCTCACCCTGGAGCACGTAGAGTTCTCAGCACACTTCCAGGGGATGGAGCAGGTGGGACACTGGAACATCTGATGAATGGATTACAAAACTGTGGGCTACGTACACAATGGGATTTTACTCAGCCATAAAGAAAAGCATGATTACATCATTTACAGGGAAATGGATGGAACTGGAGGACATTATGCTAAGTGAGATTTGTCAGTCACGAAAAATAAGAAATCGGATGCTTTCCCTAATATGCGAAAGCTAGGGAGAAATGGGTAACAGGAGGAACTCTAGATGAAGAAGGAGAGCCTATAGAGGAGCAAATAAGGCAACCTAACTGAGTGGATGGGAAGGGGAAAGAAGAAACCCTCTAAAGCACATGATGTACTTAAACATATCAAAGTCAGTCACTAAGCCAAGCATGGGAAGGAGGGCTGGGGAGGGAATAGGATGGGGATCCATGGGGTAATTGGGTGATGTGTGCGTGTATGTCTCCACAAGTCTTTTATCCCATGAAGATGTATGACTACAATGCACCAATTTAAAAAAAAATTAAAAAGAGCATCTGACCAGGGATAGGACAAGGGTAGTGTCTACTCTGACTTAGAGAGGGAACATGTTTGAGGAGCAGACAGGGACACTTCACACCACAAAAGAAGACCGGGGCAGATTGGGCAATAACATAGCTTTCCTCTCTTCGTGGATACTGCAGATCCTGCATTTCGCATCAGCTTCAGGGAGGGAGTGGGGACAGCCATCCAGAGCCGAATACACTTGAATATGGAAATGACTAAGAAAATTACTCCAGTGACTGATTTTTGCCCTGGAAGTAAGTATACTAATTTTGCTGCATTCACCAGAATGAGAGCTTGTGATAGAAAATAAACCCAATTGCAGAAAAAAAAATAATAAAGACAACGACATTGTGCAACCAGAGTCTTCTGTCTAGGAAATCACGCCCTTGTATTCATTTTTTGTCTTCTCTACTCCCTTCCCCAGCCCGAGTCCCATTCCATTCACTTAAACATGCTGAGCTGGAGCCCTGCACAGTGTGTGCGCCTGTAATCCCAGCACTTGGGAGGCTGAGAGAGGAGGAGTGTAGGTTTGAGGTCAGCATGTGGTCATTTAGTGAGACTGTTTCAAAATAAAAGGGGCTGGGAGTATAGCTTAGAGATACAATACCCCTGGGTCTAATCCCTAGTACCAAAAACAAAACAAGAGAAAACAAAACAAAACAAAAACATGCTGAGCTATGCTTCTGTTTACAGAACTGTGGGCCTTCTAAGAAAGCCAGAAATTCAGAGCCAGAAGATAATAAAGCCAGAGGGACCTTAGAGATCATTTTATTCAAGCTTGTCATTTCACCAGTGAAGACACTGGGACCCAGGGAAGGGACAAGACTTGCTCAGGTCCCAACACAACTAAGGAACAGAGCTGAGAGAGCCTGCTTTTATTTTTTTGTTTTCTTGTTTTTTTGTTTTTTGAAGTTTTGGGGATGGAATCCAAGGGCATTCTACCTCCAAGCTACACCCCCCAACCCTATTTTTTATTCTTTATTTTGAACAGGATCTCACTGAGTTGCAAAGGGCCTCACTAAACAGTAGCTGAGATTGTCCGGCAACTTGGATCCTTCTGTCTCAGCCTCCCAAATGCTGGGATTACAAGAGTGCAAAAGCCTGGTTCTTGAGCTGCTCCCACCACCCTCCTCCAGTTTCTCCCATCCCCCCTGTGTCCCCAGCAGTCTCCACTCCCAGCCTGGACAAGTCTAGGCCTCCAGCCGGAAGGCAGCTGTCCAGTCTCCCAGGCTGGGTCTGTGATCTGGAGCAGATGGTGTCAAGGACAGGGAGCAGAGGAGCCAGGGAAAGGCAGAGCCACCCTGCTTGGAGACCCACAGGCGACCCTCCTACAAAGTGACCTCTTGGCCCCAGAACAAAGCACTTCTGCAACACACCATGGATCACTGCTTGTGGGGGACAACATGACACATGCCAGGGATTCTTTCCAAGCCACAATTGCTTTGGAGCCACGGCAGCAAGTCTCTGCCTGCTGGGGCCCAAGAGCTGTCTCCAGGCTCCGTGGGTTAGAAGCACTGGCTGCCGGGAGACCACCCCAAACACTCAAGGAACAAGAGGTACAGCATCTCTGCCTTAAAGGTCAACTTGAAAGCAATGAGTAGCCTTACAAGGAGGGCAAATACCAGTCCTGAATTTACTCCACCAGCCCTGGGCCAACAGCTGGGCTCATCTAATCCTCACAGTCTAGTAGACAGGTAATTATTCTCTTCATTTTAGAGATGATAATGATGAAGTTTAGAAAGCATATGTGATGTGGTCAAGGTTACATTGTTTTTAAGAGAGGATCTGGGATTAGAACCCAGAACCCAGGTATGTCTCACTCTTGGGCACTCTGACTTTTCAAGGTGTGTGTGTGTGTGTGTGTGTGTGTGTGTGTGTGTGTGTGTGTGTTCAGCTGCAAGGTAGCCCTGGATCATGCTTCAGAGGTGCCCCACGTCTCTCTTCTAGGAGTCTCCTTCTTAGGATTCCTTCCAATGAAAGTCTGGGGTATCGAGGGAGGATGATGATCAGCCCCAGCCATTCTCTTGCAGATTAGAGGTCTGGAATCAGGGCTCCGAGGTGCTTGGCTTCACCTCTGGCCAGCCACTTCTTTCCCAAGGAGGGTAATCTTTGGGCAATGATTGAAATGGGTTCTTAGGCTTGCTGTTGTCTTAGCCTGTTTTCTGCCACTATAACAGAATACCATAGCCTGGATAATTGATAAAGAATAGAGATTTATTTCTTGCAATTCTGGAGGCTGGAAAGTCTAAGAGGCAGGTGCCAGCCTGCGGAGGGGGCCTTCTTGTCATGACATAATGGGGCAGGAGGCAGCGCACAGTGAGACAGAGCGAGCAAGCTCCCTTCCTCATCTTAACAAGCCACTATTGTCATCAGAGGGGCCCACCTGACAGAACTCAGATCACTCTAGTTATCTCTTAAAGGCCCTTCTGCCAAGTGCAATCAACGTAAGACTCTGGGGATCCAGTTTCTAACATGTGGACTTTGAGGGGGCACATGCATACCACAGTGTCCACATTCCCTTTGGGGTGTTTTCACCGCCCTGTACTAGGAGCTACACCAATGAAGGCTGATCACCAAGCAGCAGAGCCAGAGCTACATGAATGAGGCCTGCAGGGAATCTCATCTCACACACGGCTCATGACCAGCCTCCTCTTCATTGAACCGTACAGAAATTACACCTCTGTGACAAACAGCTCCCCAATGCGTAGCATTACTTTCACGCAACTCAGATAAATCATTGTTATTTTTTTTTCTATTCTCACTTGGAGGGTTCTTTAGTTATAATCTTTTGTTAGGGATGGAAATTTTCCTTAATAACATGGACAGTTTTATCCTTATACCCAGTGGCTCAACACATACAAAAAGATAGAGGTTGGCGCTTCTTCTATCCAACTCTCGGGGTCCTTACCAACCCTTACTGTAATCCAGGAATGCTGTTCCTGGAAAATGTGCTGATGAGTATAGTTTCTTTTGTACTAATTTCCACCCTTACTCAACACACACACACACACACACACACACACACACACACACACACACACCAGGCCTGAGCATGCCTTCTTATACACATGGAAGGGATTCTTTAACTGTCTTCTGGTTCCCGCCCTGAGCTTTGGGTGTTGTTCGGGCTCCAGGTGCAGGGACTGGGACCCTGAGGCCCATAGGGTCAAGGCTGGGAAGATGCCCTCTACCCTCCCTCCAGCATCTCCTCTCTGTCTACTCCTACAGCCTGAGGGCTAAGTTGTCCTGCAGTGACTAAGTGGGCCCAGAAGTGGCCAGCGCTGCTCAGAGCCACCCTGACTCAAAGAGAGTGTGTGGTCCCCTGCTACATCCTGTTCTGGAGGATGCCGCTCTCTCTTCCCAGAGCCTGCTCTAATCCCCGGGCAGGGAAGGAAGTCAGGAAGGGGAAACAGCTCTGGGGTTTAGAGCAAAGCCTGGCAGCACCTCCTTCCTGCCTGACGGCTTTCCTGGGCCTCCGGCAGCTCCCGGGAGCAGTGCATGCTGTTGGGGAGCCATCTTGGTCAATATCAAAAATCAAAGGAAAGGTCACTTGAGGCCACACTAAAAATAGGTCCGGTGGTTATTTTAGAGCTGTTTTTGTGAGCATTGGGGGAGCAAATCTTGGATTTTGCTCAACTTCCTGTCAATCCCACGAGCCTCGTCTTCCCCCCTGTGCTCACTCCCTTGCTAGCAGTGTTCAAAAGCTCCCCACTGTGACCTGAAGTCATTTTACACTCAGACTTGTACACACAGAGGCACGCACACACCAATGAAAAGGACCGTGCAGCATTCTTTACCTTACTTTGAGCATGATATGTGACTCCCTATCTTATTCCATTCTATTTCTTCTGGTCAGGGCTCACCTGGCGAACCGAGTGATCCAGTGCTGGAAGTAGCACCTGCCACTTGAGGACAGCATCCTTCCGTCTTTCTTTGCCTCGATGGATGGATGCTGTCACTATCCAGTTATGTGGCTGGAGCAAGCCACCTAAACTGTAGAGACCCTTTGTTTTTCCATCCATAGAAAGAGTATTGGTTAATACTTTTTTTGATTCCCCAGAGTTATGTGATTTGGTCTCTTTTTTTCTTTAGAAATTATCACCTGTGGTATTATTTCCCAAGCCGGTCCAATGTGGGGCTCGGAGTATCAACGTTAAAACCCTAAACTCCTCTATTAGTCTAGCAGTGGCATTGTGGGAACAGATGAACTCTGAAGGTGGACATGTAAAACCCCAGCGACCCACAAATCAGCTGTGTGACTTCCTTAATCCCCCAGTTCCTCGGCTTTCTTATCTGTGTATGGGGACGATACTATCTCATAGTGTTGATACGGTGGTTAAGTATGACATTGGCTGAAAAATCTATTCCACGGTATTTGGCATGCAGTGAGTGGATGTTATCCTTGCTACCATTATTTAAACCAAAAGAAAAGTCATCCAATGATTTATTTGGTTTGACTTATCTATTGTGGTGATCAGAATACCTGTCTAGCTGCCAAATCTTCCTTTCTTCTCTGCAAAAAGCCACTAAAAAAAGTTTGAAGTACTAGTATACCTGTCATGCCAGTGCTTGGGAGGCTGAGACAGGAAGACACAGGTTTGAGGCTAGCATGCAGCAACTTAGAGAGACCTAGTTTTAAAATAAAAATTAAATAAGGCTGGGAGTGCAGCTCAGAGGTAGACTGTTCCTGGGTTCAATCCCTAGCACCATGCACACACACACACACACACACACACACCCACCATCTTTGCCAAGTGTAAATGCTCCAGTGCCAGGAAGCCCAGATCTGATGCCCTGGATAAGCTCTGGATCAGCCATTCTTACCTGTCTGGCGGTTATAGTGGAGTTGACCTCAAAATCTCTTTGGAACCCGTTGATATTTTCCACCTTTGTAACCACTGCGTGAGGCGGTGAGCAGCGCCTATTTGCAGAACACCAGGTTGGTCGGTTCTTTTACTTGTTCTTTTTCTCCAACACTGTAACTTCTGTCTTCACTCTTCCACTTTCTCATCCTGTCTACCCCCTTTGGAAAATTTACTATTTCCCTTCTCCTCTCTTCTTCCCTTCTCCCTCTCCTTTCCTCTTTTCTGCTTCCCCTCTTCTCTCCTCTCCCCCTTCCCTTTCTTCTTCTTCTTTTTTTTTTTTTTTTTGGTGGTACTGGGGTTCCTGGAAGCCCTTCTACCTCCGGGCTACACTCCCAGACCTCTTTTTACATTTTATATTTGGAAACAGGATCTCCTAAGCCAGCGCGCGCGGCTGGCTTCGAACCTGCGCGATCCTCCTGTCTCTGCCTCCCAAGCGCGGGGATTACAAGCGTGCGCCACCACGCCCGGCCTTTTTTTTTTTTTTTTTTTTTTTTTTAAATTAAGGAATGAGTCCACCTTCCCCCTCAGATTTACTAAACTTTTTTGCAGAGAATTTTTTTTTCGGTACTAGGGATGGAACCCAGGGGCATTCTACCTCTGAGCTACACCCTAAGCCCTGTTTTTTATTCTTTATTTTAAAACAGGGTCTCACTGAGTTACAAAAGATCTCACTAAGTAGCTGAGGCTGGCCGCAAACTACGTGTGATCCTCCTGTCTCAGCCTCCCTAATGCTGGGATTACAAGCATGTCCCACCACACCTGGCGTGCAGAGCAATTTTATCAACACCTCCTTAATTCTGAGTTTTGCTGCTTACTTTTTTTTGGTGGGGGGAGGGCAGGAACTAGGGATTGAACTAAGGAGGTGCATTCTACCTCCAAGCCATACCCCTAGCCCTATCTTATTTATTTTATTTAAAAACAGGATTCCTCTAAATTACTGCAGTTCTTGCTAAGTAGCTGAGACTGACCTCAAACCTATGACCTTTCTGCCTCAACCTCTGAAGTATTGCGATTACATGTACGCCATCATGCGTGGCTTGAGTTTTACCATTTGCAGAGTATTTCCATGATCTTCTTGGTCCTCTTGAGAACCCTGTGGTTCAGTGGGGTAGGTAGAATGCCCATTCTACCAATTATAAGAATGAGATGTGAGTGACTCTCCAGACCATGCTTCTATCAGGAGCCATAGGCTCAGGGTTTCTCATGCCGGAGCCAGTGATTTTCTCTGTACACCTGTTTCTTGAACATAGTCTAACCCAGGAAGAGGCTAGTGGCAGCAGTTAGATGAATAGCCATGCATTCTGGGAGAGGGAACAATCATAGGTGAGCCAATTACACTCACAAATATTAATTATTTTTTGTGGGGATCATTACCCACAATTGTTTGCAATAAGCATAGAGAACATTTTTTTATTCATTCTGACCTTTACTATGATTTCTAACCACTGTATTTGTTTACTTATTTTTTCTTTCTGCTTTACCAAAATAGATGTTCCAAATATTTTGTCATTACTGTATCCCTAACACCTAACACAGGTTCTGGCACAACAAGTAAATGCTGCTTGAAAAGCATGGTTGATATATGACACAACGTGCCACCTGCGGAGAGACTGGGCCAGGAAGCTCGTCTTTATTTATGCGGCTTATTTAATATCCGTGTTCTTTGACCTGGATAATATTAATGCTAGGTCTTATGCACACAAAAGCAATGGGAAAATTGAGGTAATCCTGTGGGTAATTCAGGCAGAATGGACCACCCACTCTGACCTCAATTATCTGGTTATTTTAGGTGGAAGTAGCTTAAGACCTGAAGAACTGGAATAATTACCTCATTTCTCCACCTCGCTTTATTCTTGTAGTTGTAGCTGCAGACAGATGTGGAAATGCTTTCCTATTAAATATTGAAGACCTACGGCAGATGCACAACAGCACCCAAATATTGGCTGCAGGTGTGAATACACACACACACACACACACACACATACACACACACACACACACAGAGGCATGAGAAGCCCGAGTTTAAGAGAGTAACAGGAAGCAGTTCTGTAGGAGGCCACTTTCCACCCTGAGAAACCTCCACACCTGGCCTTCTGGAGTCTTTCACCTCCTCCGCTCAAGTGCACACTGCTGGGGCCAAGGAAATTGCAACTTGACCTTGGCAAATGTGAGCTGGCTGTGAGCTGGGAGCTCATGGGCAGAAAGGACTGGGCTGACAGACACAGGGCTGAAGGAGAGGCAGTCTTCAAGTCTGGACTTAAAAACAGAACAAAAAAATTCAAGCCCAAGCCAGGAAGTTGGGCTTTGTCGTGTCAGTAGTATTTAAAGATGTTATTTGGCTGGAGCAGCGAGTTCTGAAAAATGAAAAACAACTTGGCTTCCCCTCTCGCCCTTGTCTCCTCTCCCTGTCAGTTCCCAGCTCCGTCCTTCGGGCTCCTGAAGCTTCAGCTTCTGACGTTGTCTAAAGGCACCCAGAACTGGGAAAACCACGGTGCTTTAGATACAAGCTCGGCCTGACGTCTGACCTCCTCTGCGTTCCACTTGCTTCTGAGAAACTGGGGTGTCTCTGCTATCCATTAAGTGTCTGAGGCACCGAGGTGTGGTCAGAGTAGCTTCCTGTCATCTTAAGAAAGGAGAAATGGGGCCCAAAGAAGGAGAGAAATAGACGAGGAGGAGACACAGTGTTGCTGCCTACCACGTGCACTAGATGGCTGCTGGCTAGTTGCTCTGTGTAATTATTTGAAATTCAAATGACCCTGAGAAATGGTATGACAGGTGGTAACACCCCCATTTTACAGATGAGAACATTAAAGCCTCAGTGATCCACCGAAGGCCATCTGCTGAGTGGATGACCAGATCTTTTGGATTCCCAGACTCAACCACGTGTGGGGAAGTGATGGACTCTAGGTCGGTGAGGTGTTTGAGGTCTATGGCAAAATGTCTTTCGCCATTGAGCTTTGGCTGAGGCCTCTGTTAATATCCTCACTATCTCCCTCTTCCTTCTTAAAGCTTTTCTTGAGTTTCCAAGCCAGAAAGAATCACTTCCTTCCAGGCACCTTCAGTGTGTCTGCTGTGTAGAAGCAACCGTCAGGCCTGCCTGACGTCTGGTGTGGTCGCAGGGGTCTGGGGGTGGCACAGACCAAGAGCGGGGCATCTGATGCAGCCTGGCACCAGCTGAGAAGATACGTCTTATGTGACAAGACAGGGGACACAGAGCAAAGGAGAGTCCTTTCCACTCACAGCTCATGAGGACACTTGACGCCCAGAGGCTGCAGGCCCTGTTCTCCCCTGCATTTTGCTAAACTGAGATGTACCCACACCACACTTACATTCTAGCAGAAGGCCTCCATCCTGTTGGGAAATCAGTAATGGAGGAAGTATTGGGAGCAGAGGTGGGTGGAGCGGAATACATGCTCCAAGCTCTCAAAAAGCAGAGCATGCTTGTAATCCCAGGATTTGGGAGGCTGAGACTGGAGGATCGTGGTCCGCAGACAGCCTCAGCTACTTAGTGAGGCCCTCCACAACTTAGTGAGACCTTGTTCCAAAAAACAAAAAGCAGAGCACAAATCTCAGAAATGGTTATCAAGTGAATGAGTGACTTCATAAAGTTCAGTGCGGCTGCTCTCAGGAGCCCCATGCTTGGTACTGGCTCAAAAGAACCATGGGAAGAGGACCATGTAAAGTCATTCCCCAGCTTCCTCTAGTTTTAGCCTAAGCAAATCAGGCACTGGCTGATCTTCCGAGAACATCCTGGGCTGGGCCCTGCCTCTCTGCCCATTGTGGGTGCATCTGGGTGTGGGGAAGCTTAGGCCCTTACGTCTGCCTTAGGGTGATTATTTGCTGAGTTCTCTTTGATATGACTCCACCTTGCTAAGGGAGTAATGCAGAGATATGAGGTTGCCCTGGATCTTAGGCCTTCCTTCAAGCTGGAAAGACCTAACGGCAGTAGCATAGGTATGCCCGCATCTGCGGCTCCGTGCCCTGGCTCTCCATAGATATCAGCTTATTCTCATTGAACCCAGGGAACAAATTGTAGGTGCATGAGTGACTGCACACATGTGAAACTACATACATGTGAATGTGTGCCTCTCTAGGACTGATTTCTACGCCTCACGGTATTTAGACACTAGATTTTACTTGGATAGAGCTTTGAAGTTCCCTTCATTTTATAAATAAGAAAATAATTTATTTTAATTCATAGGATTTATATCTCTACCGGAGACAAGAAACAACAAAAAGGTGTGTGCAGATCTTCCTGGCCACCCAGGAGGAGGTGTCTGCTCCTCTGTCTCCTCCCCTCCACCCATGAGCCCTCTTCCACCACCCTGTGTTTTGGGCCCCTTCTTCTGCTCACAGGGAGCACCCCTCCTTTCCCCACAGACTATGTTAGAAACCAAAGGAACAAAAGATTTCTTGAAGATACAAAATCTCTGTTCATGGTCTGGCATCCCTGTCTGCCCTTCCCTCCCTCCCCGGCCTCCCTCGGGGCCTGCCTCTCCCAGCAGACACATACCCAAGTAAAGGATGCACTGCATCCTTCATGCCTTTTTCTCACGTAGCCTTAAAGCAAAGCTGGGAGGGTGATCTCATCATCCCCACTGCACAGGTGAGAAGGCTCAGAGAAGTGGAGCCACCTGTTTACAGCACTTACGGTCCCCAGCGGGAATGGGATTGGACCTTCGGCCTTCCTGGCCCCAAGTGTGTGCTCGAACCCCATGGGCTGGAAGTAAATGTACAGTGTCCCAGGACTTCCAGGATCCTCTGAGCCTCAGGCTGCCTGGCAGGAAGCCCAGGGCTGCTTGTTTCCCTCCGCCCCCTGTCCACACTCCAAAGACACTCAGCCCAAGCTGATAAACACGATACTTGTGAGGCAACTCTGCCACCATACGAGCCCTCAGAGGGCTCTGCAGAATCCAGACCCCCACCCTGCCCTGGGAAGTCACCATCTACACCAGGACCACCAGCTCTTGTACAACAAGCCGCCCCAGAGCCCTGGCTGCCAGCTGTCAGCACCAGCCGTCCTCCTCAGGAGCTAAGCCTCAGCACTTCCCAGGCCTGCAAGAGGCCAGGATTCCTTTCCAGAGAAACATTTCATCTCTCTGAGCCCAGAGCCTGGTTAATACCTTCATAGTTCATATTCCTCTAACTACGAAGGGTTTGGCACCCATGAAACTAATCCTTCCAGTTAAGTTCCATGAAAAGGGCAAAACCTTTCCCATTAAATACCAGCCCCCCTCCCCCAGTCCTTTTGGCCATTACGAAATTAAAGACTCTCCCAAATATTCTGGTGGCCTCTATTACAACCCAGATACTGCAGGTGCCTCTTGCAATGGAGAAGTTGACTTTCCATGACAGGTGAAGGGCTAGGTGAGGTCAAAACCTGGAGCCCAGGTTCTAGAGCTGGGTGGAAAGAGAACAAATGAATGTTAGCCACAAATGAAGCAGGACCTGGCAAACTTGCACCAACAGATCCTGGGGTCTCTTCTTATACGGAGCTGCTGTCTAACATCAGCTCATAAGAAAAGAAGGTGCGGGGTCAGGATCATCCTTGCCTTTTCCCCTGGGAGGAACCAGGTTGGAAACTAGAGCAAAAGGTCTTGCACTAAAACCAATCAGTAGGCGTTTGTTTCCATAAGCAGGGAAAGAGAGATAGTGTGATTTGGGGTGAACATGCAGTGAGGTGATTGTCTCACACTTAGGGACCATGTTGAGTGAGGAGCGCTCATCTGGAAGCACTAGACGTCTGCTCACACCTGTGGGGACCAGATTAGCTCAGGCATGTGCATGTCATCCTACTAGATGGAGCAGCAGCCTGGTTGCCTGCAGGACTGCCGCTGAGCCGGTGGTCACGTGACATGACTTCATAATGCCCCACATCTCCAGGTCTGGGCATCAGACCGGGCAAAGTTGCAGGGCAAACGATGCAAAGAAGCTGAGAGGCTGCCGCGTGGACCTCTGCACCTCTGAGCACCATGAGCCCTGTGTACCCACACTGCCTTTGAGTTCTTTTTTGTTAGATGTCTCCTCTTAGTATGTGCCTGTGGCTGTCTGGAATGGGGCTATTTCTCTGGTACAAAACAATGAGGCTTCTCTGGGAGATCCCATTTTGGAGTTGTGACCCTTTCCTATGCTGAACAGGATCATTTGCTAAGGTGGTAAATTAATTCTACAAACTGGAGGCAATTGTCTTCTGGTGCAGAAAGAGGGACAGCATGTAAGCCTCCGATGTGACTATACCTGCGCCGTGCGCTCGGGCATAGGGGTCTGGGGAGGAAGGCAGGGGCACTTTAGATGGGAAATTATATCAGGGACAGAAGGGCTGAGTAAAGCCAAAGGGCTTCCAGTAGGGAAAGCAATGGTAGCCCCAGGCCCAGGGAAGCTATGATTGAAACAGAAAACATAAAGCAAAGGACATCTATTCATGGCTAGTTTGAAAATGAATCTACACATGACTGGTTCTTTTTTGTTTCCCTTATAGTCTATTTGAAAGCAGACATAACAAGCGTTCTGCAAATATTTATACCAGCATTTTAAAATTCATTACTTTTTATGACAAAAATAGTACAATGTTTGCTAGGGAAAAAAGAAAATATCAAAGTAATGGATAACCAAGAAAGTGAAAGTCTTGCATAATTCCACCATGCTGGAAAGAAATCTCTAACAGTTTGGGGCATTTATCCCACGGGTTTTACTCAACACTTATTTATAAAGATGTGCAGGATGAAAGCTCGAGTCTGAACTTGCCTTTTAGCTGTCTGTATCGGGGGGCACTCTGCCAGGCTCTTCAAAACAAGGCTCCACAGTCTACCCAGTGGCAGCCACCTGCCTTTCCTGAGGCACGGAGTCCCCCGACCCTGAACTGCCTTTACAGGTCAGTAGTAGCCTTTCACCATAAGATATCCTTTCCTGCCATCTCCCCGGGTACTTCTCACTGGTGATTGGTGGGCTTCTGAGAGGAGGAACGTGGGTCCAGTGATATTGTACTGTAACAAGAAATATATGTAAAACCATCCTAAAACTACTTATGGTAGGGGAAGTTCTCATTCTGATATTTGGTCTTAATTTTGAAACTTTATAATTAAAATATGTAAGGGTACAATTTGATGTTTCCATACAAGTGTACACCTATATTGGCTGACTCAAGATAGTTAGAATATCCATCACCTCCTGAATTTATCATTTATGATGAGAATAAAAACCTCTTCTATCTATTTTGAAATATGCAGTACCTTATAATGGAAAGATCCTAAGTCCTTTGTAATTTACTGAGTTGTAGAAATGACACAGACCTTCCAAATCCCTTTGAGTTTCCTGGATGATAAGAGTATCTTTGTTTGTTGTTGTTGTTGTTGTTGTTGTTGTTGTTGGTGGTGGTGGTGGTGGTAGTGGTAGTACTGAAGATTGAAGCAGCGGGAGCCACGTCACTAATCCTTTTTTTTTTTTTTTTTTTTTTTAAGATAGGGTCTAACTATGGGTGTAAGTTTCCTAGGCTGGCCTTGAACTAGCAATCTCTTCAGCCTTCTGAGTAGCTGAGATTTCAGGTGTGCACCACTGTGACTGGCTAGGGGCACCTTTTATATGACTCTGAGTAGACTTCTGGATAGCTTAAGGATCTGAGCTTGTTGCCAGGGAAACCAACTATATGACTACATGGAACTGTCAATACCCATCTCACCCCATCCTTACCTCCAGGGAGGTGGAAGTGGAATTAATCACCAATGGCCAATGATTTAATCAATCATGTCTACACTGTAAACTTCCACAAATACCACAAGAGACTGGGTTTGGAGAGCTTCCAGATAGCAGTGTGTGGAGGTGACTGGAGGGGGAATCCCTTCCCTCATGGCTTGCCCTTTCTCCCTCTTCTTTATGACTGTTCATCAATATCCTTTGTGACTAATGGGTAAACATAAGTAAAGTGTTTCCCTAAATTCCATGAGCTACTCTAGTAAATTGACTGAACCCAAGGAGGGGCTCATGGGGACCATGATTTATAGCCAGTTGGTCAGAGGTAGAGAAAGCAACTTACTACTTGCAAAAATCCTGTGGGACGGAGCCCTTGGCCTGCAGGACCTGGCGCTGCCTCCTGGTAGACAGTGTCAGGACTGAGTTGAATTAGGGGACACTGACTTCTGGAGAAATGCTAGTGTGGAAGTGTTGTGTGGAGGGCAGGACGCACACTTGGTGTTTCCCACCTGGCACAGGCCCCTTCCCAGGACCATGATGGGCAGGAATGCCCTGGAGCACCTCAAACATTGCCTGTCCTCAAGGTTGGTCAGAGTCTAGAGCCCACCCTGGTTGCAGCCGTCTCTATCATTGTCTGGCAGAGAGAGGCACAGTGGGGGAGTTGGATGGTTCTTGAACACCTACTATCCAAAGAGTTTAATTACATTGAACCTTTTATCTTGAGGCTATGACTCACTCAAGGTCAAGCAGCTGGTAGGTGGGAGAGGCAGTTCTGAAGCCCACTTCCGGCTGATGGAGAATTGGAAGGCCTTGGTGTTGCTGGTTACACACCTGGGAAAGCTGCTTCACCTCCCTAGACTCGTTGTCCTCATAAAGCAAGAAAGTTCGTTCTTGACGTTGGCTATGTTTTAGAATCACCTGAGAAGCTTAGACAGATCTCTGGGCTCCTCCTGGGGCTTCAGATTTCATCAATCCAGGATGTGTCTGGGCGCCTCACCTTCTACAGCTCTTGAGCTGTGCCTGGGTCTAGTTCTAGGAGCCTAAACATGGGCAGACCAGCTTCACTGCCATTGTGAGAGCATGAGTGTTGCTAACCCCACTGTACTTTCTCTCCCTAGGTCTGGTTACCCGGATTTCAGCTGCCTAAGACAGCATTAGAGTCCCAAATTGGTGGAGTTGCACCTCAATTTCCTCACTTGGTGACCTCAGGAAAATGGCTTAACCTCTCTGTGTTTCTTCTTCCTGACCTATAAAATGAGGATAAAAATAGTGCTTGCCTCACAAGACTGTTGGGAGACTGACATGAGATATATCATGCAGAGGGCTGTGCACAGCACCCGTCGCCTGGTAGGCACCGCACCCCCTTTCCCGCTGTCTTTAGAGGCACCATCTCCAGCAATCATGGCTTTGCAGCATGACTTCCCTTGGGCTTTGTGTCTATAAAGCCTGGAAGCCAGGATCACACTGAACAGTACTTGATGTACAAGTAGGGTGAAGTCAGGGGCAGGGCGAGGGAACCCAAACTTGCTGCTCTCCTTTGCCTCCTGTTAGCTCTGTGGTCTTGGGCCTGTGGTTTTGCCTCTGGGAAGGAGCTCAGACACAGGTTCTCCTAGTTGACCATCTACCTTCTGTCAGGCTGGATGGCAGATCATACTGACTTCCCCACAGCTGGAGAAAAAGCCGAGGAGGTAAGTGGGTCAAGATCTGGCCAGATTTCTGGGCCTCTCAACCCAGGACTTTGCAAAGTGCATGGTACACTAAATGTGGACACCTGGTGGGCAGTGTCTGATCGCTACCTTGGGCAAATCGATAAATTTCCCTGAGTCTCATTTACACAGCTGTGCTGTAAGGTCTAAATCAATACTTTCCAAAAGTGAATTATTTAGTATACTAGTTTTGAAAGCTGCTTCTCAAAAAAATGAAAAAAAGAAATCTCAAAGGTCAAATATGTTTGAGGAATACTGTAAAGTCCACCTTTAATGGGCACATCTTAAAATATATATAAGTGTATTAAAGGCAGTGAGAAATCCAGTAACCTGAGGTACTATAAGCCCCGGCTCATGATCGAAGCAAAATATATCCTGGTCACCAGTGATAATAAGAGTCCACAGTTCTGGCCTGTTTTCCTCTGTGGGCTGACACTACCTCTTTGCCTGCCCCATATTTACTCTCATGACTGATTACTGTCCCTAAATCCTTTCCCTCCCTATACAAAGGCCCTGCTATCTCTGTTTATATGACTTTATACAACCTATCTAGAACATTCTAGTAACTTTTCTTGTTTTAAGGGCATCAGAGAAGCTGAGAGATCATGACTTCTTTGAAGATCAGAGAGAAACTACCCCAGCAGCCCATAGCACATTCCACTCGGGTGAGAGCTTTGCTAACACAGACCCTCCTGGCCCTGTCCAAGGGCTTTCTCACTGACAGAGAGGCATGATCCTATCACATGATCTTGGCCATGGGTTCTGCCAACTGTCCTTAAGTTTGTATGTCACACGCCTCTGCTGTGAGAATATGACTCACCAGTCACTTGGTGTTCCTCAATAAGTGTTTCTGCAACAGAACTGTATTAATTATTTTATATAAATATATTCACATGGTTAAAAATCTTTTGTAAACTAGCAAAGATTATATCTGGGCTCAGTTAAACTCCCGGCTTAATTGCAATTGTATTTAAGAAGACAGTAGGTTAGGACCACGGTGTTCAGGCTAAGGAAGCTAAGGCTCAGAAGCTGAGGAAGGAAGAGAGAGAAGACCATCATTTATTGGTAGGCTCTGGGTTTGGCTATTATCTCATTTAAGCCTTTCAGCACCCATGTGTAAAACATATTCCTGTTCTTACTCACCATCTCAGAAAGGTTAAGGAATTTGCCCAAAGATACATAGCTAGTTGGCAGTGGAGCCGGGATTAGACTTCAGGATGACTTAGCTGTATGCTCACTGTAGGCTTTCTCTTCTTCCAGTTGCAGAAGATGATTATCCTCAGCTTCCAAGTTTCACCTGTTCTTGGGATACCTAGGTAGAAAACAAGTCCTCCCTCCATGTGATCCTGGTCTTAGATCAAGTCACACAGCTAGACCAATCCAATGTGTCTGTAGAGACGGCCACAGTGTCAAGATGGCAGTTTCTGTTCGCCTGCATGGATGGGACTGGGGAAGAGGGAGACAGGCTCAGGCAACGCCTAGACCAGGGCACTGGGTAGGTGCCTGCCACCGTCAATCTAGTCCTTATCAGGGCCAGTAACTGGTAAGAAAGATATTGAAAAGGCAGATGGTAATGAAAATGGCATCTTGCCCCAATCCTGGCACTCTGCCACTGCCCTCTGGCCCTGCTGTGGGTAGGCTCAGCCTGCAGCCGCCTTTGTCTTTGGTTGCCTCATCTTGGGAGGACCTCAGGGGTGGAGCTGATCATGTCCTCGCTCCTTCCACCTGGCCTAGATGGATGCCATCCCTCTGTCTTGTCACAGAGTCTGCCTGAGGCAGGCCCACTTACTACCCCCGTGGGGAAGTAAGTCAGGCTCACTCACAGCTGCACACATCTGGGAGGCTCTGGAACCTTGGCTTCCTGCCACCCTGGGTCACATGCCTCATTTCTTTGCCTCCACATTTTTCCAGCGACGGATGGATGGGGGAGTGAGGGTTGATCCATGTCCCAGGCCCATGTGTGAGACCATGAAAACCAAGACTTTCTGGACATTCCATGGGTTGGCTGGGTAAAACGAGGTGTAGGGCAAGATATCTGTCAATCCTTCCCGCAGATTCCTCCAAAATAATTTGGAGGGCCTCTTAGATGCCTATTGCCAATAAGTAATCCAAATATGCAAACACCCTTCAAGCTGACAGCTAGCAACTTAGCAATTGTCTTCTGCACCATGCAAATATGAGCATCCTTAATTACTAGGCCAGGATGCCCCATCTCCTCCACACTCCAGGGCTCAGTGCCTGTTTCTCAGCCACCACCACCGCTAGT
This sequence comes from Muscardinus avellanarius, assembly GCF_963383645.1. Lineage (NCBI taxonomy): Eukaryota > Metazoa > Chordata > Mammalia > Rodentia > Gliridae > Muscardinus > Muscardinus avellanarius. The sequence continues at coordinate 24,714,198 of NC_137801.1, read as the reverse complement.
TGAGTTTTAATTATCTTTTGCACTGTTGCCTCTTGGAATGCTGGAAAGGAAATGCTCTGGGCCAGGGCCAGGCCTGTTGGAGAACAATGTGTATTCAGAGTTTATCTCTCAGCTGGAACGCTGGCCCTGGAAGAGGAGCAGTCCACTGCCAGCCCCGGGGAGAGGGAGTCAGTGCCTCTGCGGCACTTCTGGGCTACAGAGCTGCTAGGACTTAAAATAGTAACCTCTAGAGCTGGGCGTGATGGCACATGCTTGTAATTCCAGGGCTTGGGAGGCAGAGACAAGAGGATTGCAGGTTCTAGGCCAGCCTCAGCAACTTAGGCCCTCTGCAACTCCGTGAGATCCTGTCTTAAATATAAGAAAGACTTAAAAAAATGGGGCCAGGGTGTAGCTCAGAGGTACAATGTCCCTGGGTTCCATCCCCAGTACTGAAAAAAAAAAAAATATATATATATATATGGCTGGAGGTATAGTTTAGAGGTAAAATACCCCTGTGTTCAATCCCCAGTACTGAAAAAAAAAAAAAAAAAACCCTTGGAAACTTTTTAAACTTTGCTTCTGGGGTACCTCATTGAACAAGGCAACCGGGGCCTTTTGTTCTTGTTGTTGTTGTTATTATTATTATTATTAATTATTATTATTATTTATTATTATTATTGGTACTGGATATTGAACCCAGGGGCATTTTACGACTGAGTTACACAGCCAGCCCTTTTTTATTTTGAAACAGGGTCTTGCTAGGTTGCTGAGGCTGACCTCAAACCTGTGATCTTCCTCTCTTAGCCTCCCAAGGACTGGGATTATAGGTGTGTGCAACCATGCTCAGCTCTTTTATTGTTTTTAATTAACATCATAATGACAATTTTCCCATTTAATTGTAGCAGCTGGGCTATTGAGCATCTACTCAGAGCTTGGCACTGTGTTTTATATGCACCACCTCAGTCATACCTTGTACCTGGGTGAGGCAGGCCCATTTACTGACCCCATTTTACAGATGAAGGGCCTGCAGCTCAGAGAGGTTAAGTCCCCCTCCCCTGGCCAAGGGCATACAGTGGCCAGAGACAGTGCTGGAATTTGAGTCCAGCAGCCTGACCACAGGGTCTACTCTGTAGCAGTGACCTTCTTTCTCCCTCCTTGGAATTGGATGCATTTTAATTCTATGAGCCTGCTTAGGAACAGGTAGTAGAAAAGCACCCCAGACACCCTAAGCTTGTGGTGTTTGACTTTGCCCCACTCCAACCCAGCAATGTGTATTCACCTACTTCTGACTAATGAAAGGGCCGTAGAGGCTCAAAGTCCCCGCTCTTCCCACCACAGTGAGGCGTGAGAGCCAGGGCTCCATAGACAAAGCCACGGACAGTCAAAGCTCTGGCATGTTCTCCAGCCATCTCCACTGCGGGCTTCAGGAGGGAGCTGGCTGCTTGTCCCTCCTTTGGTGGAGTGGTGGAGAGTCCGGGTGCTCCAGGGATAGCAGGAGTGAGCGGATGGGCCGGCCCCAGGGCCTTCCCTCTCCTGCTTTCCGCTGCTGATTATTCTTCCCCTTCTTACCTTGTTACCAAGTTACCTTGGACCTGCCCTCCGTCCCCTCCTCTTGCCTCTGAAACCTTTCTCTACAGCATTTTCCAAACCATGAAACAGATAAACCATACCTTTAAAGGAACCCCTGGCCACATGTGATAACTTGGCTCCTGTCTCCTCTAAAGATATTTCCAAGTCCTAACTATTGCTCCCCATGGATGCGACCTTATTTGGAAATAGGGTCTTTCCAGATACCAGTAAGTTAAGGCTCTCAAGATGAGATTCCAAGGCTCTCACAGGTGGGCCCTAAATCCAATCACTGCTATTTTTAAAAAAGAAAGAAGAAAATAGGAAACACAGACACGTGAAACCCAGAAGGAATGACTATGGGAAGACAGAGTTAGAGAAGTTATTCTGCCACAAGCCAAGGCACACTGGAGCCTCCGGGGCTGGGAGAGGCACAAGCTTTTGCAGGGAGCACAGCCCCGTGAGCCCTCCACTCTGCCCTTCTCTCCTCCAGGGCTGGAGAGGTAAGTTCCCATTGTTCTCCTCCACCCACTTTGAGATATTTTGTTATGGCGTCACTAGGAAACACTAGGGCAAGATGTCATCAGCCAGGTCATCGGGAGGGTCCACGGAGCAGAGCTGGCCCTTCGCAATGCAAACATTCCAGTTGAAAACTTGAGGCTGGCCCAGGTGCCAACCTGAGCCCACACAGAGCTGTCGGGCTGTGTTTGCCTGTCTGGCCTCTCTACCTTGGAGGGCAGAGACCAGACCGTGTGCAAGGCTGGAGACTGATGCTTGTCCCAGCTGATCGCAGGTAGGACTGCTTTGAAACTCCATGGTCCCTTTGGTTCTGGATGGCAGCTCTGTTTCCCTCCCACCTCCCCTGGCCAGTACTCAAGCTGGATGGGAGAAAGCTGGAGCCAAGGAGGCTAAATAACTCCACACATTAGAGCGATGGACATTCATGAGGGGCCTCTGGATGCCCACAAGAAAAGCAGTCGGATGCTGTTTCCTCTGGAGGGGTGACAGAAGAGGGGTATTAGAACCTGGAACAGGAGAGGACACTGTCGGGCGTGCAGTGGCAGTGGGTAGAGCCATGAGGCTCCAATGGCTGGGGAGGAGCCTGGGCAGGACTGGCAAAGGAAACAAGACAGTGGTGGCCGCTCCTTCTCTGCTCCAAGGTCGTTAGCACACTACCATTGCTACAGAAGGGGAAACCTTGGCTACACCAACACTCTGTGTCAGCGCTTCATTAGGGATGCAGGGAGAGGGATGTGCCATGTGTGGGGTGAAGCCACATGATGGAGAGAGGGGACCAGACCATGAGGGTGTGTGGGGATCAAGCATCCATTGGGTAAACTGGGTAGTGTGGTACATGCCTGTAATCCCAGTACGTGGGAGGCTGAGACAAGAGGATTGTAGGTTTGGGGCCAGCCCCAACCAAATGAGTGATGCTACTTCAAGATATAAAATAAAGTAGTGCTGGGAGTGTAGCTCAGAGGTATAATACCCCAACTTCAATCCCCAGTACCAAACAAACAAACAAACAAACAAAAATTCACCAGATACCATGTGCCAATTAAAAATTTAAAAAGTCAAAAAAGAAATATTATAAAAATCTTGAGAATAATTTCTACTTCCAATCACTAAACCATGTAATGCCAAATTTGGCTCTGCGGTGTTGTGTGTGGATGTGTTCTATTACCCATTTTAGCCTTCGTTCCTGTTCCAACTTGGATGGATTGATGTATACATAAAGAGAGACAGCAAAAATAGCAGTGTATAAAATTGCTCTCAAGCGACTTGATGTTTTTAAAAGCAAGATACAAACCTGTACGTCCATCCCAAGCTCTATTTCCACTTTCCTATGTGTGTCTGTGGTTGTGGGTCAGCAGATGAAGGTCAGTGTGTCAGTAGTTCTGCCTGAGTGCTGGTGTGACACACTTTTATATTAACTGTATTGCTTTTCCCTGGGTTTCTAATGTGTAATAATGAGCATTCGTTTTTTTTTTTTAAAGTAATTCATTGAATTAAGAAATTCAATGGGGAAGAATGTAGCTCTGCAGAGTTCCTGGGGATTGGGGAGAGAGGCGAAAGGGAGGCCTGGATGTGAATGTACGCAGTGACCTGAACCTTCAACAGCTGAGCTCAGTGACTGGGGACTTGGGACAGCCAGGAGGTAGCTCTTGGGGGTCAAAGTTTGGCACAGCTCCTGACTCCCCACAGAGCTAGCATGGTATATTGCATTTGACAGATTTCTACTAAATCTCTAATAAATAATGTCTTTCAGGGGCCACATGGAACCAAAATACTTTATAAAACAGTATGTTATGTATAGGAAATCCCAGGCTGCACCCAACACCAAACTGTGCACACAGTGGAACCATATCCTTTTCAGTCCTCCTTACTTTGGTGGTCTTCCTTTCTTTTTCTCTCCCCCAGGGTCTCTTCCAAACAAATTCTGCCAGCCAGGCATGGGTAATCTCAGTTCTTGGGAGGCTGAGAAAGGAGGACCACAGGCTCAAGGCTAGCCTCAGAAACTTAGCAAGACCCCCAGCAACTTAGTAAGACCCTGTTTTAAAATAAAAAATAAAGTAGGGCTGGGAGTGTAGCTTAGAGGTAGAATACTCCCGTTTTCAATCCACAGTACCAAACACACACACACACACACACCACCACCACCACCACCACCACCACCACCACCACCACCACCACCACCAGGAAATAAATTCTCCCCAGTAACTGATCTCTGTAACCTTTTCTCCAAGATGTCTATTTCTCTTAATATGTAATTCTTGTTGACTCAAGTTTTACTTTTTTGGTTCTTTCAAGCACATCCTGCCTTTTGAGAGTTCCCAATCTGTTTTTCTCTCAAATAACAACCTTATTGAGATATAATTCACCTGTTACAAAATCCATCCCATTAAACTGCACAGCGCAGTGTTTTTTAGATTATTTACAGAGTTGTGCTACTGGCACCACCGATTCCAGACATTTTCAACACCCTAAAAGGAAACCCTATGCCCACTGCCACTCACTTTAATTCTTCTTTCCCCAAGCCCCTGGCTGTCACTCATAAACTTTTCCTCTCAATGAAATCCATTCTGAACCTTTTGTATAAATTGAATCACACAATGATTGTATGTATTCTGTGTCTGACTTCTTTCACTTAGCGTGAAGTTCTCAGGTTCCATGCATGTTAACACATGCAGTAGAACTTCATTCCTTTTTTGTTGTCAAATAATATTCCTTTGTTAAGGGCATACCACTTTTATTTATCTCTTTATCAAATGGCGGATATTTGGGATGTTCATACCTTTAGGGCCATAGAAAGAAAACTGCTGTGAATGACTACCCATGTACACATTTTTGTGTGATTTCACATTTTCACTTCTCTTGGATAGACACTTAGGAGTTGATTTGCTGGGTCATGGTCTTTCCAAGTGTAACTCCCCACTTTTAACATTTTGAGAAGAAAGTCAAATTTTTCTGAAGTCAAAGTTTTCTGAAGTGGCCGCAGCATTTTATAATCCCACCAGCAATGAATGAGGCTGCTGATTTTCCCACATGGGCACCAACACTTGTTACTGTCTGTTTTTTTTTTTGTTTGTTTTTTTTTTCATGTTCGTCCCCAATCTATTTTAAAACTTGATTTCCCCCTCTTCCTCCTTTCCACTGGCCTTTTGATGGGAATATTGTCACACTAGCCAAAAGGTAAAAAATGTCACCTGAGATAAACACTTAGATGTCTAAGTCCCACCCTTAAAAGATAGTTATTCCTGCTTGCTCCGGCCAGCACCAGCTCAGCCCCACGCCAGAAGAGAGTTTCTCCCAACCCTGGCAGAAAAGAGAATAATACAGAAAATGTTTCTTTCTTGGCTCCCAGAGAAGCTGCACACTGGGAATATATGGGATTTTTGCTCCTTTGAGAAATAGGAGACTTAAGCAGAGACAACAGAGTTTACACAATATTAAAACAATCCCTTGATGCTGATGCAGGAATCGGTCAGCAATCTCCTAGTAAGAAACATGTTATCTTTCTGGCATTAATTTGTCTTCTCCCGTGGTGGTCAACTCCTGTGAGCCTCTCCACCTCCTGAATGAAGACATAGAAACTCAAAGAGATTAAGTGCCTTGCCTAAGGTGCCCCAGCAAACAAGTGGTAGAGCCCTGCCTCCGACCCAGCCCGGGTCTCCTCACCTGCTGGCTGTTCTCAGATGCCAAGTCAGAGCACCTCGGGACCTTTCTGTCTCATCACTGAGTTGTTAGGAACTTCACAGGGACCCTTCCCTCTCCGCAGCCTGCATATTCCTTGCTGGTAAACTGGACACACACAGTCTGGGCCCCTCATCTGCCTGACCTGGGCCTGCAGGGCCTCCCCGGCCACGTGGGGCTGGTTTGGCAAAACCCGAGCTAGCATTTGCTTTGCCTGTTTTCTTTTCCACTTCATTGTTTCCATAGGATGTCTGCCTTCCCAAAATAACACCAGGGCATTCCAGGTAAACTCAACATCCGACCAAAATCCCCGCTGGGCTGCAAGAGGCTCCGGCTTGCCATTGTTTTCCTCCCTTCCTCTCATCATTCAATCCCCAAGGGTGGGTGGGAGTCTGGGACAGGGGGAAGCAGGAGGGGAGGGAGCTGGGCCAGGCTCTCCAGTTGACCTGCAGGCCTCTGCCCCAGGGCTAGAGGGCGCCCAAGTGCCACCTACTCACTGCTTATGAGTGTTTATAGAATACATTTGTATGTTTTCGGTGCATAAAAGTTTGGTGTACTTAATAACATTCCCAACTGGCTTTGTGACTCGGAAATCCGTATCTATGGCAAACGACCCATTATGCCCGTGAGGTCTTTCCCCTAGGCTATAACCATGGTTCTGAGCGCACAGGCCCAGTTTTCTCTAGATCCGCCAGCCCACGACAAGCGCACCGGATTTCATCTCATGTTTATTTTTCCCTCTAATGCATTGTGAAATTTCCTGTATTTTTCCTCGATCCTGATGACAGTTCATATCCAGAAGAGGTATTGTCCTCAGACTTGGCAACTTAGCCACATCTTCCTTCTTTTCATTTAAAAGGCAGAAAGGATCAACGAAAAAGAGATCTCAGCACTGATCCCCGTGAGATGTGACTGCTGCCTCCAAGGGGTCTCCGCCTTTGACCCTTCCCTCCAAGGAGAGTCTTCTCCAGCGGGGACCGTCCTCTGCGATCACATTTCAGGGGCAAATGCAGAATGAATGAATCAGATGAAAAATGAATCCCATGGATATTCAGTTTTACAAATTGTTTTATTAGGGAAGATTTCAAACATATCCAGAAGCAGACAGAATAGTGGAGGGTGCGTGTGTGTGTGCGTGTGCGTGTGCGTGTGCGTGTGCGTGTGTGTGTGTGTGTGTGTGTAGCTCTAGCATTTCACTTGCCACACATGGCTGGTTTTATTTCCTGTATCACCCCCCCACACACACACGACTTCCCTTCTCCCACCCAGATGTTGTGGAAGCGACTCCCCACAGTTCATTGTTCCTTCCCTAAGTGTCTCAGTCTGCATTTCTGCAGGCTACCTTTTAAAAAGTCTTAAACATACAACCTTATGACATTTTAAAAATTAAACAATTCCTCCGGGCGTGGTGGCGCAAGCTTGCAATCCCAGCACTCGGGAGGCTGAGACGGGAGGATCGCGCAGGTTCGAAGCCAGCCACAGCTACTTAGTGAGGCTCTCGGCAACTTAGTGAGACCCTGTTTCCGAATAAAATATAAAATAGGTCTGGGAGTGCTATATAGCCCGGAGGTAGAAAGCCCCTGGGTTCCACCAAAAAAAAAAAAAAGTTAAACAATTCCTCAGTATATTGGTTCAGGGTCCAAATGTACCCAATTGTCTCATCATTGTTGTTTGTGGCTTGGGAATCCATTTTTAAATGTTGTTTTGGTGGGGAAACTTGTCAAAGACTTAAAAATGTTTTTTATTGGTGTTTATCTTTTTTTTTTTTTTTGGTGGTACTGGGGTTCCTGGAAGCCCTTCTACCTCCGGGCTACACTCCCAGACCTATTTTTACATTTTCATTTTGGAAACAGGGTCTCCTAAGCCAGCGCACGCGGCTGGCTTGGAACCTGCGCGATCCTCCTGTCTCCACCTCCCAAGCGCGGGGATTACAAGCGTGCGCCACCACGCCTGGCTGTGTGTTTATCTTTTTTTTTTTTTTTTTTAGTGCCAATTTTCACTCAGAGAATTTGTTAAAATGAAGATTTTCAAACTCCACCCAGGTCTAGAAGGAGTCTCTCTCTCTCTCTCTCTCTCTCTCTCTCTCTCTCTCTCTCTCGTGTGTGTGTGTGTGTGTGTGTGTGTGTGTGTGTGTGTATTTGTGTGGTACTGGGATTGAACCCAGGAGCCTTCTACCTCTGTGCTACACCCCAGTCCTATTTAACTTTTACTTTAAACCAGGGTCTTGCTAGGTGGCTGAGAGTCTTATTAAGTTGCTAAGGCTGATCTTGAACCAGTGATGTTCCTGTCTCAGCCTCCCAAGCACTAGAATTACAGGTGTGGGCCACTACACCCAGCTAGAAGTTCCTATTTTTAAGCGGCATCTCCTCACATGCTGAGAAATACCCACCCACATGTATTAACATCCCGGTCCTTTCCCTTGTCTTTGGTTAACTCCTTGGCATTACCTCTTGTTACCTTGCCTCTGTTTTGATCCAATTGCAATGAGTTTTTTGGGGTCTTTGAATGTGACATGTTCTCTTTATCTGGACTTTGTGTCTGCCTAGAATATGCTCCATTTCACCCCACCGCACCCTCCTCAGTTCCTTGACTTCTGCTCATCGTTTGGGTCTTAATTTAGCATCACTTCCTCTCTGCTACCTTCCCTAACCTTGATTTTGAGTTAAATGTCCCTCCTACCTGTTCTCCCAGTGCGTTGCCCTGGCCTGTCATGACAATCATCAAGCTGCTCTGTCGTAGCCCTGGTCTTGCTCTGCTATCAGACCGAAAGCTCCCTGAGAGTGGAGACTCCATCCATCTTGTTTATTCCTATAGTCCCAGATCTGGCCACATGCCTAGATTCAGCAAATCATCAAGGAAACTGAAACCAAGTCCAGCTGAAAGTTCATTCCAACCACACTCACTAGGGACAATTTTGCTAGCAAAAGATACCCAAATTCTATTTGGGTACAGTGTAAAAATCTCAAGCATCCACATATATAGGCAAAGTACAGGCAAACTGTAAACATCTCTTTCCAGAATGTGATTATATCCTATTTGTTCATCTTTTTTTTTTCTGTGCTTGCTGGCAGATAATTAAAAACAACAATAATTATCAGAGAATTAAAAAGAATCGATTTTTACCCACTTAGTTCCTTCCTTTCATTGAGAATAAAGTGGTCTTTCTCCATATCGATGTTCGACTCAAGGACTACCAGCCGAGAGCTGAGTGCAGCCCTTTCTAATTTTTTGACATTGCCATTCACTCACGAGACAACATACAATCTATTTGACACTGCTCAAGAGGGTAGCTGCTAGCCACACGTGGCTGTTGAGCACTTGAAATGTGGCTTCTCCACACTGAGATGGGTTATAACTGTAAAATACACACGGGATTTTAAGAACTTAGTACAAAAACATATGAACTACCTTATCAACTTATTCTATTGATTTCATGGCAAATGATAATATTTTGGATCTATTTAGTTAAATAAAATATACAATTAAAATTAACTTCACCTCTTTCTTTTTACCTGTTTAATGTGGTTACTGGAAGGTTTAGAGCTTTCAGTTGGATAGTGTGGCCTGTACAGCTAGCTGTTCAATATCTGTCACAATTTCAACATCTGCACTGTGAGGGCAATAAAAGTCTCTTTCCTTTAGGATTATATTGAGGATATGCATATTAATAACTGTGAGGCACGTAGAGGAGTGCCTGATACATGTGCAGTGCTTTTTAAACTTTTGTGAAATATATAAATGGTGCTTATTACATTCAACATCTACACTCCTTATATCAGCTCAAAGTCTTTTGCATTTGCTGGTTATATCATGAGACCCTTCTAGGCAGCCACCATGGAAGCCAAGATGCCAAGAGTCCAGTGGCTGGAGATGGGGTCCGCAGTCAGGGAGGCCCTGACGTGGCAGGGGTCATGGAAGTCTTGGTGAAACCTGACCCTTATCCATGGGTCAGGAGATGAGGTGACAGCAACAGCAGAGGCTTTAACCATCGTACCATGCTTGGGGCTGGCGCAGCTGGGAATCAGGTCAAGTGGCCAAGGCCAGAGAGACAGGGCAGAGTGGAACTGAGGAGAGTGGTACACTGTCTCGACTGCCTCATACGTGCCCATTGGACTTCTCCCCTCTCACATCTCCACTTGGTCACATTTGGGATTTTACTCTTGGTTTTCATCTCCATTTCTATCCCCAGATCCAGTCCCTCTGTGTCCTGTCTTCTACAGCTCAGTAAAATTGCTCAAGCCTGAAATCTGGGCACCACGCCCCAGGGCTCCTCTTCCTTGGCGCATGCATCCCTCAAATCACGTTTCAAAGTCCTTGCCTTTGAGCATCTTTGCTAAATAGCCATCCACCTCAGTGTCTATCACATGGCTTTCATTAAATAGGTCTTCCTGCTTTCTCTCCAATTCTTTCTCTACCCAAAATAGGAATCCTCAAAAGCATCAGTCAAGTCTTGTCTCTTGCTGCTGTAAACCATCATGGTGGCTTTTAGAATGAAACCCAAAGTCTTTACTGTGCTCTACATATAAAGACCTCCACTTGTCACTCCTGTGTCCTCCAGTTCACCCTAGTGCCTTCCGTCCCCACTCTCTGCCCCCCGGCCTCGTTCTTTCCTTTCCCATAAAACCTGCTTTATTGTCTAGGGCAGGAATTGACAATATACTGCCTGCTTCTGCATTATAAATAAAGTTTTATTGAAACACAATTATGACAGAGATGTATGGGACATGGAACCTAGCATTTACCCATCAGGCCCTTTACAGAAAGTTTTCTGACCTGTTTTGGGGCTTTTGACTTTGCCTCTGGCTCTTTCCACAGCTTGCAGTTCAGCTGGTGCTTTGGCTTTTGACTCACAGTTTCCTCTTCAAACAGAGCTCCCTTGCCGCCACCACTGTAACTGGGGCTCCTCCCACCCCAACAGGCCTTTGTTAGCATGCACCCTGCTTCTTACGCCTAGCCCTTCTCCCTGCGAGGTTGCATATGTATCTGCATCTTCACCTGTTTACTGTCATTAATTCCTTTCACGCTCTATGCTCCTCCAAGGTGAGGAACAGCCCTGTTTGTCCACAGTGCACTCCCAGCACCTCCAAGAGCCTTCTTTTGCTAATAAACTCCTGTGATTTCTGCATTCACCTGAGCCTAGACCACTTCAGAGTGGTTCCCTCCCCTAACCACGCCTCTGGTTTGAACACTTGCCCAGGGATTCCTCTTCTGCTGAGGATTCTGGGGACAGGCTGGCTTCTAGAGAAGAGTCCAGTATGGCCTGAATATGAAGCTGGCTCTCCTGACAACTCTCAGCCATCAGGGAGTTGTGGCCTCACCTCGTGAGTTTTATTTCTGTTTCTGACAACCCTACAATTCCCTTACTACTCCACATACATCAGAAAATAAAAAGTGAGCCCAGAGTAGCATGTGTTCACCTTTTCATTAAAATGGCAGGAGGGAGTTAACTTGTTGGGGGAGCAGGAGACCCAGAGAAAGTGCTTGTGTTGCCTCCTCCAGCCACCAGGGGGCGGTGCATCTTCCAGGGGCCAGACTCCTCCCTGTCTTCCAGAGCACAGGTTGGGCAGTTGGGAAAGCAGATCAGCCCTAGCCCAAGGGCACGGAGAAAGAGCTGCTGGTGTCCCTGCTTGGAACCCAAGCTGTGTATGGGCAGAAGGAACCCATGGGCGTGCACACACTTCAGTAGGAGATCCAAGACCAAGTTAAGCCTTCCAGTACACACAGGCAGGCGGGGGTGAGGGGTAGAGCAGGAAGCCGCTTAGAGAGCCCCGGTGGGGATAATATAGTGGCAGAACCTATCTGGTTATAAGTAGAACTGACTAGAACCCAGGCCTCCTCACTGCTCTCTTGTGTCCTTCTGGGACATAAGCTTTTGTCCTAAACCGCTTTGGTGTCTTTCTAGGCACAGGTCAGACTTCTCCAGAAAACTTTCATGGGGAAGACTTGGAAGGAGCGCTGGACTTAACCTCTGATGGCCCTGGGCTTGAGCCTTGACCACCCAGTGGCCCATAAGTCCAGGATCCAGCCCCATACTCTTCCTCTCAGTTTCTTGGTCACAAATTGGGATACGAGTCCCGGAATTGATGGGAAGTTCTGAGGATCTGATAAGGTAGTGTCTGAGTGTGCCTAGCAAGACCTAGACATGCAGTAGATAAGAAATGTTTGGTCAGCATAGGGTTGGGAGAAACCAACTTAGCAGAGGAGTGGAAGGAGGACAGAGGCAAGACATGATACATCCATTGAGGTATAATAATTCATAATAATTACAAATAAGTTCTTTGAAGGGAAAATCCCCAACAAATGACACCTTCCCATTGCTCCATCTTGACCTTTTATAACTCCCAGACAGGTAGTGATTTCAAGCCAAATAAATGAACAAGCATTTGACCCCTGCTGGTGTGAAGCTCCAGTTCAGGTGCTACTAGGATGGTGGCCACTCCCCCAGAGCTTTTGAGGAGTCAAGGTTGGGTCTCCTGACATCTTCCATTCTAGAACACAGGCATCACTATTCCCTGTTCTTGTCTTTGGTCATATCCTTAGGAAAGGCATTCCACCCTCCTAGGTCATTTTGTAAATATCCTGTGGAACATCATCGTGAACTTTTACTTTCCTAAAAGGCTTAAGTGTGCCTATGCAAAATGTTGCTATTACCTGATGGATGGATGACTGGCTAGTCCAGTGGGGTGAAATATCATGATGGACATCAAGGTCATGGGTTTGATCCCAGGATATGTGGATTACCCCCCCCCTCCTTGGTAGCTACAGATGCTATAGTCTAAGCAGCTATCTGAGAACAGGGCAAGAGGGTCCTTTGCACATCCATTGTCTTTTCTGAAAGAATAGCTTCAATGCACAGGCCCTGGGCATTAACATCCTCTGTGAAATCAAAAGACATTATTTGTCTTCATGTAGGGCATTTATTCAAAGTTCCTGGAGACCTCAGAGTACCCTGCCTCCCTCAGGTACAGGTTGTCTACCGGTGCTCTGAGGAATCCTGGGTACGCCACAGAGTTTCTCTTGGAGGCAGAAGAACCTAAATGTGTAGGGAGCTGAGAGACCCCAAACTCTCCCTCCAGAGACGGCCCCTTTTTTGCATTTCTCTATAAAATTGTATTTTCTCTAACATTTCTGAAGCTAAAAATCACTATGCAAAATTATACATTATAAACTCAAAATGACAGCTACCAGGCTCTGTTGTAGGTGACCTACACGTGCCAACTTGTCTCCTACCCCTCCTTATGCTGATTTGAATAGGCGTGGCTAGCCCCGGGTCATGGACCAGGACACCAAGGCTCAGAGGAAGGAAGGAATTAGCTTCAAGAGCTAGGAAGAAAGGATCCCAGGTCTAAACCCAGGCCTGCTGTCTGCCTCTAGGTGCTCCTCCAGGCCCGGAGAATGATACTCCAGAGCAGTGCAAGCAACATGGGACTTTTGAGCTGGAGATCTGGTTGTGAGTTGACCTATCTCTTTCTACTTGAGTGATGCCTAATTAGGCATGTTAAGTCACCTGAGCCTTATTTTCCTCTCCCACCAAATGGCCCTGCAAATAATACCAGTGAGAGGAGGCACACGCCATATCAAATCCTAGCAGTGCTACTTTTGTGGTATCCTGGGAGAGCCCAGGCTACCTGGTTAGTACCCCTCACCCCTCAGTTGGCTGAGCCGGCACTGCAGCCACCAGACACCTCATTCCTGGTTACATGGGTGTTGAGGTGCTGAGCTGCAAGGTGAAGTTTCCTTGGGGGGGCAAGAGTCCTTTTTTGTTCTTCATCTGGGGCTAGGGAGCCCTAAGGCTGAGGATCAAAGTGTGTACTCTGCCCTCTCCAGGGTGACACATCCCTTCACCCTACAGCCCTCTTTAATTAGCTCAGAGCTTTACAGAGATAGCTTTTGAGGGCTCTTATCAGTGTTTCCTGATAAAGTAATTAATGGGTTTCTCTTCTCCACTTTTGCCCCAGAGGGCTGAGCTGGGAAGGAAGGTGCTAATTAGTTCCTGTGTGATTATCTGGTTAAAGCAACTGTTCCAAGTCTCTGCAGATCTTTCTGGAGCCCTCAACTCCCCCGAGTGAGGCTCCATCTCTATGTTTATTCCTTTTCCTTGGTGCCAGCTCTGCCCACAGAGTCCAGCCCCTTCTGCCAAATGGCTCTCCTACCACCCGCAGGTGGTGTCTTGAGACCCAGAGCCCTGCCTTGATCTCTGGAGCCAAGCTCAGGGAGATTCCTGGAGGCGCACGCACTGCAAGGCAGGGCTGGACTTCCCAAGCCCACCTCAATGGGAGAGCAAGGGCAGTGGGGTGGGGTAGAAGGATGCTCAGACGGCCCAGACGATATAGACTGAGTCCTGCCACCCCCTGAGCTGTGTGACAGTGGGTAAGGGATGATCTCTCCCCAAGTCTCAGTTTCCTTAGCTATCATTAAAGGGGAAGGTTGAGTCTACACTGAAGGAAGGCAAGAGAATGGTTTTGCCAACTCTGAAGACCTGGTTGGGATTTTGTGTTGAGGGTAATGAAGCATTGTCCAACATCGGTGGGAAGCTGAAGAGGCTGATCATGTCATCTGTCATGGTTGATGTAGATGTGGTGGGTCCCACCAGCGGTACTGTAACCATTTGGTAAGGGCATTTATCACTGTGCTCAACTGTGCTATGCTTTTCAGGATACTTAATGTCTTTAGATAAAGTCACTGAATGGCAATATTTGCTGATCACATGGGTGTTGGGGTGATGAGCTATAAGGTGAAGTTTCCTTGGGGTAGAAGGATAAGGTTAAGTTAACCAGAGCTGTTGCCCTTTTATTTATGGGGGGTTGTTCCAATCCCCGGTGAATGCTTGAAATTGCAGAGTATTGAACCATGCTATATCATGTTTTCCCCCTGTACATACATGCCCACAATAAAGTTAAATTTATAAATTAGTCATGGTAAGAGATTGACAAAATGAACTATGAATAAAAGGAAGAGTTATAAGACTATGTTGTGATAAAGTTGCCAATAATCTTGTGCTTTGGAGCCATTATTAAGTAAGGGTTACCTGAACACACCCACTACGGTACTGCAACAGTAGATTTGATAAACTAGATGGCTACTAAGAGGCTAACAGGTGGGTAGCATCTACAGGGTGGACACGCTGGAGAGAGGGATGATTCTTATCTCAGGCAAAACAGAGAAGAAAGCATGAGATTTTGTCATGCTATGCAGAATGGTATAAATCAAAATTGTAATTCTGAAATTTTCCATTTAATATTTTCAGACCATGGTTGACTGCAAGTAGCTGAAACCTTCCAAAGTAAAACTACAGATACGAGGGGACCGCTGTACTCTACACATTTCAAAATGTCTCTTAGGGGCTTTGCCACACCTGGTTGAGAACCACAGGTAAGGAGATGGCAGGATTCTTTTAGCTACAAGTGATAAAGACTATACTTGAAGAAATTTTAGCTAAAATAAAATATGCTTATTTAGGTTATAGAGAAAACATGACCTAAGACTTAAGCTACTTTTCTCCATCCAAAAAAGTTAATATGTCTCCCCTTCAGCAGAGCCTGCAGTAGGACAGGTTTACTATATGTTCTGATCTCCAAATCTTTTCTACTTGAGGGAAAGAGCAAGAGAGAGGAGTCGGTAAAAGGGCCCATGGATGTGAGTGGGGCACAGACAGTCCGTCTCCTAACCCCCCACAGCTAGAATATTAGCAGGGATTTAAGTATAGACAATTATGGGTGCAGGACTTGGAAGCTAGAGAGCGATGCCAAGGCTCAAGTACCCAGCAGGTGTTTTATATGGCAACAATGTTGAAGTTGAGAGAATTGGGGGGATGAATGGTCAGGGTGCAGGGTTTGGGATCCAGCAGCAGTGGGTCTGACGGCAGCGGTGGCTGTAGCAGCGTCCCGTACCCACTTGCCATGATGGGGGCTTGACTGGCCTTTGCCAGCCTAATTTCTGGCTCACACCTTGTTCTTTAGCCTTCCTGTTAATCCTGTGAGTGACCTAGTACCAATCTTCCCAATAAATTATTTTCCAGATGAAGTTAACCAGAGCTGTTTCCTGTTTCCAGCAACCTTAGTAAATTTACTCTGCTGGAGCTGAGTGTCTGGGCAGGATGGAAAACCAGAGAGCAGGTAGGGTGCTCTGAAGCCTCCTGGAGCTTGTGACAGGCAGCTGGAATCAGAAGCCAGAAGGGACCAATGGCCACCAAGGAAATTTTCCTTGATGGCGACTATACCAATGACCTTGTTGAAGATAAAATTTGTTTCAACAGGTGCCAACTCACTTACATTTAAGCTCTTTGTCTGAGGCGAGTTCCCAGCACCTCTATTAACCAGTGTTCTACCCCTTTGCTAAGCTCAAATTCCAGTGGCAGATGCGATGAGTCTATATTGTGCTCACTACCATGAGGACCCTTCCTTTACTACATAGGGTTAAATGTGTAGATGACTCCACACCTATCATTGACAGTTCTAGAAAAAAATGTAAAACAAGTGCCTGTACTTACAAAAACAACCACAGAAGTGCCAGGGTCTTTCCCTTCTCCCTGATCAACTAAGAGGTATTCAAAGAAGGTCTGGGTTTGTTGCTGTGGAATCTGTAGGTGGGGAGAGTCCTCTTTGCAGTGGAGTTGATTCTAATACCTTCCCCCTTTTCCTCCAGCAGGAAATAGCAAAAAGCAAAACCTTAAATGGGGGGTAGGGGCTAGAAGAAACTGTCATAGGAACAATAAAGCCTGCGGAGAGAAGAGATTGGAACATGAGATTGGTTGTTTTTCCTTTCAGGTCCTGGACTGTGGTTGGTTCTTCTAGCTTGCTGAATAAACGATCCAATTCTGCAGGGAATTCCTGAATGGGGCCTAAAAGTGGGGAAGAGCAAAGCCCTCAAAGTCTAGGAGGACTCAAAGTTAACATTCTTTCCTGAAAACTGAAGGGTAGACTGCTCAGTGGCTTCCGCTGCTCAAGGATACCACCTCGGGGACCTCATGGACACACACAAGTGTTCATGTTCACACGGACATGGTGGAGAGAAACTGGGGACAGCTCAGCCACCGGCACCAGTGACCACTATCATCTCTGACCCATCTGCCCAGGGATGGGATTCCTCTACTCACCATTCTTATGGTACAACTGGTTCTATGTCCTTAGTGTCTAAGATCAAGGTCATGGAAGAGGGAGAGTGGGCACCCAGTATAAGCCAACTTTCTTCTGCTCCACCCACTTATAAAACCTCTAGTCCTTTCTTCTCCCTCATCTAACACAGAATTCACAACCTCAGCTGCTGCCTCTTGTACAGGTCTAGAAGCACAGAGCCCCTCTAGGGCCATAATAATTATTAGACCCTTAGTAACAATAACAGTAATAGTGTTGATTATAATAGAAAGTACTTAAAAGCATATACAACTCGCTTATCACTGCTCTATGTGCTTTTTGCATAGTAACTCTTTTTAAAATCGTCTTTATGATCTTATGAAACAAGTGCTATACTCATCATCCCACTTTACAAATGGAAAAACTGAATCTGGTGCCCAAGACCACACGGTTAGGGAGAACCACCATTTTGGCCTCCAAGGCTGGACGATTGCAGGACAATTCACTCTGGGCACAGAGACGTTTATAGCACCCCACCCCCCACACCCCTACCCTACATAGGTAATTCAAAATAAAACCAGGACTGAATCATAAAAGAACATGAGAAAGTACAGCAGAATTCTGATCATCTCCCCTGATGACTACCTTAATGGTTTTTTAAAAATGAAATCTTTCCAAACATATATTTTCTCTACTGATTCTTCTACTGGGCTGGTATCTTAAACATGGTTTTTTCATTTCGTGGACACCCTAAGTATTGCTTTCTCTTCCTTCTGGCCAGAACAGCCCCGAGCTCAATGTTCAAAGTTAGGGGAGCGGGGAGGGAGTTGTTGCTGTTCCTTGGGAGCATGGAAGGCGTTTCATGGCTTGAATGGGGATGGCTTTGGCTCCTACCTGCAAATGGCAGAAGGACAGCTGCAGAGTGTGGGCCTGTGACGCTCCCTCGGGCACAGAGGACAACGTGGTGTCAACTGAAGAGAGTGTCCATTTGGGAAATGAAGAAGACTGCCCTATCCCTGTGTGTGTGTGTGTGTGTGTGTGTGTGTGTGTGTGTGTGTGTGTGTTTCTTTGGACACCAATTCTTCTAGGCACTGAGAGCACTATTCCTGGCCTCTTTGTCCCTCTTGGTATTTAAGCTCTGAGTGATTTACCTTGGGGTCCTTGGCCAAGCTAAACGTTGTTGGTATGTGAAACGGCTGGGGTGCTGTGCCATCTCTTGCCCACCAGGTTGGTTCAGAGGCTCTCAGCAGGTGAAGAGCTGGGGTGAACCTCAAGCTGTGACATTCTCAGGAAGTGAGTGTCTCTGACAGGTGCTTGGGCATCTTAGCTTTGCTCCCGCAGAGCCTTTGTGTCTCAGTGGCCTCATCTGAGTAGCGGCATGGCACCTTCTCTGTCTGAGCCAGGCGCTGGATGGGATGGCACTGTATGGTCCTAGCTCAGTTCAGAACTTCAGTTATGAGGCTGCAGGTCAGAGCTTCTTCCAGGCTGAGAGGTATGATCGCTTTACATGCTGTTTTCCAAGATGTGATGTGGGAAGGGTGGGCTCCCCCAGCACACCCCATCCCTGAGGATTCCCCAGGATGCTGGTGCAGGACACCCCTGAAGGCACATGATTAAGAGCAAAGGGGTGGAAATTATAAATGTATTGGCTACCAAAATCGCTGGAGCTACAGATAGCAGAGAACTGTGGGGAACCACAGCAGGAGAGATTTTCTCCCACCAAACTGTGAGCAAAGATACATGTCTGTTTGTCCCTGAGCAGACCGTAGGGTGAGCCCTGGTAGTGCCATGTTTCCAGGATCAGAGGGGGGAATATAAAGATACAGCTGCTGCCGAATGAAGTTGAGAGCAGATCAAATCCTTATAACCCGTTACATCTGGGCCTCATATATGGCTTGCCAAGAGCCTTCTTCCCTTGTAGGAAACAATGAGGGGCTAAAGAGAAGGCTTGATAGAGAAAAGTGTGTGTGTGTGTGTGTGTGTGTGTGTGTGTGTGTGTGTGTGTGTGTGTGAGAGAGAGAGAGAGAGAGAGAGAGAGAGAGAGACAGACAGACAGACAGACAGACAGACAGACAAGGGGTTCATCCAGTGAATAGAGTCTGAGGCACATTCTACCTGGCCAACTGGGGCCTTCCCAGGAATGTCCATGCCTACCTGCCCCCGACACCCCCAGAAGAAGAGGCTGAGGTGCACACGTCACTATTAATAGCCCACACATCCCAGGACTCTTTTTTGCTGGGCCATTTCCATGTGAGCTTCCATTGGGGTTTGGCTTTTGGTTCTCATGAGTTATTTCTGTCCTCTGTCCTCTGTCCCCTGCCCTCTCCCCTCTCCCCTCCACCCTCTGCCCTCCACCCTCTGCCCTCTGCCCTCCGCCCTCTGCCCTTCGCCCTCTGCCCTCCTGCAGTGGGCCAGCTGGGGGAGCTGAGCAAGGGCCTGACTGGTGGCACACACAGTCCTTGAAGAGAAGAGAAGAGCCGCGGGGGTGGCCGGGTCCCTCCACAGAAGCCTCCTTCTTGTGCTTGGGGAACTCCAGGTTTGGGGCTGTGGAGAGCTGGAAATGATTGGAGTGAAGTAGGCACCCAGAAAACTTTGAAGTGGGACATGGGGGAGGTTCTTGGGACGCTGTGACACGTGAGGCTTTCCCCAAGGAAAGGGAGGCATGGACTCCTCAAAGCATTAGGAGGCTGTGCTCAGAAGCTGCAGGACAGGGTTCCCCAAATAGTCTGCTCAGTTCTACCTAGTTTCTAACTTCCTTTTAATTCAAATCCCAGGTTTGCAAAAAAAAAAAATTGTTTTGGTCCTAGAGATTGAACCCAGGGTTGCACTACCTCCGAGCTACACCACAGCCCTTTAAAATTTTTATTTTCAAACAGTTACTGAGGGTCTCACTAAGTTGCTGAGACTGGCCTCAAATCTGTGATCCTCCTGTCTCAGTCTCCCAAGTACTGGGTTTACAGATGTGTGCTACCATACCTGGTCCAGGTTTACAATCTTGAGAAACGACTCCACTGTCCTGGGTCACTCTCAGCCTCACAACCAAATGTCTTACCAATCCTGGGTCAATTTTGTTAAGAAAGAGAGGGCAGCCTGTCGCTTATTGGCCACATTATTTAATGAAGGCAGTGACATTCGTCAGGCCTGTTCCTCACTACCTCTGAGGGATAGTGGCAAAGAAATGCCTTTATCAAGTGTTTTCTTGCTTTGGGAGAAAGAAGGGAGTAGCCAGCTGTAGGCCTTCCAAGATGAGATATTCCCAGAGAGCCGGGCAAGAGGCATGGCACTTAGAAAAAAGCTCTAGATCTGCAAATTTGGGAGTGGTTGGTGCACCATGCATTGAAGCTTAACGTGGCAAAGTGGGTGAGATCATTGGGAAACAGTATTGGCAGTGAAAACATAAGTATTGAACCCTGGGGTAGATCAAGTTTAGGAGTGAGGGAAGGAGAGAAATCGTGCTTAATTCAACTCTGCATCTCTTAAGCTAGCCTAGTGCCTAGGATGTGCTCAATGAATGAGGAAGGAAGGAAGGAAGGAAGGAAGGAAGGAAGGAAGGAAGGAAGGAATTAGAATGGGGAGGAAACTAATATCACCAAGCATTTACTCTATGTCCTGCACTGGAAAAATGTTACCACGTTTAATTGTCCCTGTGACTCCATAAAACCTTGTAGAGGAAGGCCCAGAAGTTCAGAGATGGTGCCCAAAGGTATCTAGGTAGTCAGTGGTAGGATCAGGTTTGATCTTGGCCTGCCAGGCTCCCCTTACCTTGCATCTCTTATTCTCTATAGGAGAAAAACCAAGTGGTTTCTCAGAGCGTAAGTACCAAGTGGTAGCTCAAAGGGGAAACAAGCACAAACTGAAGTTTGTTTGATTTTAGCATTTCTTTACAAAAAGTTAACGGAACCCCAAGAGAGAAGAAATTGACGGTTATAGATGGGGTCGGGCAGGGAGTGGCCTTGCGGATTTTGTTTTGCTCAGTCCTACTCTGTGGCATCTCTAATTTGATCCTCCGTTTTAGAATATTTGTTTAGCGCCTGCGCTTTGGCAAGGGAAGACAGGCAGGAGAGTCGTGTGGATGAATAGCTGGAGGCCTATGAGGCTTGGACTGCAGATCATGCATTGCAAGGTTATCTTTGGCAGGGAGCGGCAGAAAACTCTAACCCTGTGGCTTAAACAAGTAAGGGGCTCACCTTTCTCATGTAGTGGGAAGCTTGGCTCGGCAGTTCAGTGAGGCCCTTGGGAAGCTCCCTCGTCGCTTCCTTCTGCCGTGACATCCTTTGATAGGGGAGGGGGGCTTTATCCTCTTCATCATCATAAGATGGCTGTTGTAGCTTCAAACACTGTGTCAGGATTCCAGGCAGGGAGAAGGGAGAAATGGTGGGCAAAGCTTTGCCCGTTTATTTTGGTGGCAAGCCTTCCTCTAGGACTTCTGCCTACCTTGAACCAGCCAGAACGACATTTCTTGGTGCCTCACCTGCCAGGGAAGGTGAGAAGTTGGGTTTCCCTTTAACCATCTGTAGCAGAGGAAGGCAAGACAGAAGTAGATGACAAAGGGTATTGTTCCGTCTGAACTATAGAATCCACTGCAGCATTTAGTGAAGGTATAACTGGCCTATTGGTCAGGATGAATGAGAAGTGCCAGAGATGGGGCCAGTGGAGGGAACTCAACTGTGAGAGCCCTTGTTTCCAGAGTTGACTTGAACTGATTTTAAGAGGCCAGTTGTTAGTGTCTACAGGAGGCAGTCAATCCTTTCGCTATAACCCAGGCTTTGATATTGGCAAACAGCATGGGTCTATCTCTCCAGAAAGGTCTACTCTTAAATTTTTAGGAGAATCTTATGGGTAAACATGTTTCATTTTATTTTTTATTTTTGTTTATTTATTTTTGCTTTCTCATTGAATCCCTTCAAATGTTTAGGAGAATCTTGTGGGTAAACATGTTTTATTTTATTTTATTTTTTTATTTTTGTTTATTTACTTTTGCTTTCTCATTGAATCCCTTCAAAATTTTAGGAAAATCTTACATGTTTTATTTTATTTTATTTTATTTTTTTGTTTATTTATTTTTGCTTTCTCATTGAATCCCTTCTCTCTTTATCCGCTCATCCATCCATCCACTCATTAAGCATCTGTTATCTATATTCCAGACATACTATCTATGTGCTGTTTGTTTTTCCTCTCTCTCTTTTCCCCAGGCTGGGCCAAGACCTTTTCCAAACGTGGGAGCCTAAGGATGAAGAGTTATCTAAAGCAGTTGCTATTTCAGTCCAGAACTTGAAGTTAAAAATGTTCAAATGGAAAAAAACGTTTAAAAATATAGATGTGTATTTTTCTAAAGCCCCATTAAGCTGTCAAGGGTCCTTACTGTGTGTTTCCTTTCCCATCGTTGCTACTCGGCAAGGTATGTGTGTGCCCTAAACAGAAGAGTGGCCGCCCTCCTCCTCCTGCTGCGCCCCTCCTCTTCTTCTCCTCCTTCTTCTGGGCCTCCATTTTCTGGAGAGACTGCTGGATGGAACAGCAGCCTCACTCCTCCCTGGAGACAGGGACACCCACATCACCCACTGGAGGTGCATTTATACTGCCCGGGCCCAGAGTCAGGCTGTATCACTTACTAACGGTATAACTTTGAGTGTTTAATGTCTCTGGGTGTCAGCTTCCTGTGTGTAGAAAGGGAATTGACAACATTTCCTGCACCTTTGTGTTTCTGTGAAATGAAATTAATAGAACATGTAAGGCACCAGAGCAGCACTGTGATTCCTGTTGGCCATTATTGTTGCTACGGCACCCAGCACTGCTATTGTCTTACTGCTTTCTGTTCTGTTCCCCAAATTTAGAGAGCCTTTGCATAGAAGGAGAAGACAGACCTTGAGTTCACATTCGATCACTTTAAGATGAGAATGTTAAAAGAAAGAGACATTCCTGAAGCTGTCCCCACAGGTAGTGTGGTGGGGCTGGACCATGGCTTCCACTCCCTGGTCACAGAAATGTTTCTTAGGCCATCCTTCCTCCTCTCTTCCCAACCTACCCGATGCTTACTCCAAAGTGTTTCATATTTGTATTGCTTATAAATTTCCCAGCATCATGGCCTGTCTTACCTCGCTATTGTACAGAGAACAGACAACACACACATAGCTTGCTTTGCTCACTGCCCATCAAAGATAGTAACCAATGCCAATTGGAGTCTGAAGAGCATCTGCTTAGAAGAGATGCTTCAATAGTGAGGATGAAACAGGGCAGTCAAGGGGTGTGGGACTGCTCTCTCTCTCTCTCTCTCTCTCTCTCTCTCTCATCCTGGGGATTGAATCCATAGGCATTCTATCTCTGAGCTACACCCCCAGCCCTTTTAATATATTTATTTGTTATTTTGAAACATGACCTCACTAGATGGCTGAGGGCCTTTCTAACTTGCTGAGGCTGGCTTTGAACCTGCAATCCTGTTTCAGCCTCTCAGGTACTGGGATTACAGGTGTGCACCACCACACCCGGCTGGGGCTGGGCTCTTGACTCAGATTGGAGGCACTGTCATAGAACCCTCTTTCTTCCTCAACTTCTCCTTTGACTAAATGGAACATGGCTTCAAAGGAGGGATATACAAGAGATTTGAAGATCAGGGGACAGAATACCTAGAGTACTTTCTAGCCCTTGGGATCATACAGTTCTGATACTTACATAAAAACAGCATCATTTACAACCGGTAGATAGAAGCAGAGGAACCAGGTTCTGAGATGCTGTGAGTTTTCCTGCATATGGAGCTGGTGTGATCTAGGAGTGGCCCTTCCAGAGGGAGATGCAGACCTGACTCACACATCTCACTAGCTCACGGCATTGCATCTGGTCTCTTCACCGTATCAGATGTTTAAAAATCAAGCTGACTAATTAGATTTCTAGCAGTCTGTGTTTGCTATGAGGGATTCACATGGGTGTGTCAAGCTCCCAGCTTTGGAGAAGCTTGCAAGTTAGTTTGGGAGATGAGCTACAAATAGGTGAATACTTAAGTGACAGCAGCTGTAAATGAGAGTTTAGGACATGCGAGCATAGCACAGGGTGAGGACCCAATGGATTCTAGCTCCAGTGCTGGAGTCAGGGGCAGGAGCCTGCTCCCAGGACTACCAACATCGTTCTCTGTTACCTGGATGATCCTTGACCTTTCTGAGCCCAGCTGTCCAAATCTGTGGACTGAGTGATTGACCTGGACCCCTAATTCCCTGTGTTTACCAACCCAGGCCTCCACACTGCTCAATCAATAAATAAGGGATGCTCACACCCCCAGGCCTGTTTCAGCTCTCCTTTCTGCATCTCTGAACAACAGTCTGTCAGTTCAAGGCTACAGCTAGGCTTGTGGAAGGAAGACCCAACTACAAGTGTGGAGGCAGAACTTCTGGGTGGCCAGGCACCGTGCCTCACCCTCCCCTCTCCCGATGAGGGAGAGAAGAGAACTGGGAGCTGGGAGAGGACAGTGAATGGGCCGAGATGCAAGGGCCGGAGGGCTCAGGACAGGGTTGTCTGCTGAGGGAGTGCACAGCCTAAGCCCCTGGTTGGCTTCGAGACCCACAGAGAGTGAGAGCAAGAGCACTTCCATTTTGAGGAGAGCATGCTCAGAAAAACACTCTGGACTTGAAAACTGCTGTCG
The DNA here is from genome assembly GCF_963383645.1 of Muscardinus avellanarius. Classification (NCBI taxonomy): domain Eukaryota; kingdom Metazoa; phylum Chordata; class Mammalia; order Rodentia; family Gliridae; genus Muscardinus; species Muscardinus avellanarius. The sequence goes on along the minus strand of NC_137801.1, from coordinate 24,689,760 downwards.
TCTTCCCTCATTTACTTTGTTTGAAACAAAGGCTGAGACATTTCTTGTGCTTTCTGGCCCACTGGCCTAAAGTTGAGCTTGCAGACAGCAGCGGTGGTGACTGTGGCTCAGCCTCCCCGGGCACTGAGATGTCTGAACCTCACACAATTTTCATCAATACCCAAATTCATGTGACCCCACAAGACCAACCTCCTTCCTGCCTTGATCGAATGCTCTGTTAAAAGATTCTTTCTTAGCAACAGAAACCCCATTTATCAGTCAAAAGGTTTAGGCTGCGAGGCCTGGAATCCTCTGTGTGTCATGGCTTATATAGCCAACAGTCACTTACTAGTATACTTAACAAGAAGTCTATAGCCGGGCATGGTGGCACACGCTTGTAATCCTAGCATTTGGCAGGCTGAGACGGGAGGATCTTGGTTTGTGGACAGTCTCAGGTACTTAGTGAGCCCCTCTGCAACTCAGTGAGATCCTGTTTCAAAATAAAGAATAAAAAAAATAGGGCAGGGGGTGTAGCTCGGAGGTCAAATGCCCCTGGGTTCCATCCCCAGACCCACAAAAAAAAAAAAAAAAAAAAAAAGGAAGAAGAAGTCTAGAAGCAGACAGTGGTTATGACTGGTTAGTGACCCATGATTTCAGTGGGTTCTAGTGACCCATGATTTTAGTGGGTTCTAGGCTTTTCCTGTGTTTTATATTTGCCATCTCACAGTCAAGATGTTGGCCACAGTTCCAAACAGTGCATCCTCACCGGAGGGGTCAAAAGCAAGTGGAAGTGGGTAGGGGCCAAAGGTCATTTATCTTCACTCTCTCATGGATCGCAGAGGAAAGTGTTTACCAAACAGGATCCCTTCATATTTCATTGGCCAGAACTGGATCTGATGCTAACTGCAGACCAATAAATCATGGGCTAAAGCAATTGCTTTGTTGACTTAGGTCACTCATCCTCAGTGGAGATACCATACTAAAGGGGGTGGAAATTGGTTCTTGGTGGCCCAAAGATATCTTACTCTTTTTATGTACAAGATGTAGATATTCATACAGAATATAAACAGATATACAATATAGTTATAGTATTAAATTTTCATGGGAGGGCAAATTAGGAAAAAATGTCTAAAAAGCTCCTTAAGGGGAAGGATTGGTTTAGACTAATCCTGATTGATTGCTGGCTCCTGAGTACTTTTCTTTTGGCCAGGAAGTCAGAAGGATGATGGTTAAATGGTCATCAACAGCTGGGTGTGGTGGTACATACCTGTAACCCCATTTCTTGTGAGGCTGAGACAGGAGGATCAGAGGTCGAGGCTAGCCACAGCAACTTACTGAGACTCTCAGCAACTTAGTGAGACTCTGTTTCAAAATAAAAAAATTAAAAAGGGCTGGTGGTATAGCTCAGAGGTAGGGCTCCCCTGAGTTCAGGCCCCAGTACCAAAAATTTTTTTTTTAAAATAAGGCACCAACAATGTCTGCCACATCCTGCCTAGAAAGAAACATGTTCTGTGGGCTGAAAACTTGGCAGGTTTGTGTGTAGGCATGAAACTTCAAGGGCAGGCTGGATTAAAAGGTGGAACACTGACCTGTTCTCACAGATGGGTGGGGCTGGCTCATTACATGGGTAAACTGAGCTTGCAAGCTGAGGGTCAGAGCTGAATTCCTGGGGACAAAAATAGAAATTAACAAAGTGCTTGGGGGAAAATAATAGAGACATTTAAAAGAGAGTTTTGTGAAGTCTGGCTGTGTGCTGATGACTGTTAAATAACTCCAAAAGGTTTTCCCCCTCTGTGTGGAGCTCTAACAAGATAAAATCTATGATCCTAGGTCGTTAGTACTCCAGTGATCTCAGACCATTGAACTCAGTAAAAAAGTATAGGGGATTGGGTGTGGTGGTGCTCACTTATAATCCACGTACTGGGGAAGCTTAGACAGGGCGATCACAGGTTTGAAGCCAGCCTCACCAACTTAGGCCTTCATCAATTTAGAGAGAGCCTGTTTCCAAGTAAAAAATAAAATGGCACCGTGGGTATAGTTCAGAAGTAGAATGCCCCCGAGTTCAATCCCCAGGACCACATACCAAAAAATAAAAATAAAAATGTAGAGGGGACAAGTCTTCTTGAGGAACTGGATAACTCCTGCAAGTGCAAGGAATACAGGAACAAAAAGGGGTGGCTTGCCTTATTCTAACTACTTCAGGGTTTATCTCAGTCTCCCTGCGTTTTCCTTGGATGGTCAAGGCCTTCTCTACCCTTCACTGGACAACTCTTCTTTCAGTCCTGACCCTTCCTCTGAGTCAAGCAATATTCTCCCCTGTAGAGAAGCTCTAAGTTTCACTAAGCATTTTTTTATAATCTTTAATTTTTTTTTAAATTGGTGCATTGTAGTCACTAAGCTTTCTTTGTTGGTGGCTTAGGGAGCTGAGGAGGATGGTCCAATGGTGTGGAGCAACTGAGAGCTTCCCAGGATGCTGTATCCACCACTGTTTTTACCCACCCCATTTTGGAGATCCTGGAAATCTTGTCTTATAGACTCTAGATGCTGCCTAGATACTTGCTTGGATGGCTTCTCTGGGGTCGAAGGAGGTAGGGACAAGAGAAACCTAATTCCTGCCAAAGGACAATGGAATGGTGGTCTCTTCTGGGACTGGAGACTTGGAGAATTTACAGGGGTGTTCCTTGTTAGGTAGGGATTTCAGTGTCCCCTCTGCTTGCCTGGGTCCCTGCAGCCCACACTAATTACTCCACTAGCTTCACTAAAAATCAAAAGTAACTTTCTCCTGGGAATAGAAGTCTTGGCGACACTTACTCCTTTCTTTATGCTTTTCTATAGGCTGAATTCCCAGCCCTGGCTATAAATTTAAATCTCTTGGGAAGCTTTTAAGCTAACATTGCTGCCCAGGTCCCAGCCTAGATCAATTAGATCAGAATCTTGAGGGTGAGATGCAGGCTTCAGAACTTTTAAAAATTCCCCAGTGATTGTGAAATGCTACGCACACTGAGAAACTCTGTGTGTGTATGTGTGTGTGTGTGTGTGTGTGTGTGTGTGTGTGTGTGTCCATGCACATGCATATGTGTATTTTTCTTATGAGTGCAGACTTTATTTTTAAAATCTTAAAAGAAGTCACATACAGTGGTGCACAGCTGTAATCACAATAGTTGGGAAGCTGAGACAGGAGAATCACAGGTTTGAGGCCAGTCTCAGCAATTTAGTGAGAACCTGTTTAAAGATTAAAAAACAAAACAAAAAGCTGGGGGTGTAGCTCAGAGGTTGAATGCCCCTAAGTTCAACCCACAGTATAAGAAGAAAAGAAAGAAAGAAAGAAAGAAAGAAAGAAAGAAAGAAAGAAAGAAAGAAAGAAAGAAAGATCTTAAAAGAAAATGAAGCATTTCATCTTGGAAAAATCAACTCTATTTCTGCTCAATTCTTTTTCAAACTTAACTTTTACATATATTTGAAAAAATTTAATTTACTACAAAGGAAACTACTAAATGCAATGAGAACATTCATATTTTCAGTCCTGAGCTTAATGAGAAGTCAAGTAAGACATTAAAACAAAGTTGGTAAAATCATTTAAAATAAATATAATTTATATTTCACTTTTTAAAAAAATGAGGTAACTATATTTTCATGGCATTTTTATAAGAAGAAAAATAAGGAAAAGAAATTCTAAATGAGCAACAAGTCAACCAAACCTGTAGTTTCTGGTGGGCACCACATACCCTGGCCATGTGCTGATCTCTAAATAGGTTTCTTATTTCTGTACCAACTCTGATGATAGTTGTTTCTGGTGGAAGCTGAGATTTTGTAACTACATGTTTTGTACCAGATGTGGTTGTAAAATAGTAGGTATTTGGACTGAGGGCATTCAGAGAAGAAAATAGAAGCATAAAGGGTAAAGAAACATGACCGAAAATAGGCTTCATGTCCCCTCCCCTGGGCACTGGAGCAGCTGCTGCGGACAGGTAATTTGGACGAGTTAGCCAAGGGCCCTCCCTACTAAGATCAGGCATGGAAATGGCCTTCTTGGTTGAGGCATGGAGTTCCCCAATGATGAGGCCAGGAGACTGACCTCTGAGCCTGCAGGCCTCTAGGAGCAGGGGAGGGGGCCAACCAGCTTCCCAATAAGATTAACTGTGTCCCAATTAAAGATAGCTATGTGTTGGTGACCAAGATGGCAGTCACATCCAGTACGTAATATCTCTAAACCTTGCCTTTTAATTTTATCATGGGAAAGCTATATTCATAAAGAGCTTAACTAAAATTTCTTTGGGGGATAATGGAGTGAAAAATAATAACTTGCTAGGCCCTTTCTGGGCCCAGTATTCCTGTTTTCTATGAAACGTATCTTAACTGCTTCCGTGCCAAATTCCCAAACGTAATTGTTCAGTGACCTAATGTCATCGTCTCCATCTCCTTAATAATAATAGCATCCCTCATCTTCATATGAGGCAACAAAGACCTTGGTTGTAAAAGAGCTTTGCTATTGATATTCATCGGCCAATATTTTTCTCCCTTAAAATTATCCTCAAATATTTGCCCAAGAATGTTTTCCCTTCAGTAGTTCGTAAGGCTCTTAAGGGAAGGGGCCATGCTATTGATGGTTCTCTTCAAGAAGTCTCTAATGCGTTGAACTGTATTCAGTTAGTGCCTAAAGAGTGAGTGACGACCAGCCAGTGAGCTCCCTGAATAGCCCTTCCCAGCTACATTTACAGCAGGAAATGTCAGTATGACTGGTGTCGGGGCTGAAGTGAGAGCCAGAGGACCTTCAAGGGGTATCTAGTCCAGTGCTCTTGCTTTACAGAAACTGACACCCAGAGGGGTCAAGCAACTTGCTAATAAATAAAAGGAAGAATACGAATAAATGTGTTGCTCACCTGCTCCTGGGTGGTTCTTCTTTCCCCTGGATAGGCAGAGCCCTGGCAGCAAAGTGAACAAGGTTGGAGTTATTAAACTCCGTTTCAAAGGGAAAAAGATGTCTGTGTATTTACTAAGGAAGAACATGCCGATTCCTCTGTAACAATCAAGGCACTTAGCGATGCAATGTAGTATGAAACTGTCATCTCTACTTTTTGCAAAAATGGAACTAACTAGCTTACTATTAGGTTGGCATCCTCTAATATAGACCTTTGTGATGGAGAGAAGATGAAGACACCCAATACCAGCTACTCTCAAATATTATCCAAATAGCATCCCCAGGGTACACCTGGCACGTGGCCCACCAGGGGATTCCAGGAACCCACAAAAGCAAACAGGTCTGTGCAGCTGGGCCACCTCCCTGAGGGAGAACCGTGCCTCTCCCTTGGCCTCTTGTCCCTGCTCAGAAAATCCAGTCCAGAGGCCTTTGTGGTCCATCTTAGAGGGAACTAAGAAGCACTTTAGATCCAGCATCTAGTAAGAGAAGCTACATCTTTGTTTGGGGTACCCCTGGAATGCAAGCCCCCTGTGGAGCACCTTGGTAGGAGGCCTTTACTCCTCTGCTGCTCTGCAATACCCCCTCCCTCCCTCTCTTCTCTGTCCCCTCTGCCTGAGCCCAATTGCTGCTCAGTAGCTGCCACTTTCTGCCTGGCTTCTGTTTCTACTCTCCTGATGTCCTTGCTCTAGGGCTCCCCCATCTTTCCCCCTTACCCCAGCCAGCCCATGAAAGACAATGAGCACAGGCCTCTACATCCCGCACGCCCCACTTCAAAGCCCATCTTGACAACTTGATGTGCCAAGGGGTAGGAGGTTAGGCTTAGCCAGGCTCGAGCTGGGTGACAGAAAGCAAAGTATCTTAATTTTCTTTTTCTTTATGAGAAAGTGGGAGTCTAACTCAGGTTCTCATACATGCTAGGTAAGTACTTTACTACTGAGCTACATCCCCAGCCTCTTTACAAAACAATTATCTTGAGATAGGATCACCAAGTTGCCTAGGCTGGCCTTGAACTTACAATCCTCCTGCCTCAGCCTCTTGAGTAGTTAGGATTTCGGGTGTGCTTTACCATCAGTCCGTAAGAGTTCTAGTTGCTCAATATCCTTGTCAACATTTGGTGTTGTCAGTCCTTTTTATTTCAGCCACTGTAGTGGGGTGTGGTGGTATCTCACTGCAGTTCTAATTTGAATTTCCATAATGACTAATGATGTTGAACATCTTTTATATACTTACCTGGACATTCATCTATCAAGGATGTTATTTTTAACTTTTGAATTTCTTTTTGTTTGCGATGGGAAGACTAATATCTTCCTAACCCTCTTCAAAAGGGCGATAACATCTGGCATGAAAATATTTCAGGAACTCTGAAAATCAGCATGATGTTAGAAGATTCTTTCTCCAAAATGTGAAACTCTTATTGGGCAACAGACCTAGGTAGGACTCGTGATTTTCTCTCAGATATCACTTTGTTATCCTCACCAGTTCTAGAAAACTCTTGGCTCTCTCTTCCCTAATTTATGAGCTCTAAGATCTTTATTCTGGCTAAAGCCCATGAGTAACAATTCTTCTCCTTCCAATGTGACCAGGCCTCATTATTAAAGTGTGTCTACTTATGGGTATTTCATTTGGTCCTGTATTCGACTTTGTGTAGGGATGCTTGTCTTAAGTTCCTTGCATATAAAACTTCTTCTTATTCACTTCTAACCCCCCTGCAGAGCCTAGTTAGCTCTTTGAACATAGGTGCTTACTCATTGTGTGTTGGGAAGATGAGGAATTGATATCCCTCTGTATCTCCGCAGCCTTGAGCCATTCGTGAGTATGTGTTCTGGGTCTCCCTTGCAGCATAAGTGGTTATTAACAAATCCTTTTGAGTCTATGGACAACTTTTCTGTATCATGTCCTTACCGATCTATTCAAGTTCTTCATCTTTTCATGATCATCTTTCAGGCATCAGGGAAGAAATGCTGTCACCACATATTCTAAAGGGACATTTCCAGAACATAGCTGGTTGTCCTGGGAAGGATGACAGGAAGCAGAACTTACATGGGGGTGTGAGCACCCTCGTAGGCAGGGCAAGGGCAGCTCACACTTAGGAGATTAGACAGTGGAGGAGGAGCCTGGGCTGGAACTTTAGCCAGTGAGATTTCAGAGTTGTGGTGTTGCCCTCCTGGTCCAATACTATATCACCAGTGGTACAGGCTCAGGCCGAGGTCCACAACCAGACACAGGGCTCTAGGACCAAGAACCAGGCTAACATGGAAAACTAGGCTGTGGTGGAACAGAGAAGGCAGGAGGATGACCATGGCCAAACGTGAGCTCTATATTGTGAAGAATGAAGGACATCATTCATGGAGATCCTGCCATTAAAGATGAGAGAAAAGGTGCTGAGGGTGTCCTGATGCTACTACTTGGTCCAGCAATTGGCAGGAAGGAGGGTCAGTCTAGGAATAAGAGTTATAGCTTGTCAAACAAGTAAAAAAAAAAATGGGACAGGGAAAATACTAAAGAAGGGGTGTACACAGCAAGTCACTTCTTAGCCTCACTCTATAAAGAATGCCTACACAGCCCTTGTCTCCCCCATGTGGTGTTGACCCTTGCCTGGGAAGGCTGGCCCTTGTCCCGGGAACCCACTATCTGTACACCTGCCTTCATGTTATCTGTTTTCACATTAGGAAGAGAAGCAGTAAAAAATGAAAGACTGACCTTGCTCAGCCCATGCTAGTACCCTGTCCAACACAGCCCAGAGGATCCAGTGCACAGTGTGGCTGGCTGCTGGTCATCATCATATGCTCCTCCCAGATACTCCTCCCAGACCCCTTCCCAGACTCTGAAATGACCCCATTCACAGAATCTAAAAGAGCAGGGATGCTCATTGCCTCGGCCATCCTCTAAACAAGGATTTGTATCACAACGTGGACTGGAGATGGGCAACTTTGCCTTGAACTTTATTTTTGCTGTTGTTGTTGTTTGTGGGTCTGGGAGTGGAACCCAGGGGCATTTGACCTCTGAGCCACACCCCCTGCCCTATTTTTATTCTTTATTTTGTAACAGAGTCTCACTGAATTGCAGAGGGCCTCACTAAGTAGCTGAGGCTGTCTGTGAACCGCGATCCTCCCGTCTCAGCCTCCCGAATGCTGGGATTACAAGCGTGTGCCACCGTGCCCGGCATGCCTTGAATTTTAAATCCAGATGATTGGGTGGATTCCAGAAATTTCAGTGGCAAGGGAGACAGAATTGGGGTGATAAGAGGAAACTAAGACACCCAGCAGACCTCAGCCTAGACTTCCCACTGTACTGTGAGCCTTTCTCCAGTCTTATTTAACATACTCCCCTTCCTACGCACCGGCTTCGTTCTGTCTCCTAAAAATAGTCATCCTAGAAATAGCGAATCTTTATCACGCTCTTCAAATGGCTGATCTCGTTTAATCCCCACACAGCTCTACGAAGTGAGCGCTGTTATTATCCCATTCTGCAGTTCCTTGCTCTAGGTTTATAGCTGACAAGTGTCAGAGCTGAGCTTCAGAGCCGATGCCCCAGGAGCCCCGCTGACATCTACTCATTTATGCACCCATTCCTTTACCAGGGAGTGCACCAGGGACCCACGGACAGACACACACAGATCCTGCCCTCAAGAAACTCAGGGGCTGGTGAGAAAAATGCTCCCGTAAGCAATATTTACACTACATCACTACGAGTACTATAGTAGGGCCCCATGAGTTAGTCATGTTGTGCTCCGAGTATCAGCTCTGCAAAGTGCCCTTTTTTGTGTAATCTGTCTCATTCTACAGTCCCCTGTCATACTCTGAGAGGCTGACGTTCCTGTTCGTGACCCCATCTGATACCCTCTGACCTGCTTTCTTTTGTCCTTCAGGACTTGGCTGCCCTCCAGCTCTGTTCAGCACCCTATCAGGTCTGGGTTGGTGGGGAAGGGTCCTGAGATGGGCCTGGGTGCCAGTCCTCACAGCCCTGCCTCTGGCCAGCAGCTGGTCGTTGGGCTAGTCCCTTAATGTTAGGTGGCCTCGGTTTTCACTTTTTGTAAAAGAAAGTCCCAGATTCGATGCTCTCTGTGGTCCCTGTTTTATTAACAGGTCCTAGTCCTCAAAATCGCATCCGGGCAGGAGAAGGGCCAGGTGGTATCCTTAGATGGAATTTTTCAGTAGCCCATCCTTTCCTTCTTCCCCTCGCCTAGGCCCCCCTCCTGGAAGCTTCCTTCCTTCCCTGGCCACGCCTTCCTAGCAGGATCCTCTCAGGTGTGCTCAGGCCCCAGTTCCACCCTGGGTTATAGCCCAACAAGCCCTGACTCAGAGTGGCCTTCGAGGGCTCCTTTGCTCTCATCTGTGGTCCAAAGGACAGATCAGGCCACGAGTCCCCGACGGAAGCAGGGAGAGACTTGAACTCCTAGTACCCGGCCTAGGCCTGATCCACTGGGTGAGCTGGCCACCTCCCTGCTGTGGGGACCAAGACTTCCTTCCCAGCAGCAGGTGGTTAACTGCTGCAAGAGGGAGGCATGCTGGCTGTCACAGGCTCACACTCGCCCTCGGTGAGGCCAAGTTTATTATTGAATAGTGGCACCCAGAAACAGGCATGGGCGGCACTTTCTCTATAGAGAGGTCTCATGGGTACTTTTGTGGCTTGGGTTGTTATTCTTTCTTCCCTCTTTCCCCTAAATAGCCACGAGTCTGAAACGAGTGCTCATGCCAACACCGCCAGCTCAGTGCCTTCAACTTTGAGATTCAAGATGACATAACCGCAGGACACAGAGACTTACGGAGGAAAGAGAGTGTCCCGGGAATTGGCTAGCAGTGGGTCTGAACCAGTCAGATGCGCATGTCTTCAGACACTCCAGTGTCCGAGGTCCACAAGCCTTTATTCCTGACTTGTGGCCTAGGTGTGTCCTTCACGTTCAGCTCTGAAGAGACCCCCATTCACAGCACCCGCTGTCACGTTCACAGCTGACTCCACAGCAGAAGGGTCTTGAGTTGGACCTCAGTGTGTCATGGATTGCAGTGCTGCGGAAGGGAGCATCTTAAATACTTCAAGCCCAAGCCCTAGGCTTTGCTTTCTTCGAGTTCCTGACATTTGATTTGAGCCTGCTCTTGCAAACGCCTCTTTTGTCAATGGAAGGAGAGAATAGATGTGAGTACGGCTGTTCCCAGATTCCAGGCCTCTCAGTCAGTCTCATGAGCAGCCTTCCTCCCAGGGGGAGGAGCAGGTGCTCCACCTTGTATGAATTCTAAGCGTTTACTACATAGCTGCTGTGCCTAAAGCTATGTAGTGGGTCCCCCTGAACATAAAAACTATTTTCTTTAATAAATATTACACTATTTCCTTTGATAAATACTTAAATGCACTTACTCTGTGCAGAGGATGTGGGTACAAATAAGAGGCAAGTCCTTGTCCTCTGAGAGCCTGTGTTCCAGCAGAACGTGAAACCATGGCGAGGATATGAAATATGTAAAATATGGAAAGAATTGGTTTCTGATCTTTAAGGGGTTACAACCTTGTAGGGAAAATAGAACATGGTATTTGCATTAGGGTTCTCCAGAGAGAGGACAGAAGGAACGTGTGTGTGTGTGTGTGTGTGTGCATGTGTGTGCGTGGGGGGGAAGGGAGACATTGAGAGTGACCGAGACAGACACGCACATGTGCACACGCACACATGCACACACACACACACACACACACACACACACACACACACACACACACACACTCTACAGGGGCTACTTATAGGAACTGACTCACAGAGGTTGAGACATCCCACCATCTGCTGCCTGCAAGCTGGCTCCTCAGAAAGCTTCAGTATGAGTTCAAAGGCAGGAAAGTTAGGTGCTCTGAGGCCTGAGGGCAGGAGAAGATGGATGTCCTCGCTTAAGAAAAGAGAATTTTCCCTTTCTCCACCTTTTCATTTTATCCAAGTCTTCAAGGATTGGATGCTGCCTGCACACATGGGTGAAGGCAGATCTTCTTTATTCAGTTTACTGACTCAAAATGCTGATTTCTTCCAGAAATATCCTCATAGACACACCCAGAAATAATATTTTATCAGCTCTCTGGGCATCCTTTGGCCCAATAAAATTGACAAGTCAAATTAGCCATCGGAGTGATCTGATGGGCCAGTAATTTTTATATAAACACCATGCCTGATGATGCCAGCTCACCAGCCAGCCTTCTGTGGCTGGGAAGAATGATAGGCCCTGGTTCCATGATCTAGGCTGACAAGGATGTGCGGTGGGGAAAGCCCTGGAGCTCTGGGCCTGAGTCAGCCCTCCTAGATGGGATCCGAGGCTCTGCCATGTTCTGGCCCAGGGCTTGAGCAAGCTCCTTCACCGTCCTCAGGTCTCAAGGCTCCTCATTTACCTTCCTTCCTTCCTTCATCCAGTTGCCCTGAGGACAAATAAGTTAATACACACAAAAACAGTTAGCAATCTATAAATAGCACCAAAGTGTAGTTATTATTCTTGAGATGAAAGGTCAGAGTTCTAAAACATAAAATTTTCCAAATTTCTTTGGATTCCCAGGGACTAGAGAGTTCATACAGTGATAAATGCATTCATGTCAAAATTATCCACTGTGGCCTGCAACCAGACCAGAATCAATTTTAAGTGAAGTATGCAGCCATTTATGTGGAGGGTGATTTCCAAATTGGTGACTAGTACTTCAAGTCTCTAATGAGAATATTACCACTTTAGCTTAAGTTAGATGGAGTTTTTGCCACTTGTTGAATGAAAATACTCCACCTTAGTGAGAAGGAGGCACACACGTTCTCGGGCACAAGTTCTGAGAGGGTCATTCATTCTTTCTGCAAGCAGCTGCCGGGCCTGGGGCTCTGGGAAGGCAAGATGGTGAGTCTGTGGTGCTCAGGGAGCTACTGAGCTGTGGATTCCCAAGGCATCAGGTCAGCACTTCAATAGAGGGAGGAAGTACTGGGTAACTGGTGACAAGGGAGCCCCGGATGAATTAAGAGGAGCACTTCACCTGGACTGGGGGTCACGGGGGAGGCTGAGAAATGCTTTGGGGAAGAAGTGCTATTCACACCAGTAGCTACTGGGTGAGCTGGAATTTGCTGTGAAGGGGCAGGGTGGGAGTATGGCAGGAGATACTGGCAAGCAGAGGGAACAGTATATTCAGTGGTGCCCAGGTGGAAGGGCAGCTGGAGACTGAAACCAGTCTGGGGCCTGGAAGGGGAAGGGCAGGGGCGATGTATCCAGAGCTGATGCCGAGGTGCTGGCAGCCTCTTATCATTAAGGAGCCCTGTGCATGGTAAGCTGCGGGGTGGACTTCCTCCTTAGGAAAGGTGACCCTACATCCCAGTTTGTCAGGGACAGTCATGGTTTATGCCTTTTGCCCTATGAAATGATTAATAACACCATCTCCTTGCACTGTTCAAAGCTCCTTGGGTTGGATGATAAAGTATGTGGTTGCCTATCCTTCAGACTGCCGGCGGGCCTTGGAGCAAGGCAGTGGCGGGGAGGGTGTGCGGAGAGAAGAATGTCAGCTCTCTTTAGGATGTGGGCAAGTGTGGGCACAGACAGCCATGCTCAAGACTGGAGTGGGATCATTTCTGCTTTATAGATAACTATGCCCTAAAGACCAAAGGAAGTGGCTGAGTTCTTAGCCTCATAAATTATTTTCTTGGTATTAGAGGTGGAACCCAGAGGCATTCTATCTCTGAGCTACACTCCTCCACCCTATTTTAGTTTTTATTTTGAAACAGGGTCCTGCGAAGTTGTTGAGGCTGGCCTTGAACCCACGATCTCCCTGTCTCAGGATCCCAAGTACCTCGTAGATTCCCTGTGAGTACCAGCCATTCTTCCAGTCACCCAAAGAAGTTTAAAGATGATAGAATGTTTTGAATGGGACACTCTTGAGGTTCTAGGGTCTGTTTTAAAGTAGCAGTCAGGAAATGCCAGGCGTATGCGGCGGCCCCCTCTTAGGAAGGTAGGAAGCCAGCAGGACCCTCCTTCAGTGCAGGCTGGGGAAGAATGGGCAACTAAAATCCCTAACCAATCAAGGTGTCACTAAGACCCCCTTCCCTACTCTTCCAGCCCAGCCCTTGTAGGGACAGGGCCAATACTTTGGGGACACTGAGGCCTGTTCTCTTGCCTTCCGACCTTAGAAACTGGCCAGTACCCAGTTGCCCTGGGAATCAAGGGCCTCCTGGGTGTTCCGCTCCCCAAACCCCACTCCCAGCAGAGAAGGCCTGTTATCAGAGCTAATGAGGGTTACTCATGGCTTAAGTGCTGTTTCCAGCCTAGAGTTGGCGTTTCTGCGCAGGCTCTGTCTCTCCCACGGTAATTAACTAATTAATTATCAACAAAGAGGTGATGTAATTATGACACAGTGAACCAGGCTCCTCGTCCTCCCACCCGAGGACCCCCCTGATCTCTCAGAATCAAGAGAGCCCAGCCTGAGTTCTGTAGGATTTCCTGGGCCCGTGATAGTCACTCAGATGTGTTCAGGGTCTTTGCCCCAACCCCTTCCTTTATCCAAAGGCTAGGCTGGGGCTGTGTTGGCTCCAAGCATGAGACGGGTCCTGGAGAAACCCATTTAGTAACCGACTGCCCTGTGTCTATGCCGTGTCCAGAGTGGTGGTGTGCGGTCAGTCGGGAGGTTCCCTGAGTTTCTGTTTCCTCATCAGTAACCAAAAAGCGGACATATTATGATTGTAGAGAGGTCTATGAAGCATTCTGCAATGTTTTCCTGTACACAGGTGCACACTGAGGCCAGTCAAATGGGCTGGGCCTAGAATCCAGGGTACCAGAGCCCCTCTGTGAGTCATGGAAGGGGGCACCTCTGGCAGGCTGGTGCTCTCCCAGCAGACAGTGGACCTGGCAGCTCTCCACTCACTTTTCTCTGGCTTCCCAAGGTGGAAAGCCAAGAGCTCCATGGGGCAGAGGGCTAAAGGCTGGGAAGCTTTAGAAGGCATGACTCAGGACCCTCAAGAAGGGAGTCATCGATGTGGAGGCCCAGCACAGGGTCCAAGCATCCTCCTGGGCTGGGAACTGAGCAGCCATGTGGTGCCAGCTAGTCCCCAGCTTTGCATTATTATATGCCTTACCGCCTGCTCCATGTCCTTGAGATGTCTGACAGGACACTGCAAAAGCCTTTCCAGACCAGACTCTTGATGCTCCACCCTGGAATTTGACACAAAATCATCATGGAACTCCACCAGAACTGGCTGCATCATCTTCTGTTTGTAAAGTATCCCCGGCTCTGTGGTATGTGCCCCCAGGATGAGCCTCGAGCTGCATTCACCTCCAAATCCACAAAGCTCTTAGCACAGGACCTCGAGTGAGCAGCTGCTTGATCGAGCCCATGCTATCAATCATGGATTGTTTGCCCGACTTCTCATCCCTTTTCAAATCCTGTCAGTGTGATCTCTAAACGTGTCAGCATCACTGTAATGTATTCAAATGCAATTTGATTCTCAAAATTTTTTATTTGACATTATTTTATCTACTACACACTTCAGTGCATAATCCACATACTTGTCATTGTTAACAGCTACACTGGATTCCAGGGGCCCACTGTCCCATGCTTTGTTTAAGCATTCCCTGATTGTTGGACATTTGGGTGGCCTCCAGTGTCGAGCACTATAAATAGTACCGCAGGGCCACCTGGCTTTTCTCCCCTTCACCTGGATACACAGAGATGGGTGGGATGGGGGAGGAACCCCTTCTTCCCTATGTTCCCCAAAAGGCTCCTTTTCACTCGACTTTCCTGGGCTGGGGGAAGCAGAGGTTAATGCTTGCTGCCTCTGTCACAGACAGGCCAATAAATCAGACTGTCATTGGAAGTCTCCTCATATGGCCTGTGAAGCCCCTAGGAAGAGTGTTCAGCTGCCTGGAGCCTCTGGATCCTGAGAGCTGTTTGCTCTGCAGCTGACTTCTCAGGTATGGTGGCCTTGTTGGGACATCTCATCAGACCGGCTCTACGGCAGACATGATAACGTGGCTTGGATTCCTGGCAGGCTATACTGGGAATCGCAGAACATCTGAGGTGAAAGGTGACCTTTTCACTTTACAGTTGAGGACATAGAGGGCCAGAGAGGGGAGGTGACCTTCTCAAGATCACTTGGCTATTGGCAGCAGAGCTAGGCCAGGATCTGAGGCTCGCCCATACCCATGCTAGGCTAGAGCATTACTTAGCCGTCCCAGCGGGGCATGTTTACAGATTACTCACCAGAGCTCAGGTGCTGGCTCTCAATAAATGGAACTATAGATTTAACATAACCCCAACCAAAACCACAGTCTGATTCTTTGTAGATATAGCAAGTGGATTCTAAATTTTATATGGGAAGTTAAAGCCAAAGCAAATTTGAAACAGAACAAAGTTGGATATTCATGCTACCTGATACCATAAAACTACAGTAATCATGACAGTGGGGCATTAACCTAAAGATGGGTCAACTGCGTAGATATAGACTAACACAAAAATGGTTGATTTCTGTTTGACAACGATATGATGGCAATTCAGGGAAGAAAGGACAGTCTTTTTAATTAATGGTGCCATAGCCACTAGGTGTCCTATATAAAAACAATAAACCTCACCGGGAGTGGTGGCGCACGCTTGTAATCCCCGCGCTTGGGAGGCAGAGACAGGAGGATCACACAGGTTCGAAGCCAGCTGCGCGCGATAGCTTAGGAGACCCTGTTTCCAAAAAATATATAAAAATAGGTCTGGGAGTGTAGCCTGGAGGTAGAAGGGCTTCCAGGAACCCTGGTACCACCAAAAAAAAAAAATAAAAAAAAATAACTTATACCTCATACCTTATTCAAAAGTGAACTTAGATCATAAAACCAGATGTGAAATAACAATATAACTATAAAACTATAAACTATGGTTTTATGCAACTATAAAACTCTTAGAAGAAAACAGGAGAAAAGTCTTTGTGCTCTTAGGTTAGGAAAAAAGTTCTTAACTATGGCATCCAAAGCATGATCACTAAAAGAAAAAGAATTGATAAATTGGATTTTGGCCAAATTAAACACTTTTATGCTTGTGAAGTACATCTTAGTGAGAAGAAAATATTAGTAAAAAGTATTTGCAGATCACATATTAGACAATAGACATAAATAGAATATAAAAAATCCTGCCGGGTGTGGTGGCGCACGCTTGTAATCCCCGCACTTGGGAGGCGGAGACAGGAGGATCGCACAGGTTCAAAGCCAGCTGCGCTGGCTTAAGAAACCCTGTTTCCAAATAAAATATAAAATAGGTCTGGGAGTATAGCCCGGAGGTAGAAGGGTTTCCAGGAACCCAGTATCACAGTATCACACACACACACACAAATATATATATATATATATATATATATATATATATATTCCTTAGAACTCAGTAAGAACAGAAAGAATCACATTTTTAAATGGACAAAAGATTTAGAGATAGGTTCTGCTAAATAAGACAATGAACATGTGAAAAGATGCTTGAGCACATATGTATCATATATGTATTAGGATGGCTAAAAATACTGATAATGTCAGTTGCTGGCAAAGATTTGAACCAACAGAAACTTTTATGTTTGCTGGTGATGCAAAATGGTATAGGCATTAGGGAAGATAGTTGGGTTATTTCTTAAAAAGTTAAAAATATATTTACCATACAACACAGCAATCCCACCTCTAGATATTTATATTTCAGAAATGAAAACTTAGGTTAACACAAAAACCTATACACCAATGTGTATAGCAGCACTATTCATTATATCCAAACTTTGAAAAAAGCCAAATGCCCCGCATTAAATGAATAGATAAATGGACTGTAATACAACCATACAATGGGATATGACTTTGCAATAAAGAGAAATGAACTCTTGATATACACAACAACTTGAATGAACTTCAAATGTGTGATGCTAAGTGAAAAATGCCAGTCTCAGCCGGGCGTGGTGGTACACACTTGTAATCCTAGTACTTGGGAGGCTGAGACCGGAGGATTGCAGGTTTGCGACCAACCTCTGCTACTTAGTGAGACCCTCTTTCAAAATAAACAATAAAAATAGAGCTGGGGGTGTAGCTCGGAGGTAGAATACCCCTAAGTCCAATCCCCAGTAACACACACACACACACACACACACACACACACACACACTGCCATTCTCAAAAGGCTACGTACTGTATAACTATTTATATTGCATTCTGGAAGGCAAAATTATAGTGACAGAAAATAGATTAGCGGTTGACCAGGCTTTGGGATGAAGGGAGGGTCTGAATGCAAAAGAGTAGCATCAGGAAACTTCTTGTGGCATTGGAGTTGTTCTTTGTCTTGTTAGTGGTGATGATTACAACAATCTGTGTATATATTAAAACTCAGAGAACTATAAAGCTAGGAAATTGACTTCTACTGGTACACAAGTTTAAAGCACAAAGAGCTGTCAAAGTCCTTTTGTATTATTAACTTATCTGAGTCTCCTAACTGCACGTAATGAATTCAATGGACATTTTGAAGGAGGAATGGAGACTTTATTCATTTGCTAATATAGGAAATGTTTACAGGTCCTTACTATGAGCACTGGCAGAAAGCAACGTCTTAATGTAAGAACATTCCCATTCCAGTAGGTAATTCTTCTGGAGACTAAATTGCCCTACCCTGTCCCTAGAGCTTATTATTTTCCATTTCAACCCTGTCCCCAGAGAGCCACCTCCTGCGGCAGCTTACTAGTCACCCCAGGACCGGGCTCTGGTCTCTGTAGAGACAATCTTTGGGTCCTCGAATGCTATACCAAGAAGTAGGGAGCCTGGCAGTAGCAGGTTTCCGTGTATCTTGTCCACAGTCTGCCTGGGACATCCTCTGTCAAGGTGGCATTTAGCCTTTCTTAAAGACAAAAGGGTCTTTTTGACATGGCTCAAGTTCTATTACTGGGTTTGAGGCCATTTCTGCTGTGAGTCCCCCACACACTCCTTTTCTCTAGTGATTAGAATCAACCCAGATGTAGGTAGAGGTGATATAAACAACAGTAACATACTAGCAAGAGGGGCAGGTGACTGACCGAGCAGGAGAGAGCTGTGGGGAGGGGGGACAGCAATGACTTATGCCAGGTACCACCGCAGTCCCTAGTCATTGTACATAGGTAGCTCTTGAGTCCTCTCAACAAATTTCATAAAACAGGTGTTTCTCCCATGTAGATAGCTGACATAATTGTGTTGTGGCCAGGGTTCTTTTAAGTGACTTACCCTATCCCTACAGCTAGGAAAGGACTGAATAGGGCTTCTGGCTCAGGTCTTTGGGATCTGGAGACCAGACACTTCTCCATCCCACCCTGTCTCCAGGCTGCACGAGTCATAGGCAGGCTGGCCTCACTGGACAGCTTCAGCGACAAGACTGGGAAGAAACAGGGTGTGTGGAGGGCTAGGACCTCCCTGAGCCTGGACTCCTGACTTGCATGGATTCACATGAAGAGCTCTTTCCTTCTTTGCCTTGGTTTCCAGAAACTTAAGAGGAGTAGAATTTAAGAGTCTCTCTCCTACCCTTTAACACCATGAAAAGTAACAAACAAACAAACAAACAAGCCCAAATTTCTACCAGAGGCTGCACGATGCGGCTGACAGATCTCATCCTGAGTTGGTCAGTGGGCTCACAGCTCCTTGGCACATTGTGGAGGCTTGACCTCTAACCTTACAGACCGAGCCTCAACTCTGGGCCCTTGGAGAACATGAGAGTTACCAGCTCAGGGGCTCCTAAAGAAAGTCCCATAGGAGGAGGGAGGGCCAGGGCCAGATGTGTGTTGAACAAAAGAGAAGGGCCTGGGTGCTAAGACTCCTTCGGGCGCTGCAGGAGGAGGTGGGCTGGGGTTCCCGGGGCAGAAGGCAGCTCCTGTCTCTTTCCAGTCTATGAAGCCTGTCACGTTTGGCTGATGACGTGATGGCCTCTTCAGAGCCCAGAGGAAACATGCCTTGTCTCCAGGGCCAAAGCTTTTTTCTAGCAGGCAGAAAGGAGGCTCAGGTGAAGATGGCTTTGAGGCAGGTCTCAGGCACTAATGGAGAATTGGTGAGAGTCAAGGGCAGGGGTAAAGTGGCACAAGGTTGACTGTGAAGAGCGATGGGGCCTGGTGACCAGAGAGAGACTGGGAAGAGAGGTGAGGCCTGAAAGGGGACATAGGGACTCTGCTAGGGCCTGCGGCTCCAGAGTGGCCTGAGGAGCCAAGCTCACGGCACTAAGGGGCTGGGGAGATCACCAGATGGTCTAAACCAAGGGCCCGCAAAGCTGGGTCTCCATGTCAGGAGCTGGATGCAAATGAGGTCTTGCTCATATGAGCTGAGGGAATGTCCCTGGGGTTTGTCCCAAAGCACCACAGAGCATTCCTGAAAGAAATGACTTGGGACTGAGCCCCTGAGCCTTTGTGTCAGGGACAACAGCAGGACTGGCCTCAGTTGTGGACTGGCGCACCGGGCCTGCCAGTGGGGCTCAGAGTCCTGCTGGGAGGCTGGAGTGGGGAGGGATGGGACTGGAATGAGTGACAGCCCACTGAGAGTGGGGGACATGTAGTCAGATATCACTAGCTGTGTGGCCTGTACAGGAGGCCATATGTTTTCTGGAATGGGGTTGAAAAAACTACTAAGCTTAGATGATACACACAGGGCGACTCTGCTGCCTAGTGGGTAAGGCAAAAAAAAAAAAAAAAAAAAAAAAAAAAGGAGTCTAACTGCTTCAGATAACCTCTGCTAAGGAAGCAAATGAAAAGTGTTGACCAGTGGTTCTCAAATTTGACTCAGCATCCCCAGAAGGCTCATCAAACTGGTTCGTTGCTGCCCATCCCAGGGAGTCTCCGGGTCGTAGCTCTGGAGTAGGCTCAGAGAAGATGCGTCACTGCTGGCCAGAGACCACCCTTTGAGAAGCACCGATGTAGTGGGTGGGATCTTGAAGTGGCACTTTGAATGGGGGAAGATTCTAGTATCACCACTTACTTTCTGGCTCTGGGTGAGCCTTGAGCAACTCATTGTATCTCAGTTTCTTCACCTTTAACATAAAGATAAAATTGTACCTTAGGGTTGCTGTGGGCTATTATAAAGATTAAATGAGCTAATAACCTATAAAGGGCTTCTTAGAAAAGTACCTGATAACATGTAAATATTCCAGAATGTTAGCTTCTAGTATGTGCTAGGCTCTTTTAAAACACACCGTGCATGGTGGTTTATGCCTATAATCCCAATACTTGGGAGGCTGAGACGAGAAGTTTGCCAGTTCGAGACCAGCCTTTCCGACCTAAGGAGACTCTCGGCAACCTAGGGAGACCCTATTTCAAAATAAAAATAAAAATAGGGCTGGCGATGTATCCCAAACATAAAATGACCCCGAGTTCAATCACCAGTACCACACACACGTGGAAAAAATATAATAAAACAAAACACATCATGTCAGTTGTCAAAAAACTTCCATGGTAATATTATCATCATTTTACGGAGGTGGAAATGCAAACTCAGAAAGACGAGGTACGCTGGGCCAGTAAGATCTGAACTCAGGTCTTCTGGCTCTACATAGTGAGGTCTCAGTTTTCTTCCCATCCCCACTGCTCTAAACTCTGAGCCCTGACACTGGGTAGACCCTTACAGCTGAATGAAGTCTTGGACTTCCCGCTGTACCAAGCACCAGGGCTTGGATGCTTAGACAGTGGGAGAGGGAAGGAAGGTGCTGAGGAGGAAGTTTGCGTGGGAACCAGGCACAGAAGCTACTCAGGATGCAGAGCGGGCATCCGTGTGTGCTCAGAGGACAGCTATGTAAGGTGATTCAATGTTTGCCCACACATTCCCTCTTTTCTCTTGGCTGACTTTGCTGATTGAAGTCATCAACAAATGATGTGGCAGGTGCAAATGGTTCACCCACTGATGGCTTAGCCAGCCCTGGAGGGGCTCCTCCTCCCTGCCTAATATGGACAGGAAACCCAGCCACTGACCAAAGCAAAGGCAAACACTCCAGCCCCAAGGGCGATGAATCAGAGCCTCCCACTCAACCACACGGACTGCAGCGTTCCTCCAGCAGAAAGGATCTGTGACATACCCGGCTGCAGGAGGTGGACAGTCTTTGCATCCTCTGTTCTAATTGCAATCAGTTGCCCAGATTACATGCTTATGAAAAAGGATGGAGGAGTGAGCGTGGTCCCTCCAACTCCTCACAGCTACCCAAGAGAAAACGCCGATCCATATTTGGGTTTCTAGCTTGATGACAGCCATCATGTGTTTGCAGACTGAATTCTAGACTCTCCTCTCCCCTCATCTAGAAGGTGTGGCTACCTGTGTGGCCCGCACGTTTTCGGGATTGACCATGCCCAAACCTTTTCTCAACGTCCTCTCCCCTCAGAGTTTGCTCTTTGCTCTGCCTCTACTGTCTGAGAGCATCTATTCAGTGCACGTGGTGGCGTCTCAGAGAGGACCCAACGTGTACTTTTTAATTTTAATTGATTTGTTTTAGAGAAATGTTAAATTTACAGAGAATTGAGAAGAAAGTACAGATTGCTTCCATATGACCCCTCCCTTCTAGGGCCTCCTGTTACTAATACCTCACATTAGTATGGTACATTAATATTTGTTATAATTGATGAACCAATGTTGAAACCCTATGATCAACTGAAGTCCAAATTAACATTAGGATTCACTCTCATGTGAAGGCATTTTGATATTTGGTAATACTTAGGATTAAACTCAGGGCCCCATTTTATTCTTATTTTGAAACAGGGTCTTGGTAAGTTGATGAGAGTCTCACTATTTGCTGAGGCTGTCCTCAAACCTATGACCTTTCTGTCTCAGCCTCCCAAGTACTGGGATTATAGGTGTGTGCTACCACATCTTACTATTCAATGCATTTGATAAATGGATACTATGTGATATTGTAATGGTGGATGCATGACACCAGGATGCACATTTTAATACAGTTTATTCCTAGAGCAGATAGTGGCTTGGAAATTGGGTTCCTATAGAGCACTCCTCCAGAGGAAGCACCTCAGGACATCACTGGCAGCACCTTCTTGTCCTTCACCCCTTGGCCCCACAACCCCAGGTTGGTTCTGAGTTGGTCCTGGCTCCAACCTGCCTATCAGAGGAAGCTTGTGGTTTGTAGATTAACCCTTATCTTAAATGCCAAGCTCAAGTAATCACCTCCCACAGCTTTGGGATGATCTGCTGGTCTCTTGTGTAGAATGCATACAGCAGATCAACTAGGCATCCAATTTCTTGACCACAGCGCCTATAATTCATTGTCTGGTTTCAGTCCTGCCAATTTTATGCACTCAAGGACTTAAGGTCTACCACAGGGTCTCTACCACCAGCCTGAGATGATTACAAAAAGTGAGGAGGCAAAAATGACTGGGAATCTGAGGTCCTAAAAAGGAGCCTTTATTCTAGTTACTATTCAGTTCTATTCTCCTTCTTGCTAGTTTTCTGGAAGAAAGGAGGGCTTTCTTCCCGCTCCCTTCCTCTCCTCTAGGGCTCTAGAGCTGTCTTAGTCGGGGGAGTGGGATAGGATGAAGGTTGCAGAGAGGGGAAGAAAGACAGTGCAAGGAGACTGAGGAATTCAACCATATTCCTGCTTTTCACATTTGCACAACCAAGGACTTCTTTTCAATCCACAGATGCATGAAAGAGTTAACTTTATTTTTTTTATAAAAAGAATTTTGCTTTTAATTTTTAAACTTCCTTTTTTATTTTATTGGTGCATTGTAGTTTTACATCATAATGTAAATCATGTAGACAACAGCATACATGCACACAGTACTTGGCGCCCCCCGTCCCCATTTCTCTCTCTCCCAATACCAAGTGCCGAGATTGACAATGGTATATTCACTTGTATACACATAGTCCGTGATAGCTTTTCCATGAATGAACTTTGACTTCCTCCTCCCCTGCCCCCTTCTTCCCTGGCTCCACTGAAGTTCTTCTCCATTATCTGGAGTCTCTCTGGTACTTCAGAAGGAACGATGGAATGATCTGGAAAGCCTCATTTGTTACAGGGTAATTTATCCACAGAGTGGGAATAAATTTTTCAAGTTTCTTAGCTTTTTTTTTTAATTTGAAACTGTCCCCCCTTCTCACAAATAAAGCTTTTAAAGAATTCTATGAAGATAGCCATTTCAATTATGTTTATAAATAGATGTAGGTAAATTTTATGTGCTGTAGGGTATAATATAGAGGTAAGATCATCTACGGGATGAACATTCTTTACTCATCTCCAGAAAAATGAACTTTTATTAGGCTTATATATTTTGCATACATGGGTGGGGGCGAGCCTTGGGTCCTCTGGAGCCCAGCTCATGATCGCCACTAGGATTAGAAACTTTTAGCACAGCTGAGTGACTTAAAGCCATATCCTAGGTCTCTCATCTGTGAAATGTTGACCTAAGACTAGAAGATTAATTAAGATATCCCTCAGGAAGGTTTGATGGTACATGCCTGTATTTCCACTACTTGGAAGGCATACACAGGAGGACCACAGGTTGGAGGACAGCCTCAGCAACTTAGCAAGACCCTCAGTAACTGAGCAAGCCCCTGTTTCAAAATGAAAAGGGCTGGGGATGTAGCTTAGAGATAGAATGCCCTTGTGTTCAATTCCCAAGATCAAGGAAAAATTTGAAAAAAAGAAAAAGATCTTTCTCCTAGCTTTCCCATTTTAATTCCACATTTGTGCTTTGATGTGGGTGCAGTGATAGAATTTAATAAATAACAAAATGATTAGGCTGTGTCTGCTGCTCTCTGACTCAACGCCTCTTCCTGGGCCTTAATCTCCCCATGAAATGTCCTCTCTGGGAAGGGACGCTCCCCCAAGGAACCTGGCTTTCCCTTATCAACCACTTCTGACTGTTGAAGAAAAAATGTTGTGTTTCAGTAGGAAACTACGTGCCATCTTAGTCTAGCCTTCTAGGTCATAAGAGTCAACTGTTCCTTGTCTTTGAGCCAGTTTGCAACACTCTACATTGTAAAAATTTTAAGTAATAGATACAGAAATTCTGTTCTGAGAATGATTTAATTGGCTTCCTCCTATTTTGGCAAAAACCAGTCTGTCGCCCTTTTAAAGTGCACCTCAGCATGCCTATACTCAATATAAATGTGTGTTTTCCATTTTCCTCTGAACATCTGCCTGGCTTTCTGGTATCAAGAGTAAACAAATTCCTTGGCATTCATATCATCATATCTATATGCGAATCATGATTTTATCTTTTTCTGAAAATTATCTTTTTAATAATATATTGTCTCTTTGGAGCCTTTCGGGAGACTGTTTCTATTTTCAGCCCATCATTTGAATTTTGTTGGACTGCATCCCATCCTTACCAGTTACCCCGCTCACCCTCCCTAATCCACCCACTTGTGGCTCCTCCTGGATTCCTCTGTTCCTTTACCCCAGACTTGGGCAAAATCAGGCTTGAACACATCCGGACACTGCTGGAAACCAAATGTTTTGAGGTTTGTTGTGTTGGAAATTTCAACTTCGGTGCTTAAGAAATACAGCCTGGGCATGTTTTGGTATTTAGGATCACTTAAGAGCAGCTTCCTTGGTGCCAGGAGATGCAGACCATAGTTAGCATTTTCCTAGCTTCGGAGGCAGACTTAGGGCCTGCATCTTTTCAGATAATTGGTATGGTGCTAACTATGCAAATAATTTAACCCTTTGCTTTAGTTTTATTTTTCATTTTAAAAGAGGGAGTTTAATATTGAGGTGGATCTCAGTTACCGTCAGTTAATTTGGTTTTAATCGCTTTCATTAAGAACTACAACAAACGGCTAAGTACAACTTTACCAGTCTATTTAGGCTGGCTTATTTGGGTGTGCATGTATGTGTGAAACATGTACAAGAAAATAGAGGAAATGAGAAAGGGCCCCACCAATTTGCAAAGTGTATGAACTGTGATACTGTGTTCAGAATTTCCTGTCATTTCGTTATTTAGATTTGAGCCCCAAACATTTCTTACCCCAGGAGGAAACAACTGCCTTGCAGGTCAACCCAAGTCCTTGGCTTCCCTGGGCCCCCGGCTAGGCGGGAAGCACTTTTTTATTTGGATAAACTAATTAAGGACAGCTTACTTTTGGTCAAATTCATAGCCAAAGGAAGTGGCAGAGAGAGGAAGTGAATGAGTCTCACTTGCTGAACTTTTTTTTATTTAACTCTTTCTTTACACCAGTGTGGGCAAAGCAATCCCCAAGGTCATAGTTGCAACTGGACACGTGATTAGTGTTCTGGGCTCTCCTACCTGAAAACATGATAATGCATCAGAGAAAGGGACAAATGACATGGGATGTACTCTGTGTGTGTGTGTGTGTGTGTGTGTGTGTGTGTGTGTGTGTGCTTGTCTGTTACTGGGGATTAAACTCAGGAACACAGAAACATTCTACTCTGAGCTACATCTTCAACCCTCTTTTATTTTTATTTTGAAACAGGGTCTTGCTACTTGCTGACCATAGGCTGAGACCTGAGAATCAAACCTATGATTCCCGAATCTCAGCCTCCCAAGTACTAAAATTACTGGACCGTGTCACCACACTCAACTAGTAAGTAGCTTTTGTTTTGTTTTGTTTTGTTTTTTTTGGTCTGGGGATGGAACCCAGGGGCATTCGACCTCCGAGCTACACCCCCTGCCCTATTTTTTATTCTTTATTTTGAAACAGGGTCTCAGTAAGTTGCAGAGGAGCTCAATAAGTAGCTGAGACTGTCCGCGAACCACGATCCTCCGGTCTCAGCCTCCCGAATGCTGAGATTACAAATGTGTGCCACCACGCCCAGCTAGTAAGTAGTTTTTGAGAAGCATTTTCTTCTGAAAATGGGAATGGAGGAGAAGGTTGAGTTCCAACCTGTGGAACTAACCATAGACTCCATAAACTTTGAGGAAGTTTCTCTGGATAGCTCCATATGGGCTGGAAAGGCCATTTCGACATTTTATGAACGAAATTCTTCATTAACATTTTTTTCATTAAAGAGAGACAAACTTGATCCTAGACTAATATAATTGCCTCACTAGAGCTATTAATGTAATTTTGAGGCATCCTGTCATATTATAAAAACACAGTGCTATAAAAGGCTGTAATTTGCCCGGCTCTCTGAGGCACCAAATGGTACACACTTAGACAGAGAAAATTGTGGTTTTGAACAGGAGAAAGTCTGTGATGTCATAGACAGGAGAAGCCATAGCTGCTCAAAGTCTTAAATTGAACACTGTCAGAGGATAAAATTACAACAATTTAAAGATCTTAATTGGCTCTGTGTTCAATTGTAGAATCAGGCAACGTTTTATTTCATAAAATATAGTAAATGCTCCAATGGGGCCTGAACAGAAGGAGTTGGCTTTGTAGCCAGAGGAGGGCTGATAAAAGCAAAACAAAAAACAAAAAGCTTGTCCAAGCCGGGTGTGGTGGCACATGCTTGTAATTCCGTCATTTGGGAGGCTGAGACAGGAGGATCTGGATTCGCGGACAGCCTCAGCTACTTAGGCCCTTTGCCTAAGTAGAACAGTGAGACCCTGTTTCAAAAATAAAGAATAAAAAAAGTAGGACTGGGGGTCCTACTTTTAGGCTCGGAGGTAGAATTCCCCTGGGTTCCAAAAATAAAAAATAAAAAAAAAGGTGGCCATCATGTCAAAGTTACTTTTCTTGTAAGGCAGGGGCAAAAACACAATGGATTAAAAAAATGATTGGTTAACATTAGGGTGTGTGTGTGTGTGTGTGTGTGTGTGTGTGTGTGTGTGTAAAGGCAGAGACAACTTCATTCTCATGCCAATTGAAATTGGACTATTCCAGATATTTGGCTAGTGCTCTCATTCCTAATTCTTGGAGGGTCAGATAACAGCTGAGTTCTGGTTTGATGATATGGAAATTTAGCATGAGTGACTCTGTTTTGATTTTTAGTGTGGTCTGCCTGGGTCCAGTGCAGGAGCTTTGCCCAAACCCATGGCCTCCAATAAGCCTCACTTAACAAGAACATCCTTTTGAGCCAGCAGTAAAACAAAAACAAAACAACAAACAAAAAACCAGAAGATATCCTGGATTGTATGGTCTTAGCGCTACCTTTTTATTTGCAATCAGGCACCAGATATTGCTAGAGAGACTCAAGAAAGGGCAATTGGAAACTCCCAGTGTCTGGCAACCTGCTAACACAGGAAATCTTACTTCCTCAGAACCCACCAAAAATCCAAGTAGGAAACCTTAGACCATTTCTCAGACTCACTCTTGTCCCTCTTGCTCTGCCCAGATAAGCACCAGTGATTCCCACTTTGATATTTCAAACTCTCACATGGACTCCTGCCTTAGTTGAAGGCTCCTGCGCTTCCTTGACTGGATAAATACTTCAGCTCTGTCTTGTGTCTTCCTCTCCTTTCCCGGTCTCTTCACACTATCTTCTTCATGATGCTAAAGTGTTTTTCTTAAATGCAAAGCCCACCATGTCCCTTTCTTGTTTAAAAATCATTGATTGCACCTCATTGCATACACTAGGAATGGCAAATATTGGCCCTAGATTAAAAATTGCTTTGGCTCTGCCTAAAAAACTTAAAAGCAAATCTTGAAAGATTAAACTGTTTCCAAATAGCTTAATTATGAAGCCCCAGAATAAAATTCAAAAGTGTTTAAAGATTAAAAAGAGCTTCATCATTCAACAACATAAAATTCACATTGCATGACATCTAATGAAAAATGATCAAGCATCAAAGAACCAGAAAAATAAAACCAGAATGGAGAAAAAAAAACCAATCAACAGGTGGAAACAGGTACAGATATGACCCAGATGATAGAAAAAATAGACAAAAACTTTCTAAAGAAGATGCAAATAGCCAGGCGTGGTGGCCAATGCTTGTAATCCCAGCATTTGGGAGGCTGAGACAGAAGGATTGCGGTTTGCAGACAGCCTCAGCTACTTAGTGAGGCCCTTTGCAACTTGGTGAGACCCTGTTTCAAAATAAAGAATAATAAAATAGGGCTGAGGGTGAAACTTGAAGGTAGAATGCCCCTGGGTTCCATCCTCAGTACCTTAAAAAAAAAAAAAGATACAAATATACTCTATGTGTTCAAGAAGACTGAGGAAAGCATGAGCATATTAAGGTAAATATGAGAGATATATGCATATACTTTAAAAAGAAGGCACATATCAAGTGTATATAGATTAAGTAGCTGAGACTTATCTTTTTTTTTTGTTTGTTGGTTGGTTTTTTGGGGGGTTTTTTTGTTTGTTTTTTTGGTGGTACTGGGGGTGGAACCCAGAGGCTTTCTACCTCTGGGCTATACTCCCGGACCCATTTTATATTTTATTTGGAAACAGGGTCTCACTAAGTAGCTGAGAGCCTCACTAAGTAGCTAAGGCTGGCTTGGAACCTGTGCGATCCTCCTGTCTCAGCCTCCCAAGCACAGGGATTACAAGCGTGCGCCACCACGCCCAGCTAAGTTTATATAGATTAAAAAAAAACTTTTAGAGGTACAATATCTGAAAGAAAAAATGTACTTGTTGGGATTAAGAATAAATTATACACTGCAGACTGAAGGATAAAAGTAAACAGAGCTTCAGTTAGCTATAGGATGACTTCAAACAATTTAATATGTAATAATTACAGTCCTCAAAGGGGAGTAGAAAGATAAAGGGAAAAATAATAGTTGAATATTTTTCTAATTTGAAAAAAGAATCCAGGAAGTTCAATGGACCCCAAGCACAAGAAGCAGAAAGAAAACTTCACCAATATCCTAATAAAATTGTCTAAAAACAACAACCATGGAAAGAGCGCAGAGAACAAAGAGGATGATGGTGGAAAATGTAATGGAAATGACAGTTGATATCTTTAATGAACTGCAAGAAAATTCTATTAACTTAGAATTCTATAAGCAGAAAAAATAGCCTTTTAAAAAAGATGAAATCATGTTTTTTTCAGACATACAAAAACGGAAAAAAGATTATCAACAATCCTATCAGATTGTTAAAGGAGGACTTTGGGAATGGAGAAAAATGAAATCAAATAGGAGTCTTGATCTACACAGAGGAATGAAACCCTAGGTTCAATCCCCAGTACCAAAAAAGAAATTAAAGTATACTTTAAGGTTCTTATGCTATATGTGAGTTGGCATATAACATAAGTTAGTTGAAGGCAGATTATGGTAAATAAAAATACATACTATAAAATTGAAAGCAAAAATTCAAAGCAAAGCAAAACAAACACAATAAGTCAATAAAAGAGGTAAAGTAGAATTACAAAAATTAGTCCACAAGATGAAAATACAAAAAACATAGAGAACAAATACAAATGAAAATGGGTGAGATGGTAAATTCCATACCAATTGTACCAAGAATCACATTAAATGTAAAATGTATAAATGGCTCTATTTTAAAAGGCAGAGATTATTAGGCTGGATTTTAAGAAAAGGCAAGCTTTCTCTTCTGTTCATCAGAAAACAAAATGAAATATAAAAATATAAATATATATTTTATATAAAAATAAGTTAAATAAAAATGACATGAAAAGATATGACATGATAGCACTGATCAGAAGTTTTCCTCCTCAGTGGGGACTAGTGAGAAGGCAGGTGGTTGTTGGCAGGGGGAGGAACAGAGTTTTCCCTCCTTCATCTCTTCTTGCTGTGGATCCTGAATCTACTTTTAGGACCATCAGCAGCCTCAACACTCCTTGTGACAGTCACTGGGAAGGCCTCCTGCTGAAAGACTGGTATTGTGCTCATGTTGGAGCGGGTAGAAAAACACCCACAGGAAGAGTTGTGGGTAAAATGTCTGGAAAGTGCAGCCTGGCTCCCAAGACAGGAGGATGGGGGGGTCCCCTGGAGTGACTAGTGTGTTGGTATTATGTCCTATTAATTAAACTTTTAAAAAATACATTATTGAGTGCAGAATGCTAACAAGTTAGGAGTGCTGGGCCATTTGGAGGGTATAGATTTTGCTTAGGGCCTGGTGTGACCTCAGGCTCAGTGGAGTATAAGGCTGTTTACTTCATTCAGATGGAATCAATCCTTCCCCTACCAAAGCTTAGGCACACATGCAGAGCCAAAATCCACCTTCCTGGAACTTCTTGCTATGGCTGCTGGTGACCACCTTTGTGTTAATAGAAACCATGACCAAGGAGCTTTCATGGTGCTTGTTGGTGGACAACTGGGTAGAGTGAGAAGGAAAGGGAAGCAGGAGAGACAAACACCTGAGGAATGGGATCAAGGCAGATAGTGAAGAGCTGGACCGAGGAATCTCTGTGCCCAGGCTAACAGGCGGCCCATGGCAAAGTCCTTCCTTTGGGGACAAACACAAAGGCTAAACCTGACCATCCAAAGGGAAGAGAGAGCTCAGGACTCTGAGCAGGATTTCTGGAATGTTTAGTCATGTTAGGCAATTTGGATTCAAGGAAGTTTCCTCAGACCTTCTATATCTGACAAAGCATGGAAATCTTCATGCAGGTGAATGATGGTGGGGCACCAGAGGACCAGGACGCTCCCCAAGCTGTAACCAGGGATAAGAGGTCAAGGATAGACAAAGCTGAGCAGCTGGAGGCTTTATTTCTATTTACCCCACCGGCCACCAGATGAGTTCCTCAAAGTTGCTCAAGCATCTCCAGCTCCATCCAGATTAGTTAGTGGCTGTAGCCACCAACCAGACCTCCTGTCTTGAGCTTTTATTTTCTGTTTCTATTCTCCCCCCAGCTGTGAATGTCACCTTCCTGCAAATCACAGCTCCCTCTTATTACAGAATAAAATCCATAGTCTTCTGTGTGGAGTTTTCCACCAACCTGTATTTCGCTCCCTTAACATAACTGATGTTATCATTTATACCGAGCCTGGGTACCCTGAAGCACACACTGACAGGCCACTGTTTTATCACGGTGTGCTATTCTTAGGAATCAGGAAGAAGGGAGCGAGGCCAGCATCCAGGTGAACCAACACAAGGCCGTGCTGCTGAGCTGGATACTGCTTACATTAAACAGATGGATGACTTGATTATCTGGGGTCATTTTCCTAGTACCTGTGTGGACCTCTGAGCGCCAGGACAGCCTGTCCAGGGGTGGAATGGGGATCACAATATGTCCACTGTCTCCTGTTCCTATAGGTCAGAGTTCTGGGGACCTCACCCTTCAGGGTTCACAGATGAGGCTTGCCAGTGGCAACTTTAGGGGTAGCAGGGGACCCAGATGCAGGAAGACAGGTGCATGGTACAGGTACTGGGGCCCACTGAGAGTTGGCAGGGGCTGTTGGAGAGTTAGTCTCAGAATTATCTGGGACACAGCCAGTAGCTAAGGGTCCCTGGAACCTCAAGACTGAGAGAATGTAGGTGGCCCATACACAGTGCCTCACCTGTACTTCAGCTCATGTCCTTCACCTGTGGCGACCTCGGGAAGCAGTTGAGGAACTGAAGGAGCAATGGAAAGAATTTGATTCCTTGTGGTCATGAGCTAGGATCATGGATAAGGCAGTTGGTGTAGAGCTCTTGGCCTGCTGCTTCGGAAATGCTCCATAAACCTTAACTACTGTTATTATCATCATCCATGATGTCAACCATGCTATGTCTCTCTGGCCTGGGAAAGGTGTTTCATAGCCACCTCAGCACTGCTTCTAATTCATGGTAGTGGTCCCCTTCCAAAGGCAGTTCCCCACTTAACCCCTGTGTCACCAGTGCAGTTGGTCAAGAGAAGAGAAAATTGGCCTGAGACACGCAGGGTGGGGCTGCACCCAGGGGCCCTCAGCTGTGTTTCTCAGATGGCTTCCTCCAGCCCTGCCCTCCCTATCTGCCCAGCTTCTCTCCGCTTGGTCAATAGACATGAACCAACACAACGTGCCTCCTGCCCAGCTTCCCGGCTGAGCACTTTTGGCTGGGTTATCGGTCAGCCTGAATCAGGAGTGGAAAATGCTAGGAGCTCCCATATAAGGATGGCTGGAGTCTGCCACTTAGCATCGCTTTCTTTTTTTTTTTTTTTTTTTTTTTTGGTTTGTTTGTTTGTTTTTTGCGGGTCTGGGGATGGAACCCAGGGGCATTTGACCTCCGAGCTACACCCCCTGTCCTGTTTTTTATTCTTTATTTTGAAACCAGGTCTCACTGAGTTGCAGAGGGCCTCACTAAGTAGCTGAGGCTGTCCGCGAACCGCGATCCTCCGGTCTCAGCTTCCCGAATGCTGGGATTGCAAGCGTGCGCCACCACACCCGGCAACATCTCTTTCTTACTGGTTCATTTTTTTCATCGACATGGACCACCTCCTCACTCCATCCTGACCTTGGTCTCTACCCAACACTCTTCGCTGGAAATTATAGCTTTAACAACTCAGTGGTTTCAAGTGGGGCCTAAAAGCAGTGTTAGGCTACCCCAGGAAAACAGCTCAACAATGGTGGGGTGGGGGCCGGCTGTAACTGTACTCTCCCTCCCCCCAGGAGCAGAGTCCCATGGCCTTCCCCACGCTAGAAGCCCACCCCATAGCCTCAAAAGAACTGCTCCAGACCTTTCTGGAGAGACCCAAGAGGGAAAGCCACAAAGCTCTGTCCAGATGGGGCGCAAACCAAGAACTTTATGTGTGGCCCAGAAGCTTAGCACAGAGGTTGTGGAACAATCTGTACATGTGCTCATTACTTTAGAATTACGACTAAGTAATGTGATCCCCGTGAGCTCATTCATTCGTTCATTCATCCAACAAACAAATGATCAACTCTAGAAACAAGAGAGATGATGGAGAAGACCCAGCTGCAGCAAGAAGAGCAAGCCTGTACGAAATCAAAGGGGAAGCATACTATCAGCTTACAGAGGAGGAGAGACTAACCCTGCCTGAGGGGACGGGAAAGGGAGTGTGCAGAAAGGCCTTAGAAAATGGGTTGTGAAGGATCAGTAGGAGTTTGCTGGGGACATAATGGAGAAGCTCTGGACAAGGCCGGTGCATTTTAGGTAGAAGGAAAAATGTGCCAGGCTGTGCGGATGTGAGGAACATGTGCTTATTCATGGTCATTTCATTAAGTTTTATTAAATATCTACTAGATGCCAGGTCGTTGGGTTAAGTGCCAAAAATACAGGGAAGAATGAGGTAGCCATGATCATTCTTTGTAGAGGAAAAACAAAAATTAAACAAATAAAAATGACTCCGATAACTGTATGCTTATACTTGTGCCATGTTTGTGAAGGAAGAAGGCAGCTATGGGAGCATGAATAGGAAGTCAGGAAAGCCTGCCTGAGGAGTAGACAGCGAAGGGGGAAGACTCAGATGAGGCGTTCCAGAAAAAAAGAACCGCACATGTGAGAGTCTTGGAGGAGAAGAGAGTCCCCGAGGGAGGACCAGACTTGCAAGAGGCCAGCAGAGAGTGATGGCAATGTTGGAAAAGCTGTGATCCTTATTCCAAGAGCCAAGGGAAGGAGGCCATAAGATACATGTTACAAAGTAGGCTCCTCTGGTGTTGTGTGGGAAATGAAGTACAGTGATCGTGGCCAAGGGGGCCAGTTAGACCAGTGACTCTCGCCCCTAGGTGCAGGTCAGAAGTACCTGGGGAGCTTTTCATATAAGGCTGTCTGGAGCCCACTGCTGGAGGGTCTGCTTTACTCATTTGGGGTTGAGGCTCAGGTAATAGCAATTATTCCAAGTTCCGCAGGTGACATTAATGTATAGCGATGGTCCAGAACTCTTGAGTTAGAAGGATAGCCCTTTAAAGAAGAGGAAGAAGAAAAAGGAGGAAGAGGGGACTGCTTCTCTGCTCCAGGCATGGAAGATGGCAGCTTGGTTTAGAGTAATGGCAATGAAGAGCAAATGCTGGGTATTTTAGGGGGAAGAATAGATAGCAGCAGGTTTTTTGTGGGCGCAGTTTGCTGAAAGCTAAAACATTGGAGAAATACCAACTGTGGGGTGCATGACATGAGTTTAAGTTTGGTGATATTGGGCCTGAAGTTTTTGTGAATAACCTAACAGACAATAGGCAGTTGTATAGACAGATCTGGATCTCAGAGAAGTCTGGGTTAGGGGTATTTATTTGAGAGTCATAGATGCAGATGGATTATCTGAGATATGGAGGGATTGCTTAGCTAATGGGCAGAGCTCAGGGCCAGGAGGATGGCAGAGGAACTGGAAATTAGTCTGAGGTGCTCCGTCCAGTATTGGCAGTTTAGGCTAGGGGAAGAGCAGCCACGAAGTCTATAAGAAGCTGGGGAGTCTGGGAGCCCAGTGCAGTTGACATGGCAAGTGTTCTCTCCAAAGAGTGAGGTCTGAACAGCATTTTATTTGATTCAGCATCCTCTATGTCATTGAGGATTTTAGAGAGAGCTGTTTTGGCGGGGTGGTCGGGCACAATGCAGACTGGAATAAATGTAAAGGGAGGAAATTCAGAGGGCACCTCAAGAGTCTGGTTGCAGAGGGAAGAAAGAAGGGGTGGTGATTGCTAGAGGGGATAACAGGATCAAGGAAATGGTAAGATGGGAAAGAACTGGGTGACTTGAAATGTTGTTGGGATGGAGAGAGAGGGGATGAAGATGCAGAAGAGAGGATTGTTGAAGATGTGGGGGGACTAGATGGATTGGTCCAGTCCCTGGAGGAGGGACTGGGCTCGGTTGCTGGTTGTCAGGATTCATGGGGAAGGAGGGATGAGGGAGGAGTTTAGGGACTTCAACCTGACAGCTTTCATAATTGTGTAGAGTAGGGGAGTACGCAGGTTGAGGAGGTCACGAGGGGCCACCTGTGCCAAACTAAGGGATTTGACTTTCACCCCATCAACTATATGTGGAGTCGTGGGTGAGATGAGGGCAAGCGGGTAGAAGGCAGTCTGTCAACATTTCACCCTGGCACCAGGGTGGGAGATGGTGTGGCTGGGGAGAGAGAAGAGCTAGGGCAGCAGAGCTAGAGGGCTGTATCCAACATCTCCAGAGAAGATGATGACAAACCAGAGATGGAGTGTGATCCTGGGAAGAGAAAAGTGGGTTTGGGAGCCAGCGGGGTAGCGTTACAGGGTTTTTCAGCCTCCTGGTTGTGACCAGAGGGGCCAGTGCTGATGAGCAGTCAAATTGGGGTTCTGGGCATTTCAAGCCTTGGAAGGAAAGACAGGGCAGTGCTGGGTAGTGGAATCTCTGGGGTGAGGAGCAGAGGTTCATAGAAGTGCCGAGAAGGTCAGGTAAGGTGGACGAGATTTTCATAGAACAAAGGAGCTTGAGGGAAAAAAATGCAGATTGTTGAGTAACAACCCAACAAGCAAACCTAAAGGAGGAAACAGGAAGGAGGCACTGTTGGGTGGAGCCAGGGCTGGGCAGGCTGGGGCTCAGCCACAGAGCCAAGTGGCAGGGCCACCCAACCCAGGGAAGCCAGCTAGGTCTGGGCTGGGGCTGAGGGGGCCAGCTGCAGGCAGGACATGGCCACCTGCGTTCTATGGCATGTGGTGCCTGGCAGATCACTTCCACAGAGGCTCCATTGTTACAACTTCTCAGCAGCCTGGAGAGGCAGGCAGAGTGCCATGCAGCCTCCACGTTAGAGGTGAAGAAAGAGAACAAGGAACTCCAGTGACTTGGTCAAGGTCACGCAGCTGGTGCATGGCAGGGCTGGAGGGTGGACCTGGGCGCCTCCCCTGTGGCCTACACCTTTAGGAATGCTGATGGCCAAGAAGGAGCACCCCTTCCAGGTTCAGGGGAAGGTTCCTGCAACTCAAGAGAAATTATACAGATGCAGGGCTATGTCCTAGAACCTAAGGGTAGAAACACGGTTCATGACAGGCTCAGTACCTGCAGGAACCTACAAATGAGAGCCTCCTTAAATCATGAGCCCTGGGCTCCTCACAATTAATAGTGGACTGGGGATGTAGCTCACTGGTAGAGCACTAGCAAGGTAAAACTTGGCTTCAATCCCCACCACACAAGCAAAGCAAAACAAAACAAGAGTATATGATTCTCACTCCCAGGGCAGAAACCATTGACTTTTGGCAGTCCTGGACACTTTTGCCTTTGTAGACCACTTCCTCCATTAAAAATATAATACACACACACACACACACACACACACACACACACGTAATTATTTTAGAACTGCATTGATATATAAATATAATCCAAGCTGAATTTTATTCACTTTTCTGATTTTTAAAATAAATTAAAACATTTTAATCGGCCCAAAGAAGTGCTTCTTTGGTCCCTGGTGCTACTGCTATACCCTGGTGATAACCTGGTCCTGGAAAAGGGGTGCAAAGACCTGGGAGGGAGTCCTTTCTCACGCTGTACCCTCAGTGTCTCACTTACCAAACCCTCATCCCAGCCCTGGGCACAGGGGTACATATGATCCCAAAATGACTGACCTTTACTATCAATCCTTTTCCTTCATTTCTCCGAACTTCAGGATCTTCATGTTTAAAATGGCTATAATAAAGTAAGAGTTGGTCTAGCGTGTAGCTCAGTGGTAGATCATCTGCTTAGCATGTGTGAGGACTTGAGTTTAGTCCCCCAAACCAAAAACGAATGAATGAGTGAATATTAGTATCATAATATAAATATGAGAATATCATAAAATTACTATCCAATCCAGAAATTCTCCTAGGTGTATAGCCAAAAGAATTTAAAGCAAGACCAAAGCAGATACTTGTATACCAAAGTTCATGTCCTGTCCATCAATAGATGAGTAAATAAACAAAATGTAATATGTACATACAATAAAATATTATTCAGCCCTAAAATGAATGGAATATAACACAGGTACAACATTGAAGATACCAGACACATCATGCTAAGTGAAAATAAGCAAGCCATACACAAAATAACAAATACTGTATGATTTCATGTATATAAGGTTTCTCTAGAGTCAGCAAATTCATAGAGACAGAACATTCCTGTTTGGGATGCTGAGAAAGTTCTAGAAATGGATTGGTGTGCTGGTTGCACAATATTGCTAACGTACTTAACACCACTGACTTGCACACTTAAAAATAGCTAAGCTGATAAATTTTGTATATATTTTCCACCATAAAAAGAGAACATCTGCACGATTACTTTACGCAGGGTAAAAAGGCAGACAAATCATTATTGATAATGACCGTATTGCTATGGTGAACAAGTGTTCCAAAGTTCACAGATGAACTGGCAGGCATAAAACTGTTGTATAAACATAGCCTTCTCCAGCCCCGCCCTGCTGCTCACCGCCCACCGCAGCTCACAGATTCAATGACCAAGCCGGAGAACGAGTGGGCAAAAGCCAAGATGCTGGGAGCTCTGGGCATCACCGAGCATGCACGTCCATCCTGGAACCTACCATTCCTTGCTGTCTAAGCATTCCCTCTGGGGCTGGGGATTATGATCTTGGCTGAGAGATCGAAGTTAGCTCTGGTGCCCAGAGGAAAGGAATGACCCGTGAACGGCCAAGTCGCCTGCCAGGCCCTGCCTGAGGGTGCTTCGTGCCCAGGTTGGCTTGATCCAGTTTCCTGGTTTGCAAAGAATGTCTTGGTGTTTGACAAAGCCAAAGGGGCAGGTCCAGAGGAGGGATGTGGTGGATATGACCTGGACCCTTGGTCTCCGTGTCTCAGCTGCTTCTCACAAAGTGTTAAATGTTAAAAACAAACAAACAAACAAACAAACAAACTTCCAGAAGGGGTAAAGTGATATGAAGGACTCCCAGGGACTAAAGGACACTTCACAAACACATTTACCATAGGTTCTCCTCAGATTAGTCCGTCTGGTATAATTTGGGCTCCCGGGACACCCCCACCTCCCAGGGAACCCTGAAATGTATAACAGTCTGTTGGTATTTGTGTGGAGATCATCTATAGGTTCCAACAGATCCTCAGAGGGGTGCATGACCCCCAAATGCTTTAGAAACACTGTTGTGTGGATTTCAAATGTGATCTCAGAGACCAGCCTGAGCTCGTGTCCAGTTTTCGGGGTCACACAGATTGCCTTGAATGAAATGTTAGATCATTCGTGCTGGTCCTGTGGGAGACAACACTTCCGTTGGGCGTGGGGGTCACCGCTGAATCTTCCTACCCTCTTCTCAAAAGTGAAGTGATTCATTTTTAAGCAAGCAAACTATGACAATGGAACTGTTACCTGTGCAAAAATGCTGGTACCAAGTGGACAGCCCTGTGTCCTTGTTAACTGTGATTCTTCCTCATGCCCCTCAGCATTGGTACACGTGTGTGAATGAAATGTCCAAGCCATCCATTTAGCTCTGACTATGTGGCCATAGAAGAATGCCTCCCATTCCCACCAATCCCTTTAATAGCTTGTTGTGGTCTCAGTCTCCCATCTCAGGTAGTCTGCAGGGTCTGGCCAGACTGGCAAGCATTAGGGACATGGTAGCTCACAAGACCCTGACCTTCCCCCTGCAGGGAGGGGACTTGATAAGGAGAAGGATCAAAATGAACCGGTAATTTAAAGACTGAAGAGTGACTCAGACATTCCAGCAGTGCTTTTATTTCTCCTTTGTGTTGATGTGTGAAATGTAATTGTAGTCATTTTTTCCAACGAGTTGATAAACAGTGATTATCCATGGCAGCTTGTGAGCTGGGCCCATCAAGAACTGTCCACGTGCCAACATTTTCTCTCCCACCCCCAGCACCTAAGATAACAGCCTCGAGCTTAAGCTTAGAGGTTTCTGGGCCCCAGAAATTTTAGTGACGGTACAGGCTGCAAATGGTCAGAAGGGTGCTATTTGGCAAAGGGTGCTCAATGCCAAGTTGGATGCTCTTGAGCTCTGCCCCAATCCCCAGCCTTATTCCACACTCTGCTGCTGCCTGGAATGAAGAGAAATGGTTTGACATCAGAAAGCTGCTCATCAAAAAAGAAACAGAAGGTGATATTCAAGCATACCCTCTGTGGGCCGGGCCCTGGGCTAATCCTTTCCACTGACACTACTTCACATCACCCGCAATAGTAGAGAAGTAGTTAATTCCAAGTGCATATTAATAGCTGATTTTGTGACATATAGTTGGCCCTCTATGTCTGTGGGTGCCGTTTCCTCAGATTCAACCAACTCTGGGTCAAAAATATTTGATAAAAATTATACTGGTAGCAAACAGGTGCAGACTTGTTTCTACGAGTATTCTCTACGCAATATGGTATAACAACTATTTACGTAGTATTTATGTTTTATTAGGCAGCACAAGTGATCCAGAGTTCATTTAAAGCATATGGGAGGATGTGTGTAGGTTATATGCAAACACTATGCCATTTTCTATTAGGGGCTTGAGCATTCAATTCCTGGGAGGGGTAGGGGTCCTAGAACCAATCCCCTGCAGATACTGAGAGATGAGTTATTATGATATAGTATATATTATAACATAAAACAATCTTACAATAATTCCTCTAATGAATCACTGTCTTCTCCCAATGAACAGATGAGGAAATCGAAACAAAGGAAATTAAGTCACATGGCCGCTTAGAGGTGGAGAAATCAGGATTTGGACTCAGGATGTCTCATTCCAAAATCTATTTTCTCACCACCACACAAGGCTGCTTCCCCTGAGGATGGCCTTGCTGGCCCCCTGTGGCCCTATGAGGAAAAAGTCCCGACTGTGACAATGTGGGGCCCCCAGGGAGCTCTTCCTCAAGAGCTGCGGCATCTCAGACTGCCAAGGAGAACCTGCTTTAACACCATCAGCTGGTTGCTAGTTAAAACACCTACCAGGAAGTGACAACAGATGAAAATGGCTCTGCAACTGGGCTGTGTGTCACTTCTGTCTGCTGTCCTCTGTCCTTCTAAAGTAAGGGGACAGGAGGGCAGCCCCTTAGAGGAGTATCGCAATTGTCTTAATTAGAGTTCTGCAGAGAAGCAGAGTCAATGTGTATTTGAGAAGATTATTATACAAATTGACCCATGTGGTTTCAGAAGTTAAGAAGTCCTTCCACATGCCATCAGCAAGCTGGAGAACCAGATGTAATCCCTGATGTAATTCAGCTTGAGCCTGAAGGCCTGAGCTAGGGGGATGGAGGTGCAGGTCTGGATTTTGGTCCAAAAGCCCCGGAACTAGAAGTAATGTCTAGGAGCAGGAAAAGACAGATGTTCCAAGTCAAGCAGAGAGAAACAATTCATCCTTCATTCACTTTGCTGTTTTATTCAGAATAGGATGATGCTACCCACATTGGGAAAGGCTTTACTCAGTTCACCACTTCAAACGCTCTTCCAGAGGTATCCTTCCAGATACACCCAGAAAAGATGTCCTAACACCTATCTGGGCATCCCTTAGCCCAGTCAAGTTGACACATGAATCATCACAGCAATACTGAGACATAGCCTTCAACCCTGTGGGGGAACTCTCTTTAGTGACTTGTGGGATTAATAATATATAAGTCTCCTGGGGGACTCTCAGGCCAGGATGTCAAAGCTCAACTCTCCATCCTGGTGTTGGGTAAAGAACGAAGAAACAAGCCAGGTTGGAAAATTCTTTCAGAGGCTGTCAAAAGGCATTCTAGCTGCGCTCCTCTCTCTAACGAATTTCTTGAGAATTTCTTCCACAGTCTTGGTGTGTGGTGCTGGGACAAGATGAGAGATGGTGCTGTAACAGTGATGAAGGACGGAGGGGGTGTTGGGGAAGGAGGGGTCAGTGAAGATTAGACCAGGCAGAGCAGAGAATTAAGAAAATCGGAAGTAAATGAATGATCTGAAGTGGAGATTAGAAAAATTAAAAAACCTTTCCCTGGTTAAATTAGCACTAAAACTAGGTGGGGCTCTGGCCTCCAACCCGGAACTTAATGGGATTCAAAAGCTTAATTCTCACAATTGCACAAAGAGGGTTGAGTAAGGAGGGTAGATGACTTAGTCCAAAGAGCCTTGGAGCCATGGAGTTAGCACCCAACACTGTACCATTAATCTCCTAGGGCCCTGAGCTACTCTTTCTCATTATTAAAATAGGGACTCTAACCCCTCAGTGTTGTTGAGGACAAGATTTAGCACACAGATGTCACATAATCAGCTGAGCTTGGTGGCCCCAGCTCGTAATCCCAGTACTTGAGAGGCTG
This sequence comes from Muscardinus avellanarius, assembly GCF_963383645.1. Lineage (NCBI taxonomy): Eukaryota > Metazoa > Chordata > Mammalia > Rodentia > Gliridae > Muscardinus > Muscardinus avellanarius. The sequence continues at coordinate 24,649,034 of NC_137801.1, read as the reverse complement.
AGATAGGAGGATAGCAGGTTTTCACACAGCCTCAGCTATTTAGTAATGTCCTTTACAACTTAGTGTGACTCTGTTTCAAAATAAAGGATTAAAATAGAGCTAAGGGTCTATTTCAGAGGTATATGCCCCTGGGTTCAATTCTCAGTACTACAAAAAAAAGAAAGAAAGAAAGAAAGAAAGAAAGAAAGAAAGAAAGAAAGAAAGAAAGAAAGAAAGAAATTACATGATGAGTCACTGTATTCATTCTGGTAAAGAGGTGTAAATAGATAATTATTCCAGTGGGTGGAAAGCCTCATGCTTAGACATGCACCCCACCCAGAACTGCTGAAAGAAAATTTGGATTTTAACAAGAGCCCCAGAAGTTTTAAGTGCACTGGAAAGTCTGAGAAGCTCTTCTGCCCTTCAATCTTGGCTGGGGATCTTGGAATCACCTAAGGAGTTTTGAAAGTACCAGGAACTGGTCTGAGATGACATCTAGGCATTGCTCCCCAGCGTGTTTTTTGTTTGTTTGTTTGTTTGTTTGTTTGTTTGTTTTTGTAATACTGGGGATTGAACCCAGGGGCATTCTATCTCTGAGCTATTCTCCCAGCCCTATTTTTTATTCTTTTTCTTCTTTCTTTTTGTGGTACTGGGGATTGAACCCAGGTGCATTCTCCCTCTAAGCTATACTCCCAGCCCTATTTTTTATTCTTTATTTTGAAATAGGGTCTCATTGAGTTGCAAAGGACTTCACTAAGTAGCTGAATCTATTCATGGACTGTGATCCTCCTGTTTCAGTCTCCCACATGCTGGGATTACAAGTGTGCACCACCACACCCAGCCAATTTTTTATTCTTCCTTTTGAAATGGTCTCACTAAGTTGCAGAGGGCCTCACTAAGTAGCTGAGGCTGGCTGCTAACCTGAGATCCTCCTGTCTCAGCCTCCCAAATCCTGGGATTACAAAGTTGTGCCACCACTCCCAGCTCCCCAATGGGTTTGATGTGCAGCAGAAATTGAGAACCACTCCTCTGTACCCGTCTCACGTACAAAGGGCATCTGGCTGGGGCAAGGAAGAGGAAACAGAGGATGCCTTCTCGGCCTTCCCTCCTCCCCAGCAGCAGTGGGCCCTGGCTTTCATCCAGAGGGTACCTTGGGGCCAAAGGAAGGAGGTTGTCTTGGGATTTTGAATTCTGTCCCTGAGCCCAGTCAATGCTGGTCAAATAAAGGGGAGATCAAGTGAACTGTTCCTGCTCGAATCCTCAGTGCGCTTACTTGAAAATGAAGCTATTTCTTTCCTCCAGCCAAGACATATTTTTTATCCCCTGCTTTCTCTGTTCTTTTCATGCTTCCTGGGTCCGGCTAAGGCAGGATCATCCCCAGCTTTCCGCAGATGGCCTCCTGCTCCCGTTGACATGAAGGTCTGACTTGTGGAAGTTGACAGGGATCAGAGGAGTGGCTGCCCTTTCGGGGGCCTCGCTGACAGTGATGGGGCTCTGCAGAGCCTTCCAGGGTGGGATAGCATTCTACATCTTGAGGCAGGTGGTGGTTTCATGGGTATATAAATGTTGGCTGAGCTAATCCCCTGGGAATTAATTGAGAAATTTATGTAAATTATACCTCGATTATAAACAAAGAATGAGTCGAGCTGAATAGGTCCCCAGAGGAAAGGTGAATATTCAGAGCCACTTGGCTGCCAGGGGCTGGGGGCACTGGCAAGCCGGGAACTAAAGCAAAAATTGGGTAGAGGGAGGGAGAGTGAGCCACAGAGAGACCCAGACAGGTATGGACTAACTTGACCAAAATTCCTGGCTGGTGAATTAGTCCTAGGTGAAAAGGTGGTGGGGTCTGGCTTCCAAGTAGGGTGACCAGCCATTCTGGTTTGCCCTGGGACTGTCTTGGTTTAAACACAGAAAGTTCTGTGTCCTGGAAAATATCTCAAGCCAAAATAATATCTCAAGCCAAAATAAATGGGAAAGTTCATTCCCCTGGGCCCAGGCTGGGGCTGCAGGTGGTATTTGAGTGCTGGGGAGAAAATGGAGCAGGCAGGGAGAAGCCCTCCTATCAGAACTGCCTAACAGTCCAGGAGAGTCCCTGGATGGGGTTAGATGGATGGCTCTCTCCTCTCTGGCCAGAAGTGGTCTGTGACTCCATAAAGAGTTTGGCAGGAGGCAGTGGCCACCTGTTCCTCAACCCTATGGATCCCATCAGCCCTTGCAGGCTTTCCCAAGCCAGGCCTTCTGTCCTGCAGTCCCCACCTGCACAGCACCTCAGGTTAGTGTACAACTGTCTATCTACTTGTGGATATTTCTCTCTAGCTTTGAGGCCATGGGGGGGGGATGGGCTAGTCCTTCTCACCTTTCCACACTAAGATAGCTCTGCTTGCAACCGCAGCGCCAGCTCCTTGGGGGATTCTTAATCTTTACATGCCATAAATCTTTTTGGCAGCTTGAAGAAATTTTCATCCCCTTCCCAGAATAATGCTTTAAATGCATAACATAAGACTCAGAGCATTGCAAAGAAAATCAATTAGGCTGAGCTATGGCCATCAAAAGATTTTAAAAGCACATATACTTGTGAAAAAATCATAAGCATCCTTCTTTATTAAAGCTTTGCCTGATGACATCCAGCAGCAGGTGTATTTTGAGGAATCTATGATTACCAATCCTATTTCATAATACCTGCAACACGTGTGCAGTGAAAACAAAAATACTTGTGACTTCTGTTGGTGACAAATGGCAGGTTCTGCTGACTCTACTGTGGTTTGTTCCCTATACTCCTAATCACTGGAAATGCTAAATTTTACATGGTAGTATACAAAAATATAGATGCCATTTGTGTTCCATCCATTTTCACACACATAAACCTGAATTCCATGGCATCCAGTTTAAGAAATGCCTTGCAAAGGAGGGGAAGATAAAAGATGTGCTTTGTAAAGTGTAGGGTGCCCTGTCCTTGCACATACTATTAGTCCTTGAAGGATGTGGGTGCTCCTAAGATAGGCAAGAGAGATTAAGAACCAGGCTTTAACTGAATCATTGGCCAGGGCAGGGCAAGAGCAGAAACAGACAGGGAACTCTTCTCACTCTTCCTCAGAGATGGCTACAAACAGGCTTTGTTGTAGCAAAATGGCATTTGGTGTGACGCTCGCCTCCCCACACCATTCACTAGTGTGCAAGAAGAAAGGCTGGCTGGCAGAGCTCGAACATGGGGGAACAGGGAGCCTTCCTTTTCAGTCGGGAGAAGCCTTTGGGGACTAGTCAGAGGTGTATCTGGGCCATCAGGGGATTGGAGTTAGAGCCCTCTGTGACTGAAGGAGAGGCTTGGAGGTTGCTGGGGTCATGTAGCCTTGTAGTTCCCTGAACACCCATTATGGGAGACAAACCTTTGGGTAAAAACTGTGGGCCCTTTTTGAAGTCGAGAGTCCATCTTGGAGAGAAGGTACGGAGTGACCTTAAGGTCTTGGCATGAGTGATCTTTAGTATCAGCCCATGCAAGGGAGCAGCAGAGCAGAGACCCTGCGGGCAAGTAGGCCACTCTTGTCTCCATCCTGAATGACCTTGGGCAGGAAACTGATCTCTAATTAGCAATCAGGAAATCAAGGCCCAGCACAGGTTGAAGTGGCATGACCCTAGCCCTAGCCTGGTGGCATTCCACCTCCCTAGATAGCATGCCTTTTCTCTCCCCTGCACAGCTGGGCTGAGCCCCCATCCCTGGGGGTTATTTTTATCTGATGGTGCCATTGCTGGTTGTCTGGTAGCTTCTGCGGTGTGCTCTAGCAGCAGGGACCCTGCAGGGAGGGTTTCCGGTGTAGCTTCCTCTTCCTTCCTCGTGCAGGCTCCTTCCCTCTGCTAAGACTCAGGTGGTGGTTGCTTCCTGTAGCTTAATCTTGGCCTTGGAGGAGACCCAGGGCATAGTGGCCTTCCCAGGCTTACCCCTACACTCTGGCAACTCAGGTTCCACCCTTGGGTGCCCCAGCCCCATTTCCCCTGCAGAAAAGATATCAGAATACTTTTTCTAGTTGCCTCTCTCCCAACCAAAGCTCTATTAAGTAAAAGTACAATTTTTCAGAAATCCGGATTTGCCAGGGTGATTCTCAAACTGTTTTGACCATGAGCCATAAAAAAAATTTTTTTTCATGGCCCGGTACACATAATTCATTTACATGTAGGGATAAAACAAAAATATGAAAGAATAACATTTACTCTTCCTCTACCTGAGCACTCTGACCTTTTCTCTTCTAGTCTTTACCATTTATTTTCTTCCTTTCCTTTTTTAAATCTGATTTCAGTCTGCAAATAAGTTTATCTTGCAACCCAATAATGATTCAAAATTTAGTTTGAAAAATTCCTGCTAGATAATTTTCTGGAGCTATTTCTCTTTTCTGAATGAAGAAGGGGAACCAGGGTTTATAGAGGTCTACTGAATAAGGCATTGCCTTGGCTTTTGAAGTATACCCATCTTATAGGAAAAGAAGCTAAGCCCACATTCTCATAGCTTAAAAGTAGAGGGTGAGAGATCCCAGCAGGATGCTGAACAGCCTTACCTGGAGTTCCATAAAATCGGCCACAGTGGGAACATTCACAACATGGTAATGGGGAACACTACAAATCAAGGCTTTTGGTTTTTGCTTTCTTGTTCTTAAGAGAGTTGGCTGTTTGAATATATTTGTAAAGACCCTAGTAGCCTGCTTCTACTAGGTGCCAGTAACTATTCTGGTAGGAGCTTAATGTTTCAGTACTTGTATGCTTTGAACTGCAGGTATAAAATGCTTACTGCAAAGAAAGACATGGCTTACTGTGATGACATGATTTTGAGTTCTTTTATCTGGAATTAAAGAACATGAACGGAGTTATACCAACTCTTTCGATTTAGTGCCACTGGCCCTAAAACTTACAGCTTTAAGATTAAAAGCAAAGTCTGGCTGGGGACAGTTTCCCTCAAGATATATTCCCCTGACCCCTGCCTTGCACACACACCCCAGTGCCCTGAAGGCACGGATGGTCCCTAGCACACTGCTAGCGCTGAGTGTGTCACGTGTGTGTCAAAGGAAGGAACTGAATTTCTCTTTTTACATATGTTCACACATTTACCAGCACACCATTGATTCCAATCCTGTTTTTTCTGGTTATAAATGTGATGTATTATGAAGCCCTCTGACCTCAGCTTCCTCATCTGTAAAATATAACAAAAAATGCTCACTTAGTGGGGAAAATGTGTTCACTGAGCACTTTCTGGTAAGTAGGAGGGACAATGACTGGAAGGAAACGAAAATGCAAATAATTAATTTACTGCCATGATGGGATTTGAAAGATGAAGTCTCCAAATGCCACCATCTTTTGTCATTTCCATCACTGTTGAGGTAGTTGGTGTAAAAACAAAAACATTATATGTATGGAAAAAAACCCCACAATTTGCAGAAGCATGGTGAGAATGAGGAGGGAAAACAGTGCTTGAAAATAGCAGCCTGTAGTAGAAGATAACCAATTTTTTTTCTTTTCAACTGAAAATGGAAAAGGAAATATTACAAATGAATTGCATTTCAAAGTAAGACTTCTATCCAGGTAAGTGGAGAGAAGGGAGTCTTCTAATGAATATTCTGATTTAAAGACCATTCTGATGAACATATCATACATTCTTCACTAATTCTCAAAAGTCTAGAGAATGGGCTTTATAGCCTCAAAGTCATCCAGTCCTGGGCAGCAGTGCTCCAACCATCTGACAGGTGCCTCTGCCTGGTGACAGCAACAGAAACCTCTGAGCCTATGAAAGGCATGCTGGAGAGTGGCCTCAGCCCCCTTCCATTCAATGTCACTCTGCATTTTGAGGCAATGCAGAAAGCCTACAGTATGATTATTACCACAGTTATGATCACCACAGCTGTGCTAGTTTCCTGTTGTGGTTGTAACAAATTGTGATAAAACTGTTGGCTTAATTATGATGTGAGGCTACAATGCACCAATAAAATTATATAAAAAAGCAGATTTATTACATTATAGTTGTAGAGGTCAGAAGTCCAAAATGAGTGTCACTGGTACAGTATTGAAGAGATTGGCCAACCATTAAAAAAGATGAATAAATTTTTCTCAAAGTAATCATTATTCAGTTCAGAAGATCATATGGAGAGAGTGGGACACAAAAATACTCATTTTCCACTCCCAGGGGCTATTTGCTTATGGATGCCCAATTGTTCCACGTCATCTGTTTAAAAGACTATCCTTTCTCTACTGAGTTGCCTCATATACGTGTGGGTCTATTTCTGAACTCCATTCTCTTTCATTGATCTCTTGGTCTCTCATTGTGCCAACACTGCATTTTTTGGTTACAATGGCTATGTAATAAGTTTTGAAATCAAGAATTATAAGTCCTCCAACTTCACTTTTCCCTACCAAATTATTTTGGCTACTCTGAGTCTTTTACATTTCCATATGAATTTCAGAATCAGATTGTCAGTCTCTATAGAAAAAAATCTTGCTGAGATTTTCATTTGGTCTTTAGGTCAGTTGGGAAAAAACTGACATTCTAAAAACATCAAGTCTTCAGATCCATGAACATGGTGTATCTTTTTATTTATATAGGTCTTATTTACTTTCAGCAGGGTTTAATAGTATTTGTTGGCTAGGTGTTTTGTTAGATTTATCTTTAAGTAGCTTATACTTTTTGATACTAATATAAATGTTTATATTTCTTATTTTTCATTATTCATATAAAAATACAATTAATTTTTGTATATTTTTGTAAACTTGCTAAACTCACATATCAGTTCTCATAGCTTTTGTTTAATTTTGGTAATGTAATAGGATTTTCAACATAGATGATATAATCTGCAAATAAAGATTTCTAAAGGGCCATGTTCAAAGGTCCATCCTCCAATAATTTCCATCCTCAGCTTTTGCAGGGGAACAGAGAGATAATCCAATCAAGGGGGTCAAATCCACTGCAAGTTATCCTCAAGGCAGCAAATTCATAGATTTAGTGGCTTCATGAATTTTAACGTTAATATGGGTTGATATTCTATTAATGTTAGGGGACACCCTCAGCATAGATCACCAGATTATTTACACTCACTGTGGTCAGGAAACCAGATGAGGGCTGAATGAAGGCAAAAATATCCAGCTTTAAGTTAGAAAAATGTCCAAAATTCCTTTTACAAAGCATTACCTTGTTTCACTCTGACCTCATGAAGCCTCCTTCCTGGTCTTGAGTTTCTCCTTTCACCCTATCCTATTCCATTTCCACTGAGCCAGATTGTATAAAAATGCTAATCATATTATGCTTGGCCCATACTTATGATAAAATCCAAATTCCTACTCAGGTCTAAGTGGCCCTTTTCACAGGATCCCTCCCCATCTGTCAGTCATGCTCACTCCAAGTTCTCTTTACCAGAAGTATTCTCTCCATTGTCTCAAGCCCTCTCCTCTCTGCTATTCATTACCTGGCTCATCTGTGTCTACACACTCCATTCCTTCTACCCCGACCTCTATGGACAATGTTAGAATGATATGTCTTGTGCCTGGCATGGTGGCACAAACTTGTAATCCCCGCGCTTGGGAGGCGGAGACAGGAGGATTGCATAGGTTCGAAGCCAGTTGCGCTGGCTTAAGAGACCCTGTTTCCAAATTTAAAAAAGTATAAAAATAGGTCTGGGAGTGTAGCCCAGAGGTAGAAGGGTTTCCAGGAACCCCAGTACCACACACACAAAAAAAGTATATGCCTTGTGCTACTCATTCTTAAGAAGGATATTTCCCACTTGGATGCAGTTTAAAAAATCCCTGGGTAACTCTAGAAACTATTAATGCTTAGGGTCCACCCCAGACAATTGAAGTCCAAGTCTCCCAGTATTTGTTTCTAAAAGTCTCCAGGTGATTGTGATATGCATCCAGAATTGAGAGACACTGACATAGAAGAAACGAAAGGCTACTTTCATCCAGCTGGGTGACAAGAAGCCGCAGATGGGCTCACCGGGAAGAGCCAGCCATGAGATACAGAAGGCACTGTACTGGAACTCCCCGCAATCGGTCTTCTGCAAGAGTCCACCTTGCTCTTGAGCTGACTTTATTCTTATACAGCAGGAAGAAAGAAGGACACCAGACCAGAGTGGAAAGCATTTTCAAACTTTATTTACAACTGTCACAGTGACAAAAAGTAGTTTGGAAAAAAAAATGCTAGTTTCTCCCTGAGCCTCAAAAAAGAACAGATAGAAGTTACAGGAGGTTCATCTCACAACAGGCATGTTACTGAAATACTAGGATATTTTTTTTTCAATACGATCAGTTAGAAATACACACAAATTACTTAAAAAAAAAAAAAAGAGGAGGCCAGCAGGAGCTCAGCCACTTGTCCAAGAGCAGCTGGGTCCCCCCAACAGGCTCAACCGCTGGGGGCCTGACTTTAGCTGTCAGCCCCTGGCCTGCTCAGACCACGAAGGATTGTACACAGTGGTCTAGTGACCAGCAAAAGGAATAAACCACCCCCATACACATACATATACACAAAGTCGATTTAATACGCAGTTTACAAGCACGTTCCCATCACACAGCAAGACCAGGACAGATGATCCAGGGTAGCAGATGAGAGGGAGACGCCGAAACACAGGGGCCCTCATCCATGAAGGGAGGGAAGGGTGAGAAAGGCCGTGAGGGGATGGAGTGAGGATGAACAAGTCCACAGCCAACACAGAATGGAGGGGGGAGACAAGAGAGAGAAGCCCCCTCGCAGCGCGGGCTGCAGGCCTCTCCCACTTCTGCCGGAAGAAATTATTGCCATCAATGTGTGTATCACAGGTGGATGACAGAGGGAGGAGGCAGGGGTTGGGGGTGACCATGGGCATCCCAGAACCCCATCCTGTGACTGCCCTGTCAATGGCACACCCCGTCCCCCTCCCCGTACGTGCCTCAGAGCCACGCTGACCTTGAGGTATTAAATACAGCCAGACACACAAGTCCAAAACCAGGGTCAACCTGGATTGAATGGCGAGCTGAGGGGACACCATGAGAGCCTTGGTTGGCTGAGCGGAGCATGAAGAAGGCTCTCGGGCCACCTCTGCTCTGAAATAGAGATGGTGGAAGAGTCTGTCCTGCAAACTGCAGCTCCAGAAGGTTCTGAGCTAGGAAGAGAAGCTCTAAGCCACACGCTGACTCTCTCGTGCCACTGCCGCTCTTGCCACTGTCCCTTGGGGACACCAGAGCGTCCCTCCTCGTGCCCTCCTCCCTTTCACGTCCAGAAACAACGTGGGGAGAAGCAGGGGTTGCATGAAAGCTGTGGTCTCAAACAGGATCCCAGCGCTGCCCCCGCAGCCTCGGCATCCCTAGCAGTAATTCCCGTGATTCGCCAGCCCCTGGAACCTACAGGGAGGCTCACCTCCTCACCAAGGATCGCGCTGTCCTCCAGCTCCCACAAGAAAAGCAGGCCAAGAACCCACACCAAGTGCTGCTGCTGCTGCTGCTGCTGCTGCTGCTGCTGCTGCTGCTGCTGCTGCTGCTGGGCAGGTGGGCTAGGCACCCATCTGTCTGGCTTTGGTGGCTGGAGCTGGAGGATGGTTGAAGAAGGGAGGGCAGGCCTGGGGGAAGGGGTTTTCCACTCCCTCTGTACCTCTGCACCTCCATGGGACTCTGAGAGCAAGTCTTTAGAGGGGACAGTGGAAGGAGGGACTTTCTTGCTTGGGCGTTAGCCCTAGGGGGTCTCCAGCCAGGCAGGAAATTCTCTCACTACTTCCCAAAGTGTTGGGAGTCAAAAGGACAGATCAGGGGAGTAACGCTCAGAAGTACTGCCTCTGACAAAGCTCCCATCTCCTGAGCTCAGTGAGCCCGCACAGCTGGGGGCAGAGTTCCTGGGAAGGACAGGGTGACCTTTCCTTTCCTGCACATCCCTCCAGCTGACTTTGCAAGCAGCTCATTTCTCCTGCTCCCCTGTCTCCTCCTCTTTGTTGCAGACCAACACACCTGAAATAAAAGTGCAGGCTGGAGGGGGTGAGACTGGGAGCGAGATGAAGACTTGTTTTCTGAGGCCCCAGCAGCCAAAGCCAATGTTGGTCCAGCAAGTCCTGACTGCACTTCTCTGCTGATGCTTTCTTAAAAACATGCACTTTTTCTTCTATCCCGGTGTTTGCTTTCTAACCCCAAAGTTCCCTGCTCTTTGCCCATCCCCCTGAGCCCACTGGACCCCCACTGCCTCAGGCTGCTGGAGTTCAGATACTGATCTCAGAAGCAGCACCCCTTCCCCATACCCCACACCCCTGCACTCAGCAGCTTCCTTTCTCAGAAGCCCATGAGAGTTGTCAGCAGGCTCCACTGCTCAACAAATTTAAAAAAAAAAAAGAAAGACCAGAAAAGAAAAAACCAACTCGGTGATTTGAGATTTGCAGGTGCAAAACGGAAGCCTCGTTTGACATTTTCAGAATGATCACAGCTCACTCTTTCTTCCATCGCGATGAGAAAAACACAGTTCAGGTACAGATGCTGGCTGGCATGACCCCGGGGAGCCCGTGGGGACCCTACTGCTCCTTGTCTTCCTTCACTGTCTCTTCGCAGTTGTCTTGCTCATCCTCCGGGACCAAGAACTCCTCAGGGGGCCACCGGAGCTCCCCGCTCTCCACCTCGCCCTCTGTGGGCTCCACCACTATGGAAGGCAGGCGGTCCTTCAGTTTGCAGCAGCGGTCAAAATCTGATGGGTCAGGGAAGATCTGAAAAAAAAGCAGAGCGGGCACCGGGTCACAAACATATGTGAAAAGAGAAATTCAATTCCTTCCTTCCACACCCATGTGGCACACTCACTGCTGGCGGTCTGCCAGGGCCCGTCTGTGCCTTGTGGGGCCCGGGGGTGGAAGGCAGGAGCCAGGAAGTAAGTCTTGAGGGAAACTGTCCCCCAGCTAGACTTTGCTTCTAATGCTGAAGCTGTAAGTTTGGGGGGGGGAGGCAGTGGCACTCAATCTAAAAGGTTGGTATAACTCTATTTGTTTCCCTTATTTCCAGATAAAACAATTCAAAACCATATCATCTCAGTAAGCCATTTCTTTCTTTGCAGCACGAATTTTATACCTGCAACCCAAAGCTTAGGAATACCAAAACATTAGCGTCCTCCCAAATAGCTACTGGCACCTAGTAGAAGCAGATTCCCAAGGTCTTTACATATATCACTTCAAACCAACACAGAACAGGTGTTGCTCATGCCATTTTAAGAATTGCAGGCTCGCCGGGAGTGGTGGTGCATGCTTGTAATCCTTGCACTTGGGAGGTGGAGACAGGAGGATCACGCAGGTTCGAAGCCAGCCTTGCTGGCTTAAGAGACCCTGTTTCCAAATAAAAATATAAAATAGGTCTGGGATTGTAGCCTTGTAGCCCAGAGGTAGAAGGGTTTCCAGGAATCCCAGTACCACAAAAAAAAAAAAAAAAAAAAAAAAGAATTGCAAGCTTGGGTAAAAGTTGTCCAAAACCATACACTCCAGCTACAAAAGAGGCTCAAACCCAGGTCTGTACCGCCTCTCGAGTAGATAGATGGTCCTGATTCCATTGCAACTGTCAACGCAAAGCCAAAGCCAGATGAAGGCACGGCCCCCAGTCACAGGCAAGCGGGGACAAAATCCACGCTGCCTTCCTCTTGCAGGAGCAGCACCTGGCTGTGCGTGGGCTCCATACCTGGAAGAGTCTACTTCTCCTTTCAGATCTCCATTTTCTTAATGCTTACTGTGAGTCCTGTCCCAAACTGGCAGAAACCCCAAGTCAGGTTATAAAATTAAGGGCCACATCCAGCTCACTGGATTTCCCTTCGCACACACTGCCCTGTGACTACAGCTGACCCAATTCTTTGCCCAGCAGCTTAAGTACTTAATCCTCTGGGCTGCTGGTCCCTTGCCACCCACAGCCCTCAGTGGCACACCCAAGAGCTACAGAGAGGAATCTTGGTTTGGGAAACCGAAGCTCAGCCCCTGGTACCTTCAAGGGTCTCTTCCCACCTCTCCATTTGACAAATGAGGAAATCCAGGCCCAGAGGGGTGAGCAGACTCCCTCATGGTCACACAGCTTGTTCGTGGTTCAAACATGGATACACGCATTAAAGCAGGGAGCTGCCGGCTCCTGCTGGACAGAGACAGGGCCCTGATAGCACACCGGTGGCCTCCATTCCCAGGAGGTAGAAACACTCAGACCTCCCAACTTCCATCTTTCAGGGTGATCCCAGGGTGTCTGGTCTTACTGCCCCCAACCCCGAGCACAGCTTCCCCAGCCAAGTCACACTCTGATCACGTCACAGGCCACGTGGGGCTTCTGAGAATCACGGGCCTCATGAAGTCTCCCCGATCCCAGCAGACCAGTGATTATTAACCATTTATCCAATAAAGGCCTATTGCTGGGGATTAAGCCTTAAGCCAGCTGTACGGCCAGGCATCATTAAAGACTTAACAAGGCTCATAAAAAGTATTGTAATAGCAGCCTCAGGAAAACAAGCTGAGGGAGGGCAGAGGGGCAGGTCCAGAGGGGTTCAAGGGAGGCCCAAGGAAGCTGACCCTCATTCTGAGCGTTCTCCTCCTGCGTGGCCAACCCTGACAGCTGCCATGGACTGCTGGGCACATAGACTGATAGGTGCAGAGTGGGAAGTGGGTCTTCACTTCTCCTGTGGAGCTGAGCCCCTCCTGGGGGTTGAGGGACACAAGGTAACTTCCAAGTGAGCACTCTGGGAGTAAGCCAGGGAACCCCGATGAAAGGCGCACACATCAGCTTACCAGTGTTTTCAGACGTCGCCCCGCTGCCATCCTAGGAGCAGCAAGGCCCTGGGACTGAGGAGGTCACAGGATATAGCCAGCACTGCCATCTCCATTTGCTTATTTTAGTGTTCATGCCTCTTGAAAAATGAAGTAGGAGGCCATTGGACCAACATCCCCAATCCATAGTCTTGACTGAGAAGGGGAAGCAGGTGTCTCCACTGCCTACTAAGCTGCTAGAAGCCTCAGCCTGGGCCCCAGGATGACCAGCAGCCAACCATGCCCAAAAGATGAGTTTCCCACTTGTCCTAAACCTTTAAGACCTGGTACAGAGCTGTGAGATAGCAGGAGGAACTGGCCTCCTGGCCACGCACAGCTCCTGGTCTCTGCCTTCATCCTCTGACCTCGAGCCAGGGCTGAGCCTCCCTGTCACATGGCTGAGAGACAAGAAAACTCGGTTCTAATTATGATCACCCAAGCCAAGGCAGAGCAAAGAGGTCGAGAGGCCGGGCCCGGTCAGAGGAAATAGGAGGACTCTAAGAGTGGAAAGCATTTGGTTTCATTATAAGTTTGAAATAGGTTTTTCCCTAAAATTGGGAAGAAACATTTATGCTGATGGAAGAGTTTTGTTTTTGTTTTTGTTTTTGTTTTTGTTTTTTTTGTTTTTTTTTTTTTTTTTTGCGGTACCAGGGATGAAACCCAGGGGCATTCTACCTCCAAGCTACACTCCAAGTCCTATTTTTTATTCTTTTCTTGAAACAGGGTTTCACTGAGTTGCAAAGGGCCTCACTAAGTAGCTGAGGCTGATTGTAAACAGTGATCCTCCTGTCTTAGCCTCCCAAATGCTGGGTTACAAGCCTGCACCACCACGCCTGACTCAGACTCTTAATCTTAGTCCCAGTAGGGTATCATTTCTATTTTACAGATGAGGAAACCGAGGGCATGTGACTTGCACAGGCCAGGTCCCTTGAAGCGTCAGTATTGGGACTCAAATGTCTAGAGAACTTTAAATGATGCATTCACTTGAGGACATTGGGCCAAGACACAGAATCCAGATCTTTGCTATATTCTTGACATCAGCTGTATGACACCTGCCAAGTCCTCACAACCCCCAACTTCAGTTTCTTCTCTGGAGACGTGAAGTGACCTTCTGGTCTCACTAGATGGGTACAAGCGGTTGGCAAATACAGAGATGACAAATTGCTCCGAGGACATAAGCACGATTCAAATCGGTAATGTCTTCTTTGGAGCGGTTTCAGCAGGACTACAATTAAGTACCCAATCTTCAAGCAAGAGGCAGTAGTACCTACGCGGTAATTAAAATAACTCCAAACAATGCCTTTTATACCAAGAGCTTCACAATTACGTCTTTTAAGTCCTTGGGGGAAGTATGAGCACTGAACTTCTGATACTGCTTAGTTGCCAACGACCTTTGCTCCATGAACTGCTCAAAGAAGAAACTGCTTTAAAAAAATTTTTTTTCACAAAGCTTGCTAATTGTATTTTTAAAAATCACTACAATATTTACTCTAACCTTTCTATCAGAGATTTTATTTTATTACCTGATTATACTATTCTGTGCCTCTCCAAATGGTAGCTCTCTCTCTAAAAAATAAATAAAAAGCAACCAGAACCAAACACCCTCATGATTTCCTTGTAATCAGACAGAAAGCCTTGCTAAGGGTTGCTGAGTCTTTTTTCCAGCACAATCTTATCTCCAACAGCTGCTTAAGAAGCTGACCCCGAGGAGGTCAACATTTTTCCACTAAGTCATGTTTTTTAATCATCCAGGCAGCAGAAAAATGAGAGGTTGCCACTGCAATTTGCCAGGGTGGGGAAGGGAATGGAAAGAAAGAACTGGAGTTAGACTTGCCAAGCACATGACAGGTAGGGCTGCGGCGGCGGGCCAGCCCGGCGTGCCGTTTGCCTGCAGGAACTGGCAGGGAATAAAGAACTGCCCCTGTTCCCAACAGAAACTGCTTCTGGTTAGACATCCTAACCCAAAGTGCCCCTTCTCTCTAGACTGCATAAAAGAAAAATTAAAAAGCCTTTTATCTTCCCTCTGCAGTAAAGCCTCATCTCCAAAAAGCTTAAAAAAAAAAAAATGGGGAAACCCTGTGAGGCGTTGCCCGCCTTCATCCCAGAGCAGGGCAAGGCAGGGCAGACCTAGAACCATCCATCCCCAACTGTGCTTCTCCCAGCTCTATGCTTTACTCCTTTTGCTGACACTATTCTCATCCAGCTGTCATGCCCGGCTGCTCAGGCCAATGGCTTGGATAACTAATGGGCATCAAGTTCTCTTCTTTGCAAATACAATAAAGTCTTGTCAATCACATGCACTGGGGACGTCCCAGGCCCTGCAAAACCGACTGTGTGGGAAGATCAGGCATTCAATTTTGGTGATGGTGAAGTTCCCAGGGGACCCTCTGCAGAGGGTCCTTTGACAGGTGGCCTCCAGTCCCAATAGGGCCTGACATTTCAGGAACGCAGAGGGATTCCCTTGAAAGGTCAAGGGAGCTTCTGGATGATTCAGGAGAAAGAGACAGGCTGTGAGATGGGATGTGGATGCCAACATACTGGAATTTCTGGCTGCAGAGGTCAGCGCTGTCCAACAGATTGTCCTGCAGTAATGAAAATATTTTCTGCGCTGTCCAAAACAGCCCCCACTAGTCACGTGTGGCTAAGGAGCACTTACGATGTGGTTACAATGTGAAATTTTATGAATATAAATTTATATCTGGCTTAAGCAAATATAACATAAATTTACTGAACATTTCAATGGCTACCTGGGGCTAGGGATACATGATTATGGAAGAGGTTAACGAGAGCAGGACTATCCAGAAAGGCTCGGGAAGTCTGGCTGGCTGGGCAACAGGGTGGCTCCTGTGCAGAGGGCTGTGGGGCTGGGGCAGGCGTCTGCGGACGAGGGGCCCATCCACAGGCTTTTTGCTCGGGCATGGAAGTTGCTGGCGAGCCAGCTCCCATTTCACACAGAGAGGAACTGAAAGGCAATACCAACCCAGGTTCCAAAGGCCCCAAATTTGGAGACCGAGCTATCGACTGTCTGCCTTTGAGCCAGGTGACCTAAACCTGGCTGCCTCCGGGGTGGGGAGAAGAGAGAGATGCCTGGCACCCAGCGTGGAAAATGTGACCAATCCTGGTGGGTAGGAGCCGCCCTCCCCTGTGTGTGTCCCTCAGCCATCAATTCTGACAAATGACCTGAGCTGGCCACGAAGGGGGTGGAGGGCTGGGCAAAGAGCTGTGAGATGCTAACAGGGAAAGCAGACACCAGCAGGTGGAAGAGATGAAAGGTGGTTAACTGGACACAAAGGGCTAATTACCAGCTCTGCAAGCTGAGCCCTTGGCGCATGCACGCCCTGCTCCTCTTTGCTGGGGAGGGACAGAGGAAAGGAGTGCTGGGGATGGATGGGGAGGGCTAGAGGGGAGGCAAGGCGGAGAGGGCCTGAGAGAAATTGCCAGGTTAGTTCCCCAGGGCACTGTGTACAAAATCACAGTAAGCCTCTACCCTCTCTAGTTGCAGACAGGAACAAAGAATCAAGTCCAAGCCTGCTATGGAAAGTCACACGCCCACAGGCAGACCAGGAGCCTGAAAGATCTGGCTTTTACCCCCCCCCCATTATCTCTGTGACCTTGGTCAAGTCCTGTCAACCACTCCCAGGCTCAGTTGCCTCCTGAGGGAAGTAAGGAAGCCGTTTCTAATCTGCAGCATTGTTAGGGGGTTACTTGATGCCTGCTGATGCTGGGCACAGACAACCAGCCCATTCCCCGACTCGCCTCCTCTATAAATGAGGATTAATGCTAAGTCTGATCTTAATACGGCTTTGGAGAGAATCAAATATAGGTATGTGTGAATGTTCTCTGAAAACTCTAAATTCCTAGTGCTGGTTCTTATTAGGTAAAGCTGGGGGCCCCAAGGAGTGTTTAGAGCGAGGTTCCAGAACACCAACAACTATAGCTTGGGACAGGAGCAAAGGCACAGCACCCGGGGCTCCTGCTAGCAAACCCCAGCCAGGTTCTTTGGAGAAATGGCTGTGACTTCATTGCTTCCTTTGCAGAGCCTCTGTTTCCCTGGGGCGTGGATTAGGCCAACTGGAATTGAAACAACTGCTTTGTCCAGGCCCTGCAGCCAGAAGCCTTCCTGCCCTGTACCTCCTCTCTTGCCCTCTCCTGGGGCCTGAACCCGGCTAAGTCAGATTTCCCCAGATCCCCAGCTTTCCAAAGTCTGGGTTTCTAATTGTTTTCTGGGGGAACAACAATGAGTTGGCCTGGTGTGTTTATTCCTTTCTAGCAGAGGCTGGTTTGTAACAATGGGCAGATCTCTCCCAGCATCCTGCTCTGCCAAGGTGGAATGAATGAGCAGCAGCTAATTCAAATGAACAATGCACTCTGCACTTTGCCCTCTAACAATATGTGAAGGCAAGAAATGAGGTCTTCGCGATACTAGACTCCTGCGATTTTATTAGCATTATATTATTAGTATTATTTGCATCCTGCTGACTTTTCAAAGTGAATCAAGACTCATAGGAACAGAAAGAATGGTAGCACAGGAGCAGAGTGGGTCCTGAGGGGACTCAGGGAGGGAAGACCCTTCTCCAGCCCTGCTCAGAGGCTAAGCAGCTCAAATTCCATCTGTTGAGACTCTCACCTGCCTATAATTCTCCCGTGGACCGGGGATATGGAATATCCACTTCATCCTATCCTGCTCTTCTGGTGCCTCTAATCTTATAGGGCACTTGAACAAAGTTTGGGGCTTTAAAACAACTGCAGAACCTCCTTCCTTTGGATCAAAGATGCTTAAGTCTCTAGCCTTTAAACTTGAAAGAAAAGGAAATCCTTGGGATAAACACCATCTTTCATAAACATCTCTCAAACACACACCCAACCTGCAAGTCAGGAATTCCAAATTCCAATTAATTAGCACTAATTGCTACTTGAGAATGCTAGGCCCAGAGAACTGGTGAAACTTTTGGAATGTTGGAGAATTTTCTCAAAGGCTCTGGCATAGATGGCTTCAAATACCTGTATCTTATTGACCATATCATCATTGTCCTCTTTAAAGAAGTCAGGCCCTCCAGTCTTCCATATCCCTTTCTCTATCTTCTTCCACTGGAATGACCCAAACGTTTCATAACGGCATTGCCTGTCTCTCAGAAAGCCCAGATTGATCCAGCTTAGATTCAAACTATGCTCTCATTCTTTGTTCTGGAGATTAAAAATCTTGAATGTTTAGTTAGTCTCATAGTGTCCCCATCTTTGTCCGGAGTTCTTTTCCTATCCCCTACCACAAGGCTTCCAAACTTCCCCTGGCATCTGAACAACTCTTTCAAGTGTCTGAGGACTTCTTTGCCTGCCTCGTGTTTTGGCATGGCTCTCAGTCACTACCACTTCTATAGTACATGTCAGGCCAACTCACCTTGGCCCCAGAATAAGGTCATCGGCTAAATACCCATCTTCCATTCAGTTTAAAAAAATTATTTTTCTCTCTTAAACAAAAACTGCCTGATAGCAACTCCTTTAAAAGACACATGGATGTTTATTTGACCACAACTGTACTACTGATGCTGACAACTAAGTAAACAGGGCTAAACTTCTAGGGATATACCTATTTCATTATCTGACAATTCTACAATGTCTCATCAGAAATATTCTATTCAGGGTAGAAAAGCAGTTCTCAAAGCTCAAATCCCAAGACACTTTCAGGGACAGAGTGTACATGGGGTTTAAATATTTTCAGAATAATACTCAGATGCCATTGACCTTTTTCATGGGGTTGAAAGTTGCACTAATGCTATAAAAAAGCAATAGTGAGTGAAACTGCTGGCATCTTTGCAAGAATTAATGCAGTGACTGCAAATTGTATTTTTTATCATTACATTATTTATCACCTCACACAATTAAAACCAAAACCAAAGCCTAATTTAAAACAAAGCAAAATGAAACAAAAATTGTTAATGTTCTTAACAAAACAGTAAAAATTAACTTTTATTACATATTGACTCTTAAATACATGTCATTTTAATATTTGGGGTGGTGAAACAGAAAATAAAAATAAAGCACTTCTTTTTCTTACCAAAGTACATCAGTCATCTCAGGGAAAAGCATTTGTACAATTAAGTTACCAGCTGAACTAGCCAGGCTGACCAAAAAACTATAGTTATTTCAATTTGGATACTGGGTAGATTTTTTTTCCTTAAAAATGAACAAAATGATCCTGTCACTTTGAGGAAAATGATGATATTTATTACCAACAGTAAAAACAGAGTTTTCAAGTGAAAATTTGGATTTTTGTTTCTTTTTATTTTTTATTTTTGCGGGTCTGGAGATGGAACCCAGGGGCATTCTACCTCTGAGCTACATCCCCTGCCCTATTTTTTATTCTTTATTTTGAAACCGGATCTCACTGAGTTGCGGAGGGCCTCACTAAGTAGCTGAGGCTGTCCGCGAACCACGATCCTCCAGGTCTCAGCCTCCCGAATGCTGGGATTACAAGCGTGTGCCACCACACCCAGCAGAATTTTTGAAAACTCTTACCAGCCCCCATGAACTTGACAGCTTTTTAATGCTTGGAGGCTTTCTGATGGGACCAGTGTAGACATTAACTAATGTGGTATTTTCACACAGCATAATGAAATGTGTCAACATTTGGAAGAACCACATAACATAACTCAGTAAATCTACATTTTACAGAGAATCGGTGTAAAACCAAATGCTCGCTTCAAATGCAAAATAGACAAATAAATTTTGATGGAAGAATATAAAAATTTCACTGACATGGTTTCAGATACCACATAATATTTTTTAAAATAACTAGCATTTTTTAGGTTATGGGGAAGTATAAAAATATGAAAAGGATGTATTTCTTCATTATATATCTGCATAGGCCATATTTTCATTGGCTTCAATCAACACTTATTGCTACGGATTGACTCCTAGGAAGCACATATGAAAATCTGGCTACATTTTGTTACACCTGGCACTAAAGAGATCTGCAGAAATGTAAAATAGGAGGCCTCTTTTCTCACTAAACATGTTCCGTTTTGGAAAATAGTTGTTTGCATGAAAAATTGTTATTTACATTAACATAATGGTTTCATTGTTATTCTAAATGAATTAATAAGGAAAACTTGAAAATTTCTGTCTCAAGTTCTCAAACAGTAAATATCAAGACACAATCTACATAAATAAAACATCATGTGACCTTTGGTAAATAATAATAAAAGCTCTTTGGTAAATAATAAATTATTTTTAAGAGTATAAAAGTAACTGAGTCCAAAAGTTTGAGAAGTGTTGGTCTAGAGGAAAAAGTACTCTTAGGAAGATGATTGTGTAAGTCAAGGTTGAAAGACAAAATATGTTGTTTCCAAATCTGGAGAAGAGCTGAGGGGAAACATTACAGGTACCTTCTACTATCTAAAAGGCTGATATAAGAAAGAGCAGAGTTTTAGTTTTGGTTTTGTTTAATCCAATGTGAAGATCTAATAGCAATATGAAGGATTTCACTGAGTTATTCAACTTTCTAACAAACAAAATGACATAGAGATTAACTCTCTTTTGTTAACTTTGTGGTTGTTTGTTGGTTTTTTGTGATACTAGGAATGGAACCCAGGGGCATTCTACCTCTGAGCTACACCCCAGCCCTACTTTTTATTCTTTATTTTGAAACAGGGTCTCACTAAGTTGCAGAGGGCTTCACTGGCGCACGCTTGTCATCCCAGCATTCAGGAGGCTGAGACCGGAGGATCGCTGTTCGTGGACAGCCTCAGCTAATTAGTGAGGCCCTCTGCAACTCAGTGAGACCCGGTTTCAAAATAAAGAATAAAAAATAGGGCAGGGGCTATAGCTCGGAGGTAGATGTCCCTGGGTTCCATCCCCAGACCCGCAAAAAAAAAAAAAAAAAAAAAAAAAAAAAGTAGCTGAGGCTGGTCGCGAACCACGATCCTCTTGTCTCAGCCTCCCAAGCACTGAGATTACAAGTGTGTGCCGCCATGTCTGGCTTAACTCTCTTTTATAGACGGAGAAATCAAGGACCACAGAGGTGACATGAGATTAACTCACTTTTTGTTAACTTTGTGTTTTGTTTGTTTGTTTATTTGTTTGTTTTGTGGTACTATGGACTGAGATGGCATGGATGGTAGCAAAGCCAAGATCAGAAAGCAGTTATCCAGACTTTTAGTCCACAGTTCCTCTGAGCTGAAGGATGCTGAGCTCTGTCTCTGGCAGTGTCCAAAGAACCCAGGGGTGAGCCAATGTGCTGCGACTCTAGAGCTTACCCCTATCAAGATGCCTGATCCACTCCAAAGCTGCCTCCCCCACTCTGAGATGCTTCAGAGCCCTAGTCCTGATTGCGAAACGTGTATATACCCAGGGTTCCCAAACATTTTGTTTGCATACTCCCTAAAAGAATTTTGAACAACTGTGTCTCTGTTTATGCATCCTATATAAATTTAATACGTTGAAACAAAACACACATACCACACTTTTCAATGGCTTATAAATATTGTAGCAATTTGATATCAACTATCACCTACTGAAAAACTCTTGAACAAGCTCTTAAGTCAATTTATAATATCCCTTTCTCTGCTTGAAACTGTATTTCAATTCTACTTCTCCACTGAATTTTTTTCTTTATATAATTTTTATGTTTTCAAGTTTTTAATCACTAGTTTTTCATATATCTCTGTAATAAAAATATACATTTTCTATATAAGTGGACATTTTAAAAGCATCATGTGACCTTAAGATTTTGTTAATAAAAAATATTCTGGATTGGCTTTTTGTAGCTATTAGTATCTGATTGATGGATATATCACAATTAATTATTAAACACAAAGGTCCATTTTCATTGGGTTGTATTCTTACCATGAAGGATGGGTATGACTTTAAGGGGCTACCTGGATAAGCAACACTTTGAATGGTCCATTTGTTTGATGCCCCTACAGTTTCTACCCTGGAGAAGGCACCTTTAAAGAAACAGGAGGGTGAATGGCAGGTCTTTTCCTGGTAAACAGGGAGAAGGACAATCTTGACAGAAACATAAGTAAAAGAATATGATGAGACCTATCTCCAGGAATTACAATTTGAGAAAAGCCACAGAAGGAAGCTAAAGATGTAGACATGGGTTTCCTGAAAACCCTCCTTCTGTCATGTCCTCTGGAAATTATCTGTGAACCCTGGGGGCAGCTGTCTTCCTGTTTTAACACGTTGTTAAAATGTGAAGTGGTGTATACACGGACATATTACCAAGAAGTAATTTGGCATGAAAACCTCCAATATTAAAGTGCCAAGTGAAATAGCCAGGAAGGATCCTAATACTTCCACGGCCACATCCAAGGGTGCAAATGACAAGAGAAATACAGAAAGAGTAATTTAGTATTAGCTGATTTTTGGATGCATCTATTTCTAAGAGGACACGTTTCACTTTTGAAGAAAACAAATACCTTCAAGGTAACAACAGAGATGTCCCCTAAAAGAACCTTGCTATGGGATTTCCCACTTGTGTGAGTCTGGTTGCCGGGCTCACAGCACCACCTTGGTCATTTCTCTTACATATGTACTATTTTTTTTTTTTTACTTGCTTGTTTAAAGCCTTATTTGCTTAAAAATTAAACTCTTATCATTGCATAAGTGGAAAATAATCTTATATGTCATAGGTATTAACCATAAAAAGAACTAACATGTTTAGAGTTGTCTGTTTACTACCTAAATCTACTTTGTAGAGCACCAGGAGTGTGCAGACCCTATGCAAATACTTGCTTGGGCTGTTTACCTGCTGCAGTGCATCCGGAGCCTGGCAGACTTGTCAGGTAAGAAGGCCCCTGGGTGCTGGGTGCAGGACATCCTTCATATTTAGATCTACTTACTTCTAAGATCCCAGTCCATCCTTACTTCTAGGGAAGCATTATTTCTCAGAGACAAGCTTTCCATGAGCCAGGTCTGAGACCCCAGGAACAACAAGATGGTTCATGGAACTAAATGTACATCTGATCAAACTCCAAGGGTCGTTAAGCTAAAGTGACTTCATTGGTCTCTTCAGGGTTACATGGTACTCCAACATGTCATTAAAATAAAAAAAAGAGAGCCATATACTTTGTAATCCAAAGGGTGTTTCAGTGTACCTACTATGGGTCAAGAACATCATCTCTAGTTTTTGCAGTGCTAGCTAATCATTACTTAAACATCATCAGTTGTTCTCAGCAAGCTAAAAATAACTACAAACCGCGAGAAGATGTATTCAAAAACATGCTAAAATAACCAAACACCTTTCTGAAATGCTCCTCCATTACCCCAACGCTGTAGATGTTACACTCCAGAAACGCTATTTGCTAGAGCTTTCAATGCAGGCAGAGTACATTTGATAAACCCTTTGATGTGCATTTTCTGTTTTTAAGGTAATATATAATCAAGATGCTTAATGATGTCAAATCTCTTTGAATTGGTAATTCTAGTTCCAGGAATTTATCCCAAGGAAACGAATCAGACCTGTGCAGAGATTTATGTAAAATGATGTTCAGAACAGTGTTCATTGTAAGAACAAAATACACTGCAACCTAAGTATCTAGTAATAAGAACTGGTACATAACAAAAATTGCAAACAAAACCAAATGGCAAGAACATAGTCACAGCATGATATTAAATTAAAAAAAGGATCCGCTATGGCATATACATTATTATCCCAATTTCATTTTAAAAATATAAGTACATAGAAAAATACTGAAAGTAAACATACCAAAATGTTTCAGTGATAGGAATATGAGTATTTTTTTCTCCTTGCACTGCTGTGTTTTACTAAATTTCTACAAAGAATAGATATCATCTCTATGATGATAATGTTTACAAACTCACACTGCTACCTTTGGATTCAGAAGTTGTACCCCTAAGGTTGTTTTAAGGAAACAGTATCAACGATGCACAAAGATTTATATAACATTGTATACTTATTTATATATAATGTTGTATACTTATCATCTTATAAATAGAGAAAAATAATGACAAAAAGTAGAAAATAGTAAAGCAATCTTTTAGCTTTATACAGTTATTAAAAATGAAGGTTTGGGGGCTTTTTATTTTGTTTGCAGTACTGGGACTGAATCCCAGGCCTCACATGTGCTAGACAAGTGCTCTATTGCTGCACTACACCCCCAGCCCAACTTTGGTGTATTTTTAAGACAAGTTGTAATGACATGACGCTGGTGACAGATGATGTTACATAAGACTTGCAGAAAACGCAACGATGTGTGATTTGAGCTACGTCAAGGTACAAGCGCATTGGGAAAGAAGGCAAAAAGATGCTCGCGTGTTCACCACTGTTATTTACACAGGGCGAGACCATGGCAACTGGAAAACAAAATGTTTAAAGAAGAAACTGAAAATTTCATAATGGGCACCAAAATTTGAAAAGCATAAAAATAATAAAATACATACTT
The DNA here is from genome assembly GCF_963383645.1 of Muscardinus avellanarius. Lineage (NCBI taxonomy): Eukaryota > Metazoa > Chordata > Mammalia > Rodentia > Gliridae > Muscardinus > Muscardinus avellanarius. Next base: position 24,624,919 of record NC_137801.1, on the reverse strand, counting down.
TATCAATGACAATATGAAATTACTAAGAAGGAAAGTGAAGGGAAACATTTCCCGTAACTACAACACTCTCATCTAAAACAATCACTACTGCCGGGCGTGGTGGCGCACGCTTGTAATCCCCGTGCTTGGGAGGCTGAGACAGGAGGATCGCACAGGTTCGAAGCCAGCCTCAGCTACTTAGTGAGGCTTTCAGCAACTTAGTGAGACCCTGTTTCAAATATATATATACACACACACACACACACACACACACACACACACACACACACACATATATATATATATATATATATATATATGGTCTGGGAGTATAGCCTGGAGGTAGAAAGCCTCTGGGTTCCACCCCCAGTACCACCAAAAATAAATAAATAAATAAATAAATAAATAAAATAAAACAATCACTACTACAGTATCATTCTGCCATCCGTCCGCCATTCAGTTGTGTGTGTGAGTGAGTGTGGGGTTGGGGGAGGGAGTCCCAGGTTCTCCCGCTCCATCCATAGGGACCACGTGGGACAAGTTTCTTAAGCTCTCCAAAGTAAAGGCAGGGGCTTGATGGTACAGAACTTGCCTAGCATGTGCAAGGCCTGGGGTTGGAGCCCAGTACCCCTCATACACACGCAGCAACACAAAATAAAGGCAGAAGATGAATGCAAGGTATATTCAAGATTCTGTCTGGAAACCTCCCACAATCAAGTTAGGAGAAACTCAAGCCTAGAGACCAAACATCTCTGGAATGAAGTTTATGATTATTTCTTTGCTTGGATCCATTCTACTTTATATGAAAGATCTAGAACTTTCCTTCCCATCGGCTTCAATAAAATTCCTAGCTAAGAAGCAAGCATTTGACACAGCTTCAGTTAAGGGCTATGGGGCCTTTTCTGTGCAGTTTATCTAAAATGAGCCGCCCACAGTGCAAGGCAACTCAGTCTCCTGGGGAAGGGGCTAAAGAAGCCCACAAATGTCCCCTGGGGTCACAAGGCTAGCCTGATAACATTTTAAGGAAACTTCGGGCAAATTTAAATTGTTCTCAAGATGGATTTTTGTGATGGGGCCCTCTCCATACCTAGGCGTGATATAGTAGGAACAGGATCTGGTTTGCTGATCTGGAACCCTTCCCGAGGTGGGAAGGGCGGGTGGCTTGGTGAGAGGCAGGCAAAGGCAGGCTGTGGTGACCAGGCTGAAAAGTAAGGACGCCCCAGCGAGTCCCACCTGTGAATGAGGGCCTGTCTTCATATCCCCCAGGGCTTATTGCAGGACTCAGGCCTGAAAGATCATTTCAGGACATTTGCTAGACACCCAGGAATAGCTCTTGGCTTCAGTCACAAGATTCGCCACCCAAACTCATCCCTTTTCCTCACAGCACAATCCTCCTTTCTATCCAATGTGGGAGACTGGGTCGATGGGGAGAAAATGCTGACCCCATACAAAACTGCGGCCTGGGATTGCCAAGATACAGGCATCGTTCTCTGCAGGAGAGGGAGAGGACGGGCCCAATCAATCATCCGGTGCTCATTAAGCGACTATTTGTAGGACACTGCGCCCAGTACCAGAGGAACAAAAGCAGTCTAAGACACAGTCTCTGGTTCTGCGGTGTGACCAACACACAGCCACTAGGGGAGGGAGGTGTTGGCCCAACACAGCCCCTTTGAGAAGGGGCCGGTTGTACGCACCCTGCACACTGGCTGGGGAGTGAAGGGAGCTTGTTCTCTCCCCAGCTATGCACAGATGCACTGTTGTGCCGGAGAGCCGAGGGGGAGAGAGAGACGTCTCCCCTGGGAATAACTCCAGCCCACTGCAGGCTCCGATGCAAGGACCTTCAACAACAGCGAATGTGACCTTTGTGTCCCAGCTTTGAGCACAGGAGGGAAGGTGCCAGATGGTTCCGAGAAGCAGATCAGTAGGTAGTGGCTCAGGAAGAGGCAGCTGCAGACCCAGGCCCAGGGCCACTCGGAGGACCCCAGTGGCCCGACTGCCTGCCGTGTATCACGTATATACTACGATTTAGACTCAGGAGAGAGGCGGACAGAGTAGGGATAGAAAGAGAAAACCTGCCGCAATTCCAGTAACATGGCGTGTCTGTGGCTGGCTGTCTCCTGCCAAGTGTTTTGGAATTTTAGCTTTATGTCTCTCCAGGGACAACTGAGGCTTTTTAAAAGTCTGATGTTGTGAAAGATGGTTTCCTGGTGACCATGGGACTTGTGTGCAGCCGTTCAGCGAGGCTTTCCAAACTCTGGAGGATGTGTGGGATACAACGGCCAGGGGTAACCAATGAGATGAGGGATGAGGAGGGCAAAGTCATAGCTTGTAAATTATGTCCAGAGTGGTCCCATGACAGGGGCTTGCGGGGTACAGGGGCAGGATGCTGGGCAGGAACCATCCTATGGGCCTAACCTGGGAACAAGGGAGCTAAACCCATCCCTAGGTCAACAACTGCATCCTACACCTGTGGACACAGCACAGCAGAGCCAGGCTCAGGAGGGTCATAAAGACAGCTCCGTGTAGGGTGCGTGAGCAGAGTTTTGAACTGCTGCCTGACTTTAGTGATCACCGAGAGTCTGTTCTTAGGAGCTGCTGATTCTGATTAAAAAAAAGGGGGGGGGGAGAAAGCAGCAGGCTGTGGGTGGGCCTTGGAGACAAGAGGGACCGAGAGACCTGTTCTAGGGGAGCCCCAGTCCCGAGTCCTACAGTCCTCTCTTCTGAGCAGAGCTAGGCCAAGGCTCTGGGGCATCAAGAAACAAATAACAGGCAGAGGCAAGGAAGCCCAGCCTGTTGCTGTCCCTCCACCTGCCGCAGATCATTCCCTCCTGCCCTGGGAGGTGAAGGTAAGATGGACAAGCTCACTGCTCCATGGATCAAAGAAGAGCAGGAGAGCGTGGAAGACAGGAGGGCTGGGTGACTGCACCTCTGGCTAAGAATGGCCTCCATCGCCTCCCTGAGGACAGCCTGAAGCCACCTGGTGGGAGATGGATGTCAGAGGCAGGCATACCTGATGGCCAGTAATAGCAGAGTGCCAAGGGCAGCCAGACGGGGACACGTGCTGGCCAGAGAGGGATCTAAAGAGCTCTAGGGAAAGAGACCCTCACCAGATCTTGGGGACAGGTTTAGTGAAAACCAAGGAACCATTATGTCTCACTAAGACTGTGGAAGTACCAGGTACTGTGCTAAGGGGAGTTAAGCAGAATTCCAGTGCTCCTCAGGTTTCTGCAGCTTGAGAGCCCAGAGGCAAATACCCAGGACCCTTCTCTGTACGGAGCCCAGGCCAGTGCAGACACTGTGTAGAAGACCCAGTCAGAGATGCATTCCCAACCATCTGGCTTCCTAGAGTCCTAGAGCCACAAAAGAGCAGGCTCCTCCAACTGGTTACTGCCTCCATTGTACCAGACTGTAGATACTCCGGTCCCGCAGGCTGGAGACTTGGGGTCCCCTGCATGAAGTGTAGGCAGGGAGCTGTGGCCCTCGAGGATCTAAACATCTTCCTGGGCCCTCCCCTCAGCTCCGAGAGCTGCCACCCACGGCCACCCGAAATGTGTTCAGACTTTCTAGTAATGGTTTACTCACCCACCCCATAGGGTGTCAGAATTCATGCCAAATAAATGTGCAGACATGGATCTCAGTGATTTGATGTGAAACTCAAATGGATAAGAAGACAAAACAAGGCATTAGCTCTGAGGATTTTTATACCTGCTCATAGAATGGCACTATCAAAGGACAAAGGCTAATAAGCTAGCTTGACGCTTTCAGGGGATCTACCCCAAGCCAAGCAAGCTCTTCAGAGAAGGTAGTCAGCTTCCAAAGCAAGAGACTCGACCTCGTCCATTTAGCACCTGGTCTGTGAAGGCACCCAGTGTGTAGACACCCTGGGTGGGGAAGGGTGGTGAGAACCCTAACAAGGAGCAGGTAAGGCAGAACCCACATCCCAAAGGCTCAGTACAGCATCAATGGAAGGTACAAAATGCCACAGGCGCTAAAAGAAAGGTCAATCTGGTACAGAGGGGTCAGGAAAGCTTCGTTCTCTATGGAGACACATTCTCCAATGAGACACAAGAATGGCTGACAAAGGCCAATGGGCCATTTCTTTGATGACCTTGTTTCAAGGTCAACCATAAGCCTGAGATTCTGTTTCATTTGCCAAGTCAGGATTGATGTCTCTTTCCCACCCCCAGTTCCTTGGAAAAGCAGGTCTCAGTAAAAGCCATATACTATTATTATCCTCAGGAGTAAAGCCAAGAACAGAGTTCTGAGATTCCCAGCCCCAGCTCTGAACTGAGCCCAAGCATGTACGGCAACAGGCTCCAGCCAAGAGCCGGCCCAGCCAATCCCCAGAGCTCTGGTGGGAAAGCTTTTAATTGGATGGCACTGGCTTCAAGTGGGCCCAGAGAATATCTGTCACTTGACAATCATCAGACCAGCTCAGTGCAGAGTCCCATACTTGGCATAAACAAGAGCCAGCCAAAGGATATCTGCAGCTGTGATACAATGGCATGAAAGGTGGAGGGCCCCCCCCCCCCTCAAAGCCCTCATTTTCTTTCAAACCCAGCCATACTCTGACCTCCCTCTTTTGTGACTTCTTAGATTCTGCCAGTCAAATTTTATTCTTGCAGCCCATACCTGGATCGACCAGGCTGCCTGTGTTGCAGATGTTTATGTACATGCTGGTTTTCCACAAAAGCCCTGTGCCCTCTGCAAAGTACTCAGGCCAGCAGGTTGCACAAAGAAAATGCCCAATAAATGTTGCTGGTTAAACAGCATACACGGCCTCTTTGGGGCAACCAAGGGCCCTTGCTAACATCATCTTGTGACTTAGTTCTTTGAATTTTCAGGTAAAATCTTTGAGCATCGGGTGGCGGTCCCCATCCAGGGGACAGGGATAAATTTCCCAAGGGCTGTGAGAAGTGGGCTCTCAGTCCAGCACCACAAGGGAAGACTGGAAGATCTCTTTCACAGTGTCAATTTATCTCAAGAGCCCAGAGGAGATTTCACTTTCCCCTAGCCACTGTAGCCTAACTCAACCTTCCTCACCCAGCATGGGGGTCACCTGCCCCAGTCCTCAGATGCTGCAGGACAGCTTGGAGGGCTAGAAGGGTATAGGAAACTGCCCCACCATGCCTGGCCCTTTATCCTAGAATACCTTTAAAAGAGAGTCTCAAAAACACATTCAAGAAGTACCCATGACTGTGTTTGGAAAGGTTTTGTGATGGGAATCTAAAAGCCAGAACTGAAAGACAACCTCACCTGAAACCACAAAGAGACTCAATCTGACTCAGAGACTTGGAAACTGGTATCCAAAATCACCACAGCTGGTGGGCCAGGGAGCCAAGACCTCCCACTGGGCCATGGAGCCCTAAACTGTCTCAGACCCACTGGGGGAGGAAAGTATAAAACCAGCCCAGGAAAAAGAAACTCCCTCTGTCCCCTGCCCCCTCTGGCTAATGGGATCCTTGTGTGTAGCCAGCCAAGGGGCCCGACTGTATTGACACAAAACAAAGAGGCCTCCTTGAGCCTCCCCAGCATGTCTGAAGTTATGTTCCCAACCTTCACATTCATTTTGGCTCTCTTTGATTACCCTTCCCCCGAAACTACACCTATTATTATTATTATTATTATTATTATTATTATTATTATTTACAAAATAAATGCCCCTTGAACAGCTCTAGGGAATGACCAGTCTGAGTGAGTCTAGACTCCAGGCAGAACCAACCTGAAGTGCACACACGTCATGCATCTGAAAAGCAAGGCTCTGGGGCTGGAGACATCCATGTCCTCAACGCAGCCTGGACCTGTGGCCTTGTCTGTGAATCGGGGGAGCAGTCCCATCCATGAGCTATGGCAGACTGAGCAAGGCAACGTGGGCAAGTGCTTGCCCCGCAGCGGGCGTGCAATTCATGCCTGTTACACGCGCATCCCTCACACCCCAGTTGTCTTTCCTGTGTCAGCCACTCCACATACTTCCCAAAGCCTTCCCTTGCAGACACACTCCACCCTTCTCCAAACTGAGCAGCCTAAGCACTGTCCTTCAAAATCCAAAATGAGTTTTCCCTAGAGTGACGAGCACTCTGCCGCTGGCTGGGGAAGACCCCCGGTGTAAGAAAAGTACAAGTGTCACTTTGGCATCTTTTTGTGGACTTTATGCGTTTCGGATCCACCATACAGGATGCTCTCTAGGCTACATCCTTGAAATAGCTTCCTCTTCAACTCTCAGCAGTATGAACGTGAACTCCGCATCGGCTGGAGAAGCAAGCAGAGTGCAGTGGTGTAGCTGTTCTCCCGCCCGACCACCCCAGTCACCTACCACCCCAGCGTCTACATCCTGGCCGGGAAGGGAAGCTGTGGTCTGAACTGATGGCACCATTTACTTTCACTGTTGCTGCTGTGAACGGCTAGTGAATAACAGCTGCTAAGGTCTTGCTAGACCCCAATGAGTCCTGGGCACTATGAATGCCTTAAGCCCAGTCTCCCATCACGGTGCCTCTTCACCACAACCCTGCAAGGGCAGGATTATTGCTGCCCTGAAGCATTCTACCTCCTAGCTATACCCCCAAACCTTGTTTAGATATTTCGTTTGGAAACAGGATCTTGCTAGGTTGCTAAGGATGGCCTTGAATCTGCAATCTTCCTGGCTCAGCTTCCCAAGTACCTCCATTAAAGAGGAGCACTGACATGCCTGGCTTCTTGCACCATTTTACAGATGAATAAATTGAGGTTTACTGGTCTTAGGGGCCTTTCCTAAGTTCACACAGCTCTTACAGGTGGCACTGGGATGCAAAACCAAGTCGGCTTCCATCCCCAGCAAAAGTCACCAGGCTCTAAGGAAGCAGAGGGGATGGGGTACTTTACTCACCTGGTAGGAAAGGCCATCCTTCCGGGGGTTGAGGCCAATCTCCTCCATGGATGGTGTGTTCATCATCACCTCAGTCATCTTGGCCGATTGCAAATAGTCAGGGCTGCAAGGAATCCAGACCAACAGTCAACAAACACACCAACTTTCACATTCCTCCTCTCAGTGCCCCCTGGTCTGCCATGAGACCAGGGGACTGCCTAGAGACAGAATGAGGGGTGCTCCAAGCAGGGCTTGCAGCAGAACAAGCTCACCCCCTGAGGAAGCACCCTCCAAGCCCATAGCACCAGGGCTCTTACCCAACCCATAGACAAAGGCCACTCACTATCCGCAAACCTCCTCCCCTGCAGATAGGCCCCTCTGACACGGGCCACCCGGAATTTTCTTTTAAATGACAGAACTGGAAGCCAAAACAAAAACACCCCACAACAGGAGGTAGATGAATCCACGCGTCTAAATTACAACCAACTCAGCCAGGTCTTCCTTCACCCCTCCACCTAAGAACAAAAGTAATCCTAACATAAATTTCCAAAGAGGAGCTGCAGATTATTATTATTACATAATAAAAGAACAGACCAGCCTCAGGGGGACAAAGTCCAATCCTGCTGCCTCCCTCAATGTCTCTCTTTAGTGCTCCTTTTGGCAAAATGTCCCACTTAAAGCCCCAAGGGGTCAGCTTTTCTGCAAGCTTCACATCTGCCATCCAACCCCCTTCTTTAGCCCCAGTCACAGCAGCTGCAAGCTCACAGCTTGAAAAACATCCCCTGGATTAAAAGCCTTAAGGATACCCGGACTCTGATCGCAAAGGAAATTTCCAGAGGGGCCAAGCTGGCCCACCAATGGCTGACATGTGAAAGTGCTTTGTACTCTTAAGCAGGATACAAACGTTCCATTATCCTTGCGCAAGCCATGGGCACACCGGGGCTGGAATGCATAATACCAAGGCACATACCAAATCCAGGTACCTGCTACACAGCACCCATTATTTTCACCATCATGTCTGTGAACACGGTTTAAAGATGTCTAAAGGGGTGAGGAAGGCTTTAGAGAGATTAAGTAAAGATACAGGGAAACCAGACTTTTTCTTTGTTGACTGTTTAAGAGTAGAAATGGCATTGGATTTGGAAACAGAAGCAATTGGCTCTAAGTTTTGCCCTTCAAGAGCTGTGTGATCTGGAACAAGCCAGATAGCCTCTCTGAGCTACAGGTGCCCCTGTTTGTGACTAAGATACTAATAATACATATCTTCATGGTTATGTTAAGGGCTAATGTCTGGGGGAAGGTGTTGCAGACTAGGAAGTACTAATCAACAAAATAATCTTGAACTTTAATTTCTAAGGGAAGGGAGTAATACCCCGAGGGACCCTAATACCCACCTTGTTAAATTTTAAGCAGAGAGGCACAAAGCCGCCCTCAGCCTTCAAGCCCCGAGGCACCTGGCTGCCATCCACCACGGGGAAGGAGGGCTGGTCATCCAGAAGACAGGGGTACATAAGCCTCAGGGGCTGGGGGATTTTTTTACTTTGTTTTGCGGGTTAAGTCTTCTAAACAGAGCCAGGCTGGAATGGGGGAGGGGAGAATAAAAGAGGATGCTAGGCTTGAGGGAAAGTTTAGGTTCAAGAGCATAAATCTCCGGAGGCAATTTCCTCCGCGGTCCTGGAAGTGCTACTGCTGCTCCCCAAAAAAGAGGTCCAAAGGAGCGTCCACCTGACTCTCTCTCCGCCTGATATAGGGGCGCTCTGCCCTCACTCGGGGTTGTGGCGTGGGGCCCAAAAAGTTGAGAAGCATGAACTTTCCGGTTCCTGGGCTAGGCGGGACCACACCGAAGCTGGAACCCGCTTTTCCCTGGCTTGGTGCCGGGCCCCGACCCTGCAACGCCCGCACCTGAGAACGCTCTCAGGGGCCACCCGCACTCTCCCCGGGCCGCTCCTCCTCTACCCCACCGCAGGAAGGAAGCGGCGGTCAGCGCGCACGTCCCAGCAGCCAGGGGCCTCTGCATCCTTCCAGTCCCCGTGCCAGCCCGGGACAAACCTCTGCCGCCCTCCACCCGGCTCCAGCCCCTGTAAAGGGCGGCTCCTCTCCAGCTCCAGCCCCTTATAAAAAAAAAAAAGGTTCGGTTTTCAGGGCTACCGAAAGGGCAGGGGTCTAAAGGGTGCAGCGTGTGCGCTGCTGCTTGTGGCTTACGTGTGGGGAGACCATTTCCCTTTCATCCATCCCCGGAGCTCTGCAAACCCCGCGGCCGCATCGGCTCAGCCCCGCTGCAGCCCTCCTGGACGCCAAGACTTGCAAGCAAACAAAAAGAAAAAGGGGAGGGGCCGGGGAGAGGAAGAGCCCCCTGCGGCCCTCCGCATGGGGGCTTCAGTGCGGGGGTACAGGCGGGACCCCTGGTGGTCCCCGAGCGCCCACCACCACACACACACCCCTCCGGCCGTCACTTAAGTGAAGGTTCCGAGTTCACTTCCTTTGTCTGGATGCTCTCAGCACGACCTCCCCACCCCCCACCTTTGCAACCTTGACGTTGACTCTTGCAGGGGCTCCGCGGGCGAGTTAGCGCCGGGCGCCCGGGGCCGGGACGAGCCGGGCTGGGCCCCGCGGCCGCGGCCACTAGACCAGCGCCCGCCGCAGGCGCAGGATACTCACCAGTGAATGGGGAAATATACAGACATGAAGTCCTAGGGGAGGCTGACCCACGCCCTTGTGATTTTTTTTTAAATGGTCACTGCGTCCCGAGTGAGGATGGCGCGGGCGTGGCGGGCGGCCGAGCGAGCGCGGGCACCGGGCGTTCGCCGGTCCGCCTTCCCGAGACAGCCCCGCTGCCGGCGGCACAGACCAAGGGCCCGCTCTGCACCGAGCTCCGGGTCCCACAAAGAGCCCGGGAAGCCGCCTTTATAGGGAAGGGGCGGGGCTTGGCAAAGAGGCTCCGCCCACCCGCGCCCACTCCTGGAATAACGTCACCAAAATCATGAATGGCTTCGGCGGGCGGCGGCTCGGGGGCGCGCTCGCTCGGCTCCCCGAGAGCAGCGGTCTGCAGCGAGCCCGGCCCCCTCCCCACGACTTACACACGCGCGCACCCGGGCTGAGCTCGGTGTCAGCGCCGCTGCGCGCCCACCCACCCCACAGGCTGGCCCCGCGGCCCCCTCCCCGCGCACACTCGAGGGCGCGGGCGAGACCGTCCCGCCGCCAGGTTGCGCCGAGGGAGGGCGCCATTCCCCAAACCTGGCTGGCCGCCTGGCGCCGCGCCCCCCTGGGCACCCACTCGCCGCCCCCAGCCCGCTCCTCCGGACCCCTTTTCAGCGGCCAGCCCGCAGACTAGGCCTCTGGCTGGAGTCGTCTTTGCGGCACCGCGATCGCGACGCCGGAGGGGCATCCCTTCCATTCCCCACTGGCACCGCTAATAAAGATGCGGTGGGAAAGTGCGAGAGAGACGGAGCTGGGGGACCCTGCGGGCCCAGCCGCGTAGCCTTGCAAGGAAGCTGGTCTGCAGCCCTGAAGCCCGCGGAGGGCTTTGTTTATGGAAGGATGTGGTGTCGTACTAGGGTTTTTCCATTGGACACACACTCACACTCATTCACACGCGCGCGCGCGCGCGCGCGCGCGGACGGTCTGCAGTGGGAGTAAGGGGTGCGGGTGGGCGGCGCTGGAGAACACACTAGCCTGGGCTCCAGGGCGGATCAGCTCCTCAGAGTCGCTGTCTGATAGTATAAACAAAGGGCCTCTAGCGGACGCCGCACTCTGCTGCCCGGGTCTGCAGCCCAAGCGGTCAAGCTACGCAGCAGCCCCCAGAGTCAGGAGAGGAGTCTAATTCCATACCCAGCGCTGCCCCTCTGTGGCCTCTGCTTCAATTACTTCTGAAAAACAGCTTCGTAACCTTGACCTCCGTGTGTACAGGGGCTGGGGAAAGCGCCGGAAAGAGGGGCAAATTTAAATCTGCCTTGAAGTAAGTCAGCTTTTTTGAAAGAAAATAGGAAACGTAGTGCGCCGTGTATACGTGTGTCAGGGTGGAACAACTCAGGTAAAAGAACATGGTGGGTTTAATGGTAAGGGTGGAACAGTCGCCAGGACCTTGAGGAGGCTGGGATCTCATAATTTTCATCAAAACCTCCTTAAACCAGCTCCAATAAAATTGATCAAAACAATAGTTTAAAAATAACTTTGCTATTTTCAAGCATTCATATAAGCAATTTAAGGGTTTTTTTTAAGTGTTTCCTAATAAAACACCACCTCATAATAAGCTGCTGATGCCAGCCAGAAAAACTTCAGTCGCCTGTCCCTACCTTTCAAGGTAAATCAGCAATTTGTGCTTCAAAGAACTGTGTGTGTGTGTGTGTGTGTGTGTGTGTGTGTGTGTGTGTGTGTGTGTGTGTACAGGTGCTAACTGAGATGCTGCAGGTTCAGGTTCAATGCTAACAGAGAGGTGTCGGTGCCTTTTACATAGGACAGGGAAACTTTTCAGTGCCAGTGCTCAAAGAGCTGGTTTCCAGGCTGGGGCTTTCCAGGGCCCTCAGAGAAGAATGCCTGAGCCAGGCTGAGCAAGACAAAGCCTTCTACCACATCTCCCCAGGAGCAAACCCTGGCAAGGCCGGAATGAAAGGTCATCACACTGCTTTTACGTACAAGAGACACACCTTACCTATTTGTGATTAATATCTCTTGAAGCTTTTATAGCTTAGAAAACTATCCCCCCTCCACACACTTTAAGTCCAAGTGAGCTCCTTTTGGAGAAGGGATGGGAAGGGGTGAGGCCGGTCATTTGGCCTCTGGAAAAATTCCCTACATTTGAGGTCATTACCTGATCCTACTCTTTGGAAAATGCTGTATAAGTACCTATCTTAACTCAAGTTCACCTGTCAGCAAGTTAGAGTAGAAAAATAAGCCTTGGGTTGTAACCTCTAAATCTGCACTTTTGAAGCTCTCCTTTGATGCCATGGGCATACCTTCATTCATTTGAAAATATGGGAGGCTTGGTAATGAGCTTCAATACACACATAGTCAGGACGCCATTTCTCAGTAAGGCTTTATACAGTGCTTTGCGGTTTTTCAATGCGTTTTCAATAACCTGGCTTTCAAAAGGATATGCTAAGAGTAACATAGCACAACTTAGGGTCTCCAGTTTATAGATATGCAAACCAAGGCTGAAATAAATTAGGAGACTTGCCAAAGATCATACATCTGGGAGAGGTCGGGCTGGGCCTGGAAGAGAGGGTGGAGGTACACTCGGCACCCCTCCTCTGTTACATTGCTCTGTGTCATGCATTCCCTGCATCTGTCTAAAGATACCTGGCATTTTAGCCCGCATACTGACCATTTCTTCTCAGTGCCCTGTGAGATAGGTTTCTATCCCCACTGCCTTTGAATAAATGAAGGTACAGAAACACAATCAAATGAAGTTACTAGAAACTTAGAGCTGAAAAAGACCTTCCAAATCACCTCGTCCAGTCTTCTCATTTTACAGGTTAGAAGACACTTAAGCGATTAGCTGGCTCACCCGAGGTCGTCAGGCTATTAAGTGGTGTAGGTGGAACCTGGGCCCTCAGACCACTGGTCAAATGTTCTTTCCACTATAACACTACATCCTGTGCTATATTTGCCAAGAAGTCAGCATCAAAGGTCATACAGGAGATCTGGACTCTCTAAACCCCCTCGGCCCCTCTCCAACATTTATGGAGTCTACCATATGCACACCAGTAAACTGCATAAACACCCCGCTAGAGCCCTCTGCCCTCCCTCCGTTCTCCCACCTTCATGCTTGGGGACAAAAGGGTCGAACTGCAATCGAGTTTCAATAAAACTCCAGGCATAATCAGAATTGCTTTGCTTTCCAACGTTCAGTTCCATTTTCCAGTTCCTTGCCTAAAATAACAATAAAAAAAGACTAAAGGCAATGAACTTATCTTATTAGAGTTATCTCAGTTGCAGCTTGCCATGTATACAGGACATGTAGCTACTCATCCATCTACTTTAAAAAGAATTCTCCATCGAAATTCATTTAAGAATATACTCCCAGTCTCTCCCTCTCTCTGCCTTGCAAAAAGACAGTATCACATTCAATTTGCCCAGCATGGGTGAGGCTGGGACTTTGATTAGTACTTTTGGGTTCGTTTTAAGGGATTTCCCAAAGTATCTGTTGGAGTTTGGGGAGGGAAATAGGGGAAGGGAAGGGTAGAGTTTGCTGAGGTGCACTTTACCTGTACTACATTTGTGCCCCACCTTAGACGTAGGTACTATTGCCCCACTTTACAGATGAAGAAGTTGAGGATCTGGAGGGGACTTGGCCATAGCCACATGGCACTCAAACAGCCGAACCAAGCTTTGACTCTCGGGCTTGCTGGCTTCAAAGCCGGTGTTTGCCCCCACTATACCACACTTACCATGACTGGTGGTGGTGTTTGTTTTAACAAATGAATTGTGAACTGAATGCAGAACTATTCGTTCTGATAGCAAAGGTCAGGACTCCTAGTGTCCATCCAGAGGGCAGGGCAGGCAAAATAACACGTTTTCCTCTCTGGGAATCTGGGAGCTTCTTAAAGATACCAGTCAACGGCTTGGGGTTTGAAGGGGGGGAAAAAAGTGAAGAGGAAAGGGGAAATTCTAGCCAATTTTTCAGTAAAACTCATTTGAGTACATAAGAAATCAGAAAGGCAAGAACGTGTGTGGGTTGATGTGAGGATGAAATGAAATGAGATAATGTTGTGAAAACACTCAGCAAATTGGAAAGCACAGAGCAGACGCCGGGCTTGTTTTTAGGGTGGTTGGGGGGAAGGGGAGGAGTCTGGCAGAGTTAATCGCATCGGCTTTGGGTTTTTACTCTTTTCAGTGACGGCCCGGCCCATTTCCCCCCTGAGTCCCTTGATTAAGATCTCCAGGTTTTAGGGAGTAGACCTCAGAGGCAAGTGGTGATGCTGGTGGCTACTGCAGTGGTCCCACCATCCCAGCATCCAATGCCCCACCAGTGCCTCCCAGGAAATGTCTGCCTGGGTACTGGGTACGCAGTGAACGCAGAGTCCTAAGAGTATGCCGAGGCCTTCCCACCCTGCCATTAGGGAAGCAGCGTCAACACAGGGCAACCCAAACCAGCCAGACAAAATCCTCCAAACTTTGACTTGCTCTGCTCTTTGTCCTCAGGCAAGATGCTCGAGTTCTCTGTGTTTCAGGCTCCTAAAGCAATCAAAGCTGCCAGTAGAAGTCTCCTTTTCTGGTCTCAGGGTGCTGATGAGGCTGAGAAAAAAATTGCTTCCATAAGTGCTTGAGAGAAAAGCGCTTTGCATCGGAACTCTGCAGCCCAATACAAAGCCCATGGGCCCTCCTGCTGCATCTCGTCCCATCTTAGGAAGAGCGTGTTTCTTTTCATCCAGAATCCTCTCACCACCAAAAGAAGCCTGGATCTGGCTGCCTAGGAACTCTCACCTTCCTAAATATCAAAGAGATTCAGCTCTGGCTTTTTCTTTATTTCTATCAAGGGACTGTTAAACTACAAGGTTTTTTGGGTTTTTTTTTTCCTGAGAAAGAAAACTCTATGGAATCTTTAGGGTCCAGGCCCTAAAAGAAAACACTCCCACTGGAACCAGTTCAAGGCTTTCAGGTCCAATTAAGGAAACAGTCGCATTCCACTGCAAGCTTTGGCTCTATCTGGCCTTCTCTCCTTCCACAGCCACACAGGAATGCACGTCCACAGCCAGCAAAGAGAGGGTGCTATCACCGGGACACGGATCGGATCACATAGCAGAGAGCTCCCTGGGGCGGGCAGAGACCTTCACTGTATTAGACAAAGAGCAGAGACCACAGAACAATATGACCTCCTTCATAAGGCCCTGCCAGCCCCACACCTCCCTGTTCTGCTGGAGAAGCTCCACCATACCTGTGGGGTTAGGGAAAAAGATGAAAGTACTACACCCGTGTCCCCTGGAGAAGTGCGCTTTCAGTTTTCTTTTCAAGTGCACAGAATGTTTCCTCTAGGGGAAGCTGGTCCCCGCCGATTTCACACCCTCTGCCCCTCCTTACAAAAGCAAGGGGCTTGAGAAGTCCCCGAGAATGCTCCTTCTGAGCACCTTGCAGCCTGCCAGGCTGTAACCCAAGCCCGCTGGAGTCCCTGGTGTGCTTCACACCCGCAGGGCACCCGCCTTGGGATCAGGTAGCTGGGCCCATATTACATCTTCCCGTGCCTTCAACAATTCCAGCAGGCATTAGCGCCTCCTCTGTGCCAGGCAGGTGGCCACACTTGGAAGGGATCCAGTCAGGACTTTCCTTCTTCCCCATCTTCATTTCCTTCAAACCCATCCCAAATGTACACCTAGTCTGCAAGGGCGCAGTGTGTGCCTGCCAGGTGAATGCGGCTTTATCATGAATTCCCAAATTGCATTGGTGATGCTGCCAAGAAGCAGAGTGCTCAGGGGAGACACCATGGGGGCTATGTAGGCGCAGTGTGTAGGAGTTCGTCCCCTTGCCCTTTTGATGAGATTCCATAGCTGGATTCCTGTCACAACAAAATGAGGGTGTGACCCTGGTGCTTGGCAGGAGACAGGGGACTGAAATGCCAGCTCCCTTTAATATCATTTGAGACTTGAGAGGTATGTGACCATGGGTGGGGATGTGACTAGTTCTGTCTGGCAGAAGGCCAGGGCCAAGGGTGCTACCCCCAGAACATAAGCTTTGCAAGGATGAGGACCATGCACTGTTTGGGCACTGCTGTGCCTCACCTGCCCGGCACACAGCAGGTCCTCAATAAATGCCTGTTGTATGAGTGGTGGCTAGAATAGCTAAAGGGAGAGGATGGCAATGGAGTTGGACTCAGAAACCAGCGAAGAAGCCTTGCAGACAAGAACACTCCCCAAGACCCTAACTCTATATGTCAAATAGAGTAACTCTGTTAACAAAGGGCTTTGGGCTCTGCAGAAGGTACTGTGCACAGGATTTCTTGACGAGGAAAACAAATCATTGCTACTGTTAGTCAAATCGGTCCGGTTTCCCTGCTCTCTGGCTGTGCTACCTGGATATTAGCAGTCTTTCTCTTCCAGCGGGGAGGGGCCTCAGCAGAAGTGTTAAGTGGGTCAGATTTAGTTGATGTGACACTTGTCTTGGAGACTTCCTCTTTCTGCCCCATGGGTGTCACACCTCTCTGCAGAGGCCCCAGGTACCTGACCTCAGGAACATAATGCTCCTTTCAAATAGCCTCCCAAGTTCCAAAATACCCCTTTTTTCCCCACTGAAACCCATCCTGTAGCTCCCACATGGCTGCCAGGCAAGAGGATGGGACCTGACAAATACACTGGCCTCGTAGGCTTCATCTCAGGGTGACACTGCTGGGCAGGGAGAGTGGAGAGGGGACTGGGCTCTCTGGTGCAGGAGGTAGGACCGTGCCATGAAGGCACAGAGGAAGAAGGGAACCATTCAGGAGGTCCAGGGTGGGAGCCACCAACAGGCACACCTATGACATGACTCCTCATCAGTCACAGACCTTCTGCAGGGATCTGATTGGAATCCTATAGCTCTAGTGAGCTGACAGCATTTCAGTAGATTTACTCCAGTGATTAAAGGGAGGAGAGGAAAAGGGACAGGGCCTAAAAACAAAATGGATTCCTCCAAATGGTCCTCAAGACACCCTGTGCCCCTGCCCTGGTGCACAGCAGCAGAGATGGCCCGGCCTCACCGTGGAAGTCTTGTGCCAGCCAGAGTGAAAGCCCAGGACAGGCCATAGCTGGAGAAAGGCACGCGCTTGCTCGTGCTTAAGGAGGTGGTAGAAGCTCCGTGCAGAGCCCAGGAGCAGGTGGCATGGCACATTTTGGGCTTGGCCAACACAATTGGTCCCTCACCATTGAGGGATGGCGTGGCAGCTGACCACTCACACATTGCACCTTACAAAGGAGGTTCACCCTGGGGCACCTCGGGAACCCGCCTGGCTCCCCTGCTGAGTCTCAGCCAGGAAAGGAACCTAGAAGGAGGGGAGAGAGGTGATGCTCCCAAGGCTGCTTTGGCCTCACTCTTTAAGGGCTCTGGTGTGGCTAATGGAAACCTGGAGCATCCTCCAGTCTGGGTTCCCAGCTGGGGGCAGTCCGCACCCCTAGCCACCTGCACTGTTTCCCCTGGGGGTGGTGCAGAGGGCACCCATGAAAGTGCTGACTCACTTGGCTTTCAGCTCTACCCTAGAGCGCTGCCTTTCATACACACTCCCCAGGGTTGTTCTCATGTTATGGCCTTCATCCCTGGGACCTTCCTGCAATCCTCCACCAGGTTTACTTCTCGCTCCACTTCAAAAGAAGAAAATCTGGGTTACACATCACATAATGGCATTACCTGGCATTCTTAATAAGAGCCATTCTTAATAAGTCCCTTTTCTTATCAGGCCAGTTTTCACATCTGCAAAGGGGGCCTGATGTTTCCCACCTGCCATTTACATGGTGCAGTCAGGATGCAACAGTGACAAATGCTCAGGTCCTTAGCAGGCAGGTGCCGTGTTAAATTCTCCTCTGCAGGACCTGCTTACAGAGAAACAGAAGAAAGGAGCGAGAGTGAAACCCACATTGACTATTTCATTTTGTTGCTTGTTGATGGGAAAACACAACAAAGGAGGAGAAATCAAGTCAATTTTCTGAGAAGAGAATGAGACTGATAGCTTGGTGGATATTCTTTCTCTCCCTCTTTGCAGAACCTTTTTGGGTACGTTTGCACTGGGTCTCACACTCAGTCACACCTTTCCGACAAGCACACAGGGTCACTGAGCTGCAGTATTTGTGTGACAGCACCAGGAGGTTCTAGTCATCCCTGTTGGTAGGTATACACCCCCCAGCCTGCCCCTCTCTACCCTGGGCCATGGGCATTTCCTTCAGCAGCGTACTAATAATGAACATTAAGAAAGACCATGGTGTCGAGTGCTGGCAAAACACCTGATTCTTTTGTTGGAACCTCCACATGTCCACACAAGCACGGGCACGTATGTACCAGGGGCCTCACAGCACCTGGACAAGTGCACTGCTTCCTGGGTCTAAGCTACAGAAAGAACACTGATCGCAAGCCAAACAGAAACCTCTCCTGCGATTCACATTGTTTTATCACCTTTGTTTATGTTTGGGTATGTCTTGCAGGCAGCAACAAACACCTCCCAGTGACTTCAGAGAAACAGGTGTGAGGGATGGGCAGGACTCCAGCGGAACACTTCCCTCCTTCTGGACAGGGATGCCACGTGTGATGGCCAGCATCAGGGTATCCATGTGATGGGACTCGCACCAGGCTGAGTGTCTGGTGGTAGGAAGGAGAGGGCTCCCAGGGGCTGCCGCAGTGGCTCACAAAGAGCGGCTAGTACTGGGATGTAAAGGCAGAACTTCAGGACTTAGGAAGTGTTGGGCTGTGAGGACAGAGGGGAGAGGGATTTGGAGCAGGCTTGGAGATCTTGAGCTCGGGCGGCTGGGAAATAGCACCATCAGCTGGAAAGGCCAAGCCAAGAGGGGCTGATTTGGGAGAAGAGGGTCAGGTCTACTTGGAACAGATGGAGATCTCATGCCATACTGTCTGTGGTGCAGCTGGTGTTGTTAATCCACCCATGCTCCTGGTTTCTCCAGCTCTTGAGCCCATGGTGCTCAGACTTCTGTTTAAAGGTCATGTGCCTGGCAAGTGTCTGTGCCATTGATGCTTGGACTTGACTGTGATGCAGACTGGGTTCTGCAGAAGTAAATCCTGAGACAAGGCTCCAGATGGACGCCTCTGGGAGGAAGGGGAAGAAGCAGGCTGGTGGGGATGGAGAAAAAAAGTGCATACTCAGCAAAT
This sequence comes from Muscardinus avellanarius, assembly GCF_963383645.1. Classification (NCBI taxonomy): domain Eukaryota; kingdom Metazoa; phylum Chordata; class Mammalia; order Rodentia; family Gliridae; genus Muscardinus; species Muscardinus avellanarius. The sequence goes on along the minus strand of NC_137801.1, from coordinate 24,606,327 downwards.
CTTGGCCAGCTCTGTGGGAAGCTTGGGAGCGAATATTACCTGTCAGGGTGACCTGCATGGGAACAAAATGCCTGGGCCTTATTGCCCTGTTTCAATCAGTCCACAGCATGAGCTGGTCTGTACGGACTTGAGCCTGGGGGAGGCGGCTCTCTGCTGCTGAGGCAGACCGGATGGAACTCACAGTGGATGCAGCCTGCTGGCTCCAGGACCAGACCTGGGCAGCAGGCCCTCCCTTGAAGGGGACCTGGGTGGCCCATTTTATGTCTTCCATAGGCCCCGAAGTTTGCAACCCCGTTTTATTTCCTTTCCTCGGATGACCACACACTGCAGAGCATTGCAGTGGAGAATCATCTGTGAAGGAATGGATTCAGTGCTAGCCTGGCTCTTCCACTTTGCGGGCAGCAGAATGGAGGCCAACTTCTAGCCATCAGTGAACCTGGGGCCAGTGCATGGTCCTTCTGCCTCCTCAGTCTCTGCTTGACCCAACCAAGAGTGGAGACTGCTCCGTGCCCTGAGTATTATGAAGGGAACACCCGGATCCTCGCCTATGCATGAACTGTGCCCCCATTTTTAATGCCTGAAGCTTTGCTGGGAACCCAGAGATTTACTTCCCGAAGCACCAAATTAGGCCAGCTACAGACCTGGAGAGAAGGCCAATCTGAGATTCCCAGAGAGGCGGAGCCTTCAGGATCTGAAAGTAATTTCTTTTGTTCTGGGTTTAAGCCAAGCCAGCAAGGACCATAATTATTCTTGCTGAACTGGGCACTGGTGTGGCCATGGACCTACATTAATAGGAAATTAATAGGAAACATCCCATGAAACTCCCCCTGAGGTTGCCTGCAGGGCTGCTGTTGAGGACTCTCATGACAGTCCAAGTGTCTTCATACTGTCCCATGGGGAGCCCTGGCATTAGAAATAGACATGATTTTCTGGAGCAGCTTTCTCTCGAACTTTTGCTTTCTAGATTAGGAGTGGCATAGGTTAGGAAGTCTGAGCTGGATTTGAAAATACCTTTGTCCAAATGCAGAGCACAGGAGCTTGCAACACGCCATCAGGGTGGCAGCTGCTCTAGGTATTGTCTTCTTTTACCTTTCATTTCCCCTTCCCTCCGTATTCTCCTTCACTTTTTCACTTGGCTCTACTTTGTGTAGAGTTGTTGTGGACTTCCGGGGTGGGGGTGGGGGGTTCTGCACGTGGCCTCCCTACCCTGCTGTGAAAATCATGGCCAAGTCTGATGAGGTTAGAAGGCTGGTGGCAGCCTTCTAACACTTGTAATCCCAGCATTTTGGAGGCTGAGACCGGAGGATCGTGGTTCACAGACAGTCTCAGCTACTTAGTGAGGCTCTTTGCAACTCAGTGACCCCCTGTTTCAAAATAAAAGAAATAGGGATGGGGTATAGCTTGGAGATAGAACGCCCCTGGGTTCTAGCCCCAGTACAACACACACACACACACACACACACACACACACACACACACACAATGCGAATGAGGTTTTAGAGCAGCCCATCTTACTGAGCGGTCTCCAAAATTCAGGTCTTCCAAAGGCCTGGGGGGAGTCTCATGCTGTTTCTTATTTTCCTACACAAAGCGCGTGGCTAGGATCAGCCAGCCAGGCTGCCTCTCCTCTTGCAATCCAGAGGGGATGCAGGCTCATCACTGGAAGCTCCTGGGTTTTGCAAGCGCACATGGAGTTTTTCGAGGTACTTTAAATATCCCAGGGTGGGTAGTCCGGTCATAATTGGTGTTTCCACAGGCTGGGCATTTTGTTATTGCTGTTTCTCCTGAAGTTGGGAATGGCCCTCAAACAGCGTACTTTCCAAGCTGACACATCAAAGCAATTCTCCTTGGTATGGCAAATTTTCTCCAATAGCATGTCTTGGGTGAACGCATCAGTCATCAGAGAGACCTGAACACTAGATATGTCCACCTTCGTGAGCAGCTGTCTCTTACGGAGGCCAGGGCTTCCTAGGCTGAACTCTGATACCAGCGTCCTTGAACTCCTGTGCTTGGCCCCCGACGATTCTGCACAAAAGAGAATTACTCATTCCCAGGTGTAGAGAGGGCCAATCACTGCAAGCAGGCAACGCCCGTCTGCACCACAGGGTGCCTATTATCCTTTGTCTTTGGGTTATTTCAGATCACTCGAAGGGAGCAAAGGTAGCAATGAGGCCTCTTGGAAATGATATGTAGAAAGCATGCATTAACCTCTCTCAGCTTCAATTTCCTTGCCTGCCAAGGCGGGGGTGGGGATAATAACACCCACCTCGCAGAGCTGGTGTGAAGAGGTAAAAGAGACAGATGATAGAAAACACCTGGTACGGCACCTGTACCCTGACTCAGTGCTCCTTGAATGGTACCTAGCTGGTGTCAATGCAGGCTGTCACCTGCTCAGTCAGAGTTGGCTAATCCAGAGCGTGCCCCACAGGTCAGCCCCAGGAGCATCTCATCACTGGGAATTTGTTGGGAAGGTAATTTCTGCTTACTCCCACCTGCTGAATCAAAACCTTCATTTTAATGAGATTTCCCCAGAGGACCGTGTGCAGATTACAGCTTGAGAATCACTAATTTAAGGGACAGGAACTTTACCTTTTCAGTCTTGGGGATTTGATGGCATTTCTCTTGGCAACCAATAGACAGTCCACAAATAGGTCTGTCAATCAAATTAAGGCAATATTGACCTAACATAGGTGAGCCCGGGCCAGGATGGCTCTGCAGTGGCTCTGGCCAGCCCAAGGCTCTGTCTGATCACTGGTCCTGTTCACCTGTTCCTGTAGTCACCTGGTCAGAGGCCAAGGCTGCGGGGAGATCGTGGCTCCTTGCTTACTGGGCAGGCACAGATAAGGTTTCTCACAGCCCCACCTGCGTTCCTATGCCAGGGTAAACTTGCTCTCCAGAACTGCTCCCCGACTGGAAAATGTGTCAGTCTATTTATTTCTCACTCCCACTGGAAAAAAAGGTGGGGTGGGGGGAGGGGCGGGTGATGATGTCATTCTTTCCACGGAACTTCTCGAAGGCATCGTGTTTCATGATGACTTCCAGGTACTGCTTGTGTTTCTCTGCACAGTACATGCAGATCAGAAGTGGCCAAGGGCACAAGTGTCTCTTCCTTTCCCCCACCACTCTGCCCTCCCTGGGGGGTGGGGGGAGAGCTTGCAGACCTCAACCCTGAAAAGGTGCCAGGGTCAGGATGTGTGGGAAAGTGTTTTTGACATTTCTCCTGGAAGGGAAAGCATGGCTGATCATTGGGGATGGAGGGCCAGATACACCAGAGAACGGGGAATGAAAGTAAAATGATCCTTCTGAAAGCCACGCAAAGAGCACCAGTTGCATTCATCAAGATTCCTGTTTACATTTCTCTGGAGCAGAGCTAAGACTTTCTAGTCTGCTAGTCTGGCTCCCACCATTGAAGAGAGACACTGTCTGAGTAGACTTGGCTGTGTTGCAGAAACAAACAACCCCCAAATCTCAGTGACTGAAAGCAATGAGGGTTCTTTGCTCATTCATCCGCCTGTCCGCCCTGGTTTGCCTGGATGCTTCGTGCTGCCTTAGGGACTGGGGAGCAGAAAAGCCTTGTCTCTGGGCTGCCATGTTGGCCAAAGTGTTAGCGCTCTGGCACGTGAGACCAGAAACTTGCCACCTCCACTCACATTTCACTGGGTAAAGGAAGTCTCCAAGCTACCCCTCACTGCAGAGCGGATGGGAGAATACAGTCCTCTGCCCAGAAGGCAAAAAGCCAGACATATTTGGTGGGTAGCTATACTGATGGCCACATCAGCGTTAGCAAATATTAACATATTGCCTTATTTGTTTCATGCCTTATTTGCTTCATGTCTTTTTACTTCAAAGAAAGTAAATATTGGAGATACAGCTGAGTTCTCTTCCTGAACTCCTCACAATTCCACTGCCTTCCCAGAACTAAGCACTGTTTTGAATCCAGTGTTGATCATCCTTATGCATGTTTTAAATCTCTTTGTTACATTTTTAGATATTTAGATATACATTTTAGATATTCACGAACACTATGAAGTATTGTTGTGCAGGCTTTTAAACTTTTCATATAAAATTTTAGAACCTTTTATGACACTATATGTCGCACAGTAAGTATGTAATCATATATATAGTATTATCTTCTGCAATGTGCCTTTCTCCCTTAGCATTACACTTGTGAGATTTTATCTCTGCTGACACATCCTGTTGTGTCCATTGTATAACTATAATACAATTTAGTAATTATTCTCTTGTTGATGGATATTTAGGTTGTTTCCAGTGTTGCTGTAAACATCTTCATACATGTCTTCTTGACTCTATGCCTAGGAGTGGAAATTCAAGACACAATCAACTTCCTTATTGTTGCCAAATGCTCTCCAGAGAATCTGGATCACCTACAGTCCCACTAGTGGTGGATGGGACTCCATGATTAACCACTCTTTCCCAATACTTGGCACTGGCTGACCTACACCTCTGCTGATGTGATGGGTGTGGGTGGTATCTCATTGTTATTTTGATTTGTATTTCTTTGATTAATAGTGAAAGTGTGCCTCTCTTTATATTACCCTTCTGGGGTTCTTCTTTTATGGATTTATAGCTTATATCCTTTGTTTATTTCACCCCCTAAAATGTTGTTTTTTATGAATTTGCGATATATAATTATGTGCTATATTCATTGCAAATATGAAAAATTTTCCTAGGCTATATGGTTTGTGTTTCACTTTGTTATAGTGGCCTTTATTGTGCAGAAGTTAATTTTAATGTAGCCAAACTTACAAACTGTGTATGTCTTCTGTGTTGTGTGTGGGAGGGGTGAGAGGTGGGGTGTGGGTATGTTTGTTTTTGTCAAGTCTTTCTTTAACTCAAGTAAGTCATGGTATTTTTTTCTGTATCTTTATCTTATATTTAAAGTTTTGCATTTTTCCCTTTAATTCCTTTATCCATCTTGGATTGATCTACTATAGAAACCTATTTTTATATTTCCCAAATGGACAAAAGCCGGGCTTAACACTCATTTATCAAATAGATGACCCTTTCCACTCCAATCTGTAACACTATCTCTACCTTATATCGTTTCTGAATGTGGATAGGCGTGGCTGGGTGATCTTTCTGCTTCACTAATCTATGCTGTGTCCAAACTATATTGTTTTCTTTACTAAATATTTTGATAATGAGCCTTGACATCTGGTAGGGCAAGTTCTTCCACCTTGTACTTTTTAAAATCTCTTGATTATTTTTGGCTCTTTGCTCTTCCAAGAGAATTTTGTGATCAGATTGTCTGGTAGTTCAAAACAAAACAAACAAACAAACAAACAAAAAAAACACCACTCTTGCGCTTCATTTGAAATTCTACAGATTAATTTGGGAAGAATGTCATCGACATGGTTTTGAATCTCCCTTTTCATTATTTCCTTTTACGTGAAATGTGTTTATGATTTCCAAGCTCTTCCTTTGACTTCTAGTTCCCTCTTCTTCTCAGACATTACTTGCTATTTTTTGTTGTGGCTTCACTATCTTTCCTCATGTTATCCTCCATCTCTTTCAAAGGCCTCCTCATCCTTCCAACTTTTCTTGGTGCAGAAAAGATAAAACTCAGACATACATCATAATGACAGGAGAGAAGGAGAGAGTGCTGGTAAGCTCCTGGGAGGAGATATGAAGTAGATAATTACGTATGGGGGTGCACAATAATCTTTCCTAAACTTCAGAACGCGGTGGTGTTAACACATCCAGTGTGTATCTTGCTGGGCTTGAATTCTAGTTCTACCATTTATCAGCCATGATCGTGAGCAAATTCTATAAACTCTCTGTACCTTGGTTTCTCCTCTTTAATGTAAGAATGAAACTATGAAGCACCTTGCAGCATAACTGTAAGGACTCCATGTGAGTGAAGTGCTTGGGATGACGCCTGGCACATTATAAGTGCCTCCTATGCGTTTCCCCTGTCATTACAGAGGTGGGATACCTAAGGTACCCTGAAAATATGGCTACTTTGAATGTTCAAACCGGGCAATGTCAGAGCAACTCTTCACTTAGATAATGTCAGAGTAACTCTCCAATTTTAACACCAGACAAATAAATTTCTGGTTGGTAGAAGGGCGCCACTCATATAGTTGAAGGGTTACTCATTAGAGATTCCCTGTGATGCTAGCTTAGTGCTAACCATGTTGCAAATTTCACAGAATCGATGAACTCGGGGTTGAATGGTACTCAAGATAATGCAATCCAATTTCCTGCTTCATGCTTGAAACCTCTTGACGTAAAGCTTCTAAAGAAAAGGAAGATTTTTATGAGAGGGGATTGAAAGATAAAAATATTGAAAAACGATCAGACCTGAACTACTTAAAAAGTAAAAACAAACAGAAAATAGCACAAGTCAACAAAAGTTCTAAAGTTGCTGGAATGGCCGTTAAGAGAAGATGAAGGTGAGGGGAAGTTTCTAGAGAGCTGATCACTGAGGTTCAGGAGAGAGAGAGAGACTAACCCAGGGAAAGGTCCAGGCCTTGCAACCAGGGAGTATTTCTCAACAGTCTACATCAGTCCTAAGTGTAGGGCTTGGAACATACACCTCCCTGCTTCCTACCACCAGGCCGCAGGAACCCGATATTCCCACCGCTTGGGTTAACACCTTGGAAACCCCTATTAAAAAGAAATGTGTAGGCCAGATGTGGTGGCGCATGCTTGTAATCCCCGCGCTTGGGAGGCAGAGACAGGAGGATCGCGCAGGTTCAAAGCCAGCCTCGCTGGCTTAAGAGACCCTGTTTCCAAATAAAAATATAAAATAGGTCTGGGAGTATAGCCCGGAGAAGGGTTCCATCCACAGTACCACCAAAACAAAAAGAAAAAGAAAAAAAGAAATGTGTACATACACAGAAGACTAATAGGTTGAATTCCTTGGGTTAGGCCTTGCTGAGAGTAGAGTTATAAAAAAGAGGAAGTCTCAGCTACTACTTAGGCCCTTTGCAACTCAGTGAGACCCTGTATCAAAATAAAGAATAAATATGCCCCCCCCCAAAAAAAAGAGGAAGTTAGTTCTACTGGGAAGAAAGGAAGGGAAACTCTCAGAGTATGAGGCCTGTTACTAGTGAGACGGCCAAAATGGAGACCCAGTGCAACCAGAGGAAAGGCTGATGGGGTGGGGGTGGGGAAATTCAGTGTAATGGTAGGGTGGGGAGGGCTAAAGAGTAGAAGGAATTCTCATCATGAAGTTGCTTTTCCACCTGGCTAACACTGGCTCTGCTCTGAGGTCTTTTCTGACAATCCCAATAGCCACAGAAAGCAGGATTAAATGATGGACTCCGCATCACCATGCGACATTTCCCATTAGGCCTCTGACTCCAGGGGTAGAGTGTCCTGTGTGATGATGTCCTGATGAGAGTGGCATTCACAGACACAGGAAGGTCTTGCCTGCTTCTTCTTACTCCCTGGGAGCTAGACAAGGAGTCAGGCTGGCCTCCTATCAAGATTTCTACAGTTGTCAGAACAGAACATGGGATCAGATGGAGAGCTGGTGGAGAAGGCAGGCACTTCCTCCAGCCATTTGCTCAGGGCTGGGCTGGGCTGGGCTAGGCTGACACTCTGCTCACTCCCACAGGGAGGGTTCTGCTCAAGGGGCTGCTACGCTGATAGAAGCCTCACAACTGGGTGTGGGCATACAGTACAGTCATGTGGCTTGGTTCCTGCTCTGGACTCAAAGAACTTCCTGCTCTGGCCCTGTGGCTACCTCCACTGCTCAGTGCTCTTAGTTCATTCATTCATGCGTTTATTCAACTCTTAGTGGGCACTGGCGCTCCAGGAATGCAAAGTAAAGTAGGACCCCGTCTTTGCCTTTCATAGTGTGGTGGAGGGAGGCAGGACTTCACAGACAAGAAAAAGTTCTCTTCTCAGAGAAGAAAGGTAGTGTAGTGGTTAGGAGCACAGGCTTTCGAGCCAGAAGAAGAGAGAAAATAGTGGAAGGAGGGTATATTTGAAATTATAAAGGCTGAGCATTTCTTAGAAATAAAGAAAATATAAAATTTCAGATTGAAAGGGCTCCCGCTGTTAAACAAGATAGTCGCAAAAAGGAATTCATATCTAGATATGTCAGTGAACTTTTGGAACACTAAAAATGAGAAAATTCTCAAAACACTTATAGGGACTAGATCAACTAAAAAGAGAAAATATCAGAATGACATAAAAACTTGACAACAAAACTCGATACACGGAGGCAATGAAGTAGTATTATTTATTTATTTATTTATTTTTGCCGTCCTGGGGATGGAACCCTGGGGCATTCTACCTCCAAGTTACACCCCCAGCCCTATTTTTTATTCTTTATTTTGAAACAGAGTCTTGCTGAGTTGCAAAGGGCCTCACTAAGTAGCTGAGGCTGGCCTTGAACCAGGATCCTTCTGTCTCAGCCTCCTGAATGCTGGGATTATAAGCATGCACCACCACGCCTGGCCTTGAAGTAGTATTTTAAAATGCTGATGAAAAAGGACTTCAACCTAGAATTTTAAATTAAGTCAAACTATCATTTAAATAAGAGTAGAATAAACATAGTATCAAGTGTATAAGACCCCAGATAGCTTATCTCAAACCTCTTTTGGAAATATTCTTGTACCTAATTTTTCTAAATAGGAATCTAAAAACCAAACAAACAAAAACAATACTCCAAAATAAACTTAATGAAAAAAGAAGGAAGGAAAAAAAATATAAAGTCAGAAATCAGAGTAATAAAGTATAGCAGCAAGACATTAAATGTGGGAAGCCATTAAGGTTTTCCCCTAAAAGAATATTTCTGACTCAGCTGACTGTCCTTCGCCCAGAGTCAACAAGGTTTGGGGTCATGGAAGGTTCAAAGTAAAAGGTCTGAGAGAAGATCAGGTGGTGATGGCACGAGGGTACTGATTATCCTACCTGTAATGTATGTGCTTTGGATTGGTCTGTATTGTATTCTGGTGGAGATAGCACGAGAATATTGATTGACCTGTATCTGTATAAATACCCCAGGAGTGGAGGGGCTGAAAAGAAAGAGAGATGATATTGACCCAGAAGTAGGCGTCAGCCAGTAGGTCAGCCAGTAAGTCGGCCCAATAGAGAATACTGACCCAGGAGTGTCATTGACCAATAGAGATATTGACCCAGGAGCAGGGGTTGGCCAGTAGAGATAGTAGGCTGGTGGTGCCCCCATATTAGAAATTAAAAATTCTTTCATCCTCACGCCTCTGTTCAGAACCCATACTTTTGCTGGCTGGCTCCGGCAATTACACATGCCTTTTTAAGAAGGTAAATAAAATGTATAAATGCATGCTGAGATTGATAGAGAAATAAAAACCATGCATTAAATACAGAATGTAGCCACAGACACAACACAGTGCCTGATTTCAAATTATACTACAGAGCTATACTAAAAAAACCAGCATGATACTGGCACCAAAACAGACGCATACACCAATATACTAGAAGAAAAGATACAGAGACAAGTCATCACACTTATAACCAGTTGATTTTTGACAAGATGCCAAAACCATACATTGGAGAAAAGACAATCTTTTCAATAAATGGTATTGGGAAGACTGGATATCCATTTAGAAGAGTGAAATTAGGCCCCTATCTTTCACCTTGCACAAAAGTCGACTCAAGATGGGAGAAGAAAACGTAGGACCAACTCTCCAACATGCAGGCACTGATAGAAACTTTCTCAATAGGAGTCCTAAAGCTCATGAAATAAAATCAAGAATCAATAAATGGGATGCCATCGAACTAAAAACCTTCTGTTCAGCAAAGAATACAATCAAGAGTCTGAAGAGAGAAACTACAGATTGAGAGATCCTTGCCAGCCAATCCCCTGATAGAGGACTAATATCTAGAATGTATAAATAACTAAAAAAAAAAAAAAAACCTTAGCACTCCCCCACACACAAAAAAAACGTAATAGCTGGGCATGATGGCGCACGCTTGTAGTCCCTGTGCTTGGGAGGCAGAGACAGGAGGATTGCGCAGGTTTGAAGCCAGCCTCCCTGCTTTAGAAACCCTGTTTCCAAATAAAAACATAAAAAACAGGTGTCTGGAATAAGCCGGGTGTGGTGGCACATGCTTGTAATCCAAGCATTCGGGAGGCTGAGACAGGAGGATCACATTTCGCGGACAGCCTCAGCTACTTAGTGAGGCCCTTTGCAATTCAGTGAGACCCGGTTTCAAAATAAAGAATAAAAAATAGGGCAGGAAGTGTAGCTCGGAGGTCGAATGCCCCTGGGTTCCACCCCCAGACCTGCAAGAAAAGAAAAAAAAAAGAATAAAAAAAAATAGGTGTCTGGGAGTGTAGCCCAGAAGTAGAAGGGTTTCCAGGAACCCCAGTACCACCAAAAAAAAAAAAAAAAAAAAAGTAATAAGAACATGGGCTAGTGAATAAACACTTCTCAAGAGAAAAAAAATACAAGTGTCCAACAAATATTTGAAAAAATGTTCAACATCACTAGCAATCAGGGAAATGCAAATCAAAACTATGCTGAGATTCCATCTAACTCTAATTAGAATGGCAATCAACAAGAATACAAACAAATAAATGCTAGCACGGATCTGGGGAAATAGGAGCTCTTATGAACTGTTGGTGGGATTGCAAAGCAGTGCAGCACTGTGGACATCAGTATGAAAGTTCCTCAGATGACTGGAGATATAACCATGATTCAACCCAGCTACTCCTCAATATCTTTCCGAAAGAATCAAAGTTAGAATATTAGAGTGATGCATAAATGCTCGTGTTTATAGCAGCACAATTCGCAATACCCCAAATTTATTTCTGTACCAGAAGTTTAAGAGAGAGAGAGAGAGCAGATGGGAATAGAATAAAGGTCTGTGTTGGTAGATACACTCATGTACAGTGCTGTGTCTTTAGGGCCACATGAGCAGGTTCTGGGTTTTGCTGTTTTGTTTTGCAACCACTGGGTAACTTTAGGCACATTAGTTAAGCTCGCTGAGAGTTTATCTTGGAAAAATGGGGCTAAAGCAATATCTGTCCTCCCTGCTTCTCAGGATCTATAACCTGATGAACAAAGTCATGAATGTGACGCAAGCTGTGCTTCTGGGCAGACTCGGAAGATACTGATTCTCACATCTGTGTTGGGAGGAAGCCATTAGGGGCTCTGAGGCCTTGGTCACATACTCAGCCACAAAGCAGCACCCTCAGCTCTGAGCTGGCCTGGCTGACAAGGGACTCTGCCCCTCCATCCCTGGGGCTGAGGGAGCTGAGTCATGCCTCTGAAACTTGGGCCTTTCAGCTGCTACCCATGAGGGCTTCTGAGGACACAGGATCCCAGGGGACAGACAGCCTACCTGAGGCAGGCTACCCCCGGAGGGTGTGCTGAGGCCCCGGTGACCCCAACCAGATAGGGGCAGTGGCAACCCCCTCCTCCTCTCCCCACACCCAGCCTCAGCCTTGTACCCCTCCCCCCAGCTCTGTCACCAGCTCACATGCCAGTGAGACACTGTACAAACAGCCTAGGAACCTACCTCAACTAACCCATGCACACACACAACCCTGCAAGGGCTTCTCCCCTGGTTGCCCCAATACTGCCATGAGCCAGAGTATTATCTTCTTTCATGGATGCAGGAGCAGGCTCAGAAAAGAAAAGGGGCTACCGGATAGAGAATGACAAAAAAAAAAAAAAAAAAAAAAAAAGCCCAGCTCAGTGGCTAACATTTGCAGCACAGAGGCCAGAACCTGGGGAGAGGTAACTTGAGGGCAGGTAAGCGTGGTGGGTTCCTGTTCAGGTCCTGTGTATGTTCCAACCCCTTGTGGAAGCATCCTCCCATCTTTGAGTGTAGGTCATGGCCAGGGTGTCTTCTTCCTGCACCCCTGTTCTCAGCACACCCTGCCTGACACTGGTCTGGGCAGCAACCACTCTGGTTCTTTCTGTCCTGTCTTTGGGTTTGCTCCCAGAAAAAAAGGTTTTACCGCACCAATACCCAGACTTCCAAGGTCTTTAAAAGAATGAAAGCCTTTAGCATGGCAGGCTGCTTCCCCCTGCTGGTAATATACTGGTAATACATGATCATTGCCCTGGCTGCTAACCCAGCTATCAAATCCCACCAACTCCCTTTCTTCTTTAAGATCATTTTCTTCCTTGAGTATTAGTAATCTGAGGATTTTTTTTACCAGCTCTTACTATGTCTGAGCTAAATACAAATTATTATATCATATTATGAACATCAGACTAAAATTCAAAAAATCTGGTCTCCCAAACCCTTGTCTTTTGTGTAATATTAGGCAAATCTTTCAGCTTCTTTAAGTCTGTTTTTAAAATTGAAAAATAGATATAATAAATCCTACCTCTTGGAATGGATATTAGGATTGATAAATAGAACATATTTAAGAGTGTCACAGAGCTGGGACCAAGGAGAGTCTCAGTTAATATTTATTGATTGTCACGGTTTAGTGGGGTTGTCATTGTTAAAGGCAGGTCACAAGGTGGCTTTGAGAGGTTCCCCATAGAGCATATTAAAGCCAGGTGAAGTGGTGCATGCATACGAACCCAGTACTTAGGAAGCCAAGACAGGAGGATTGCAGGTTTGAGACTGGCCTGGACAACTTAGCAAGACTGTCTCAAAATTTAAAAAGAAAAAGAAAAAAAACTTGGAATGTACCAAGATTTAATCACCAGTGTGTGTGTGTGTGTGTGTGTGTGTGTGTGTGTGTGTGTCTGTCTGTCTGTCTGTCTGTCTTTCTCACACATGTACATATACATACACACACTGAAATAAATAAAGGTAGCCAACACCCTCTCCATTGCTCGATACTTCTGCACTACCCTGTGCACTCACAAAGGCCTATGAGAGGAAACTCACCATCCCGGGGAGCAGCCTGTTCCCTGTTTGGCCAGCTCTGCTTGGAGCAAGCTTTCTCCCTGTGGGAGGGGATGCCATGCCACGTGACTGCGCTTGTTGAGGCCTAGATGTGAGGTCAAGGGTCAGGCTTGGGTCATGTGTTATTTTCTCCTTTTACATCACTCATTGGTGAATTAATTTAGATTGTAAGCTTCCTGGTTTTGCATTTATTAAGATAGCTAATTTATTAATCCCCCCCATATTGGATTGCTTCTGGAATAACAGCCTCTCATTTTCCCATAGAAGTGTTCTTAAACTAACTCTCTCTCTCTCTCTCTCTCTCTCTCTCTCTCTCTCTCTCTCTCTCAGTTGACTGACACCTGCTGCACAGGGTCATAACTGTGACTGGTAAGAATAATGTGGGGACAGGTAAGCCTGGGTGGGTAAGGACTTTGAACAGTGAGGGGACCTGCTCAGGGCACCAGGAGGAAGGATACCCAAAGCTGGAGGCTGGAGAAAGAGAAGGAGGCTGCTTTGTATTCTTGCAGTTCTGGCATAGAAGTTGCTGAAAACTGTCTCCATTGGCTGGGCGGGCTTTGCATTCCTGTATTAAGAGTCACCCAGTCTGGAAGGCACAGGCCTCACCACTCACAGCCTACCCATTCTCCCAGAACTCAACTCTGAGACCCAAGCATCATTGGCACTGCAGCTCATCCTGCTCCTCTTAAGTCTCCATCTATCACCCCTGGAAGGAAGGGAGAGAGGAGGTAATGAGGGAGGGGGGAACTGCCGCATCCCCCACTCCCCTCTCTTCTTCTATTTGGACACATAAGGGCAACATTTCTCTGTTTCACTATTCATGGAACCTCTAGATATAAATCATTCCATTTAAAAATCTCCTCTGCTGGACCGTGTGTATCTTGAAGGCTAGAACTGTGGCTGATCCCCTCATAGCTCTCTGGCTTCACATAGATCCTGGCATATAACAGCTGCGCAGAAATGTGTTTGAGCTGGGTGTGTGTGGTGGCCCACACCTGTAATCACAGTACTTGGAGGCTGTGACAGGAGGATTGCAGGCTATCTTCCTGTCTTCTAACTATACAAGTTAGAAGTTAAAAACTTGACATCACTTAGTCTAGTGGTTCTCAAATCCAGATATACATTAGAATCATTTAGGGGATCTTTTAAAAGAATATTGGTGACTTAATTCCTCCTCAGGTCAAGAGAGTCTGATAGACTCTCTGATAATTCATTTTTCAAGGCTTCATGTCCAGAAAAAGCTCATCATTTGAAGCCACTGCCATAGATGGGATATTGAATGCCCCCCAAAGGCCCATATGTTCGAGGTTTTGTCCCCAGCTGGCACTGCTGGGAGAGCCTTGGGGAGCCGGAGCCTCGTGGGAGGCCCGCAGGCCACTAGGGGGTCCATTATATTGTTTTTGAGTTATTGTGTGATACATTATCTTTCAGTTGAGTACATGGGCATAAAACATAGAACTTGAATCATTTTAAAAAGGTATCTGGGAGCTGTAGAAAGAAGGTAATTTCCAGCGGTATTCAGTGAATGCCCATTTATAGAATGGCAAAACATTCAGTATTGGTATCATATTAGTTGAGCCGAATGTAATGAAAACTAAAAAAGACAAGGCAACGGAGACAGAATGGGGTAAAGGAAGGCAGCCCCACCTCAGCTCCCCAGCCGTCTTGTGGTGCCGTCTTTAGGAATTTGTATATAGCCAAACATCCTTCTGTTTAAACAGAGCAAGAGGGATACAGATCAATCACATTAAACTGTCTGCTAAGAGAAGCTTGCTTGGCCAGCATCTTGCCTGCAAAGACCCAGTGCTTGGCAATGAAAGGGAGTTTTATGGATCCCAGCGCTGCAGGAAGAGGTGAGGTAGAAGCCAGGAAGAGTTTCAACATCTGCTCCTCTAAACGTGATCTGGTGCCGCAGTCTGTACCTCGTCCGGGGCTCATTAGGTACTGAGTCTAATCTGCACCATAACAAGCTCCCTAGATGATCCACAGACCCGGGGCAGGTTAAGAAGCACCACCTTAAAGAGCGCTGAGCCCGGCCTCCCCGCGACAATCGCCACAACCTTCTCGTAGAGGGCTGATCTTTTCTTTCTCACCCCAGCAGTCGGTATGTGACTCTCCCAATATTTTCAGAACCTTTTTGTTTCCTCCTGACCTTTTCTCTTTATAGGGAAGAAGAAGAAAAAAATAAAAATGAAAAGAAATGAAATAGCTGTCACCAATGATTTGAGGTCCTGAGAGAGAGAGGAAAAGATCAACAGTCAACATCTGTGATTCTGCAAATAGAAAATGAAATGTTTCCCAGGCCAGCTGGGAAGCGGCTGTAGGTTGCTTAGTTGGTCCTCCTCCATGGTTCCATTTGCTGGCTGTGCTCAACCCAGAGCATCTACAGGGAGCCCCAGGGCTGAGTGGCCCAGGAAGCATGCTCACTAAGCTTTCAGGGGACACTCGAGGTGGTCTGCAAAGACCTGGGGCCAGCAGCATCAGGTGTCAGGCGTCCTCTTGCTCACTGAAATCCTTCTAGGATGAACTATCTCCAGACATGGAACACTTTGTGCAGGTAATATTCCCGCTACCTCCCCGCTCCCCTCATCTCTGAGCTAGCACCTTGCCCTTTCTCTATTTGGGGACTGGGTTGACTCCAGACACAGGAAATGATTTAGACCACTGACCCTTCTTGCTGTTTCTCAGATAAAAGCCAGGCAGAGAAATCAGGCAGCCAGTGTGCCTGGGAGGGTCTGAACACAGTATGGCTGGAGAGAAAGGAGATTAGCTTCAGAGACTGAGATCTCCCAGAAATCCTTGTGACCTGGACCTGTATGGGGCTCTGGGAAAAGGCAGAAGGGGTGGATATTACAACTGGCTGCACTGAGCTCCTTTGCAAGCATCCTGATGGGACCTTTGAGGTGGGCAGTCTCTACTGAAGCTCAGAGGGATGAGTAACTATCACCAAGTCCAAAGACTTCATAAGAAGCAGAGCTTGGAGGAAGTACAAGGCCTGATCTTTTCCCTACTGAATCTACCTCTGTGTCCAAGGATCTAAAAGCACCCAATTGTCATTCCAGCTTTTTAAATTAAGCAGCCTTAAGCAAGGCCTTTTGTTTACATGGACTTGGGTATCACTTTAAAAAAATGAGAATATTAGCTGAGTGTGGCAGCACACACCTGTAATCTCAGTACTTGGGAGGTTGAGACAGGAGGATCAAAACTTTGAGGCCAGTCTCAGCAAATTAGGCCCTGTCTCAAAATTTAAAAATGTTAAGAGGAGGGCCCAAGCAGGGTGTGGTGATACATGCTTATAATCCAGTACTTGGGAGGCCAAGAAAGGAGGACCACAGGTTTGTGGCCAGCCTCCGCAATTTAGTGAGACCCTGTTTCAAAATAAATAGAATACAGGCCGGGCGTGGTGGCGCACGCTTGTAATCCCCGCACTTGGGAGGCAGAGACAGGAGGATCGCGCAGGTTCGAAGACAGCTGCGCGCGCTGGATTAGGAGACCCTGTTTCCAAATATAAAATGTAAAAAGAGGTCTGGGAGTGTAGCCCGGAGGTACAAGGGCTTCCAGGAACCCCAGTACCACCAAAAATAAATAAATAAATAAATAAATAAATAAATAAATAAAATACAATAGGGTAGGGTTATAGCTCCGAAGTAGAATGCCCCTAAGTTCCATCTCTAGTACCACACAAAAAAGGGGGGGCCAAGGGAGTAGCTCAGAGGTAGAATGCCCCTAGATTCAATCCCTTATATAAGTAAGTAAATAAATAAATAAATAAAGATAAAATGAGAATATTAATAAGACTCCCTGTATTGTAAAGTACCTGGCTCATGGCAAATCCCCTAGTAGATCCTAAGGTTTTTTAATTCCTATTTTAAAATGAAGGGACTGGTCCTGGCACTAAGGTATAAATCATAGAGATTTAGCACTATGTTACTGGCCTTCCATGGGCTGCACATCCCCAGGCCAGAGCGCCTCTGACAGGTCCCTTGAGTCTGTCAGTGGCCCTGGACTGTGGCTGTGCCCATGCTAGTGTAATTCCTCACCACCCTACCTGGCCCTCAGCTCCGTGTGCCTCTCCTCCATGTAGCCCAAGGACTGCACCCAGACAGGCTCACCTTGGCCCAGATGCAGATTGCTTTTTCCTGCTCTGAATCCCAGCCAAGAGCAAAAATCAGATGTACTGGCCTTGGGAACATCGGCTCCTCAGCCCTGGCAGGCTCCCAGCTGGAGGGGGGAAAGCCCCCTGGGAAGGGTGCTGGGAGCCAGGTGGAGGCAGCTCCTGAGATGTGCGTGAGATGTCCTCCAGCCAGAGAACACGCTCAGGAACACAGGGGTGGCTCCATGCGGTGTGGTGGTGGGGCCCAGAGGGGGAGTTCCCTGGCACCCTGCATGGGTTGCCCAGACTCTGGTCTTCATGACTTTGGACACAGAGCTATTGAGTAACTACCCACTTCTGACCTCAGTCCAAGAAAATAAGGCCAGGGCCCTGCCTGGCTTGGGTGTCAGGAGTGCAAATAAGCATTTTCTTTCTAGAGCTATATTTTTCCTACTTGTTTGGGTTATGGTTGCTTTGGGGGATAAAGCTTTAAATGTCAGTGGTCTTTAACTCAGCCCTATCTTTCTGAGGATACATTCAGGATAGGAACAAAGATACACACAATATTTGTAACATGGCCACTATGATTGCAATAAAGGGAACTGGCCCAAATGCTCAGCAATGGAAGATGGTTAAATAAATGATTATATATCTTATGCCCATTAAAATGAGGTTCTCTGAGAATTTTAAAGACTAAGAGTATATAAGAATGATGTTAAGAGAAAAAAGTAAGATTAAGAAGTATATAAACAAATTAATCCCAACTATGAAGCTATATAATAATTCATGCATATGTTTGTAATATGCATTATATTATGTTTTAAATATATATATATATTTTATATATATATATATATATATATAATAAAAATATCTAAAAGAAAAAACTACAAGTGTCAATAGTACTTTTGTATGGACCATTTAGTTTTGATTTTGTTTGTCTTCTTATTTAATCTTTTCTATATTTTTCATGTTGTCTTATGAATTAAAAAGTATATTTGTTAAAGGATGATTTTTTTTTTAAAGGGCACTCAAACCCTATCAAAGCAGTACCACCAAGAAAAGTCAAAGGTGACTATACTGATCTGCAGAAAGAGTTCTGAAAGGGGGCTAAAAGGTCAGAGCAACCACCAGGATGATTTAAAAATGTAATTTTGCACCGGACATGGTGGCGCACGCTTGTAATCCCCGCGTTTGGGAGGCTGAGACAGGAGGATCGCACAGGTTCGAAGCCAGCCTCAGCTACTTAGTGAGGCTTTCAGCAACTTAGCGAGACCCTGTTTCCAAATAAAATATAAAAAATGTCTGGGAGTATAGCCCGGAGGTAGAAAGCCTCTGGGTTCCACCCCTAGTACCACAAAAAAAAAAAAAATTAAAAAAATTAGCCAGGCATGGTGGCGCATGCTTGTAATCCCTGCGCTTGGGAGGCTGAGACAGGAGGATCACACAGGTTCAAAGCCAGCCTCAGCTACTTAGTGAGGCTCTCAGCAACTTAGTGAGACCCTGTTTCCAAATAAAGTATAAAATAGGTCTGGGAGTATAGCCCGGAGGTAGAAAAGCCCCTGGGTTCCACCCCCAGTACCACACAATAAATAAATAAATAAATAAATAAATAAATAAATAAAAAGTATAGTTCAGAGGTAGAATTTCCTGGGTTCACAAAAATACTACAGTACTACAAAATAAATAAAATAAAATACTTTTAACGGTGTCTGCCACATACCAAACACTATCTAAATATTTGTTATCATTATTGCTGTTGATGTCTTTCTACATTCTGTGCAAGCTTCCCTCTGTTATGCCCTCAGATCTGCAGTCCCCAGCCTCACATGGACTGAACCCCAAAACCTCCAAAAACTGAGCAAATAAATCTCCCTTTCTCTATGCTATATGGTCAAGTCTTTGGATTATAGCTATGAGAACACTGAGGAAGACACTTACTAATGGCCTCAAAGCACAAGTAGTGATGCTGGCAGTTTGGATATACTGAAGTTTTAAAGTACTTCCTTTAAGTGAATAGGAGAAGGTTATTGACTTCATAAGGAAGGAGATGAGGAAGAGGAAGAGGAAAAAAGAGAAGGAGATGAGGAGGAGGAAGAGGAGGAGGAGGAGGAGGAGGAGGAGGAGGAGGAGGAGGAGGAGGAGGAGGGTGGCCAGTGGCTGAGGTTGCTAACATCTACCATAAGAATGAGTCTCTTTTTTTTTGTTGTTGTTTTTTGTTTCTGTTTTTGTTTTGCGGTTTTGGGGATGGAATCCAGAGGCATTCAACCTACGAGCTACACCCCCTGCCCAATTTTTTATTCTTTGTTTTGAAACAGGGTCTCACTGAGTTGCGGAGGGCCTCACTGAGTAGCTGAGGCTGTCGCGAACCACAATCCTCCAGTCTCAGCCTCCTGAATGCTGGGATTACAAGCATGTGCCACCATGCCTGGCTGAGTCTTTTCTTCATGAAATTGCAAAAAAAGGAAAAAGAAATTCAATCTAGCTTTGTTGTCGCACCCTAAACTGAAAATATTATGGCCATAGTGTAGGACAAGTGTTTAGCTAAGATGGAAAAGGCATCAAATTGCAGAGTTGGGTGCTATCTGAGATCTCAAGCACCCTGAATACTGGGGCTCCTGGAACACATTTCCTGTGGAAAGGAGGGACTGCTACCTAGCAGCTTAGCTGCACTCTGACAAGTCATCCTCAGAATTATTAAGTGAGTCCGTGGCTATGAATTATGTCACCTTAACCAAAAACACTATGGAATTTTCAAAATTCTCCTCTCTGTACCTCCCTGGGTTAGGGCTGGCCATGGGAGAAACTTGCCAGGTCAGGAAGTAGCTGTGAGATGAGATTGCCATCACTGTTAGACGGAGGCCGATGTGAGCTCAGGCATGCTGCTGCTGTTCTGCTTGCCTCATGGGTTTGAGGCACAGCACAACTGCTGGTCACGTCAGGTCTTCTTCAAATCCTGGGCCAACTCCCATGTGGCTCCATGGGTGCCCACAGACCCTGCAGGTCATCTGCACCGTCAGTAGGGGGTGAGAAAAATGCGAATTGCATCTGGTCCTCGAGGTTGGTTTGTCTCTGTGGGTTCTTGCTCTGCCCACTTCATAGCCATCTTTCCTTCTTAACCAATGGCCCTGTGAGCTCAGTTCTAACATGGGACATGGAAAACACTGCTTCTGTAGATTGCATAACCAGCTCCCACAATTGTGTGAGGTCTAAACACGCAATGCCTTAATTCTACATCACTCAAACACTAATGGATAGATACAGTGAGGGTCCCAGTGACACGCAATGACCAGAGCTGGGTTTTGACCCTAAGACATTATAAAATTCAACCTTCCTCCATGACAGCACAACCACCCCTCTTTTTCATCTTGAGCACTCAGTGTAACCTGTTCTAAGGGTGAGTGGCCCAGTTTCTGCAGCAGGCCAATAGGATGGACGGAAAAAATGAGGGCAAAGAAGAGATAATAGTACTGCTAGAGTTGTAAGAGAATTAAGAGACAAATTAACCAAATGCAACAAATGGACCCCTGATTAGAATAAACCACTTCTAAAGGGCTGTTTTTTAGTTAATTAGGAAAACCTGATTCAAGGTCAGATATTAAATAATATCAAGGAAATATCACTAATTGTGGAAGATGCAAAAATAGAACTGGGGGTTCTAGAGAAAAGCTCATTTTTTAGATGTGTACTGAAATGACTCAATGCCTGGGATCTGTGTTGAAATATTCCATCAAAGGAGGGAAAAAGGGGAAAATGAGGTGTCTTTCTTCAGTCTGTTATAACAAAATACCACACACTTGGTGGCTTATAAACAATAATATTTAGTTGGGCATGGTGGCACAGGCCTGTAATCCTAGTACTTGGAAGACTGAGACCAGAGGATCTTGGGTTTGCGGGCAGCCTCAACTGCTTAGTGAGGCCCTCCGCATCTCAGTGAGTCCCTGTTTCAAAATAAAGAATACAAAATAGGGCTGGGGGTGTAGCTTGGAGGTAGAATGCCCCTGGGTTCAATCCCCAGTACTGCAAAAATAAATAAATAAATAAATAAATAAACAATAATATTTACTTCTCAAAGTTCTGGAGGAGAGAAAGACCAAGGTGCCAGCAGGTGCCTGGTGAGGCCCCGCCTCCTGGTTCATAGTGGTGCCCCCAGCTGGATCCTCACATGGTGGAAGGGGGCAAAGCAGCTCTCTGGGGTCTGTTTTAAAAGGGCACTAAATAGCTGGGCGTGGTGGTGCACGCTTGTAATCCCAGCATTTGGGAGACTGAGACAGGAGGATCACAGTTTATGGCCAGCCTCAGCTACTTAGTGGGGCCCTTTGCAACTCAGTGAGACCCTGTTTCAAAAAATAAAGAATAAAAAATAGGGCTGAGGGTGTCTCTCAGATGTAGAATGCCCCTGGGCTCCATCCCCAGTACCGCAATAAATAAATAAATAAATATATAAGCACTAACTAATCCCACTTATTAGGAAAGAGAGCCCCCTCCCCCAACCTAATCACCTCCCAAAGGCCCCACCTCCTGTACCATCACAGTGATGATTAGGTTTAACATATGAATTTCGCAGGAACGCACACATTCTGACCACAGCATGAAGCAATGTGGGACCTTTTCTGAGTGATGGGTAATGAAGGTTCTCTTATGACTTGATGTATTTCTCTCACTGTGTGTGTGTGTGTGTGTGTGTGTGTGTGTGTGTGTGTGTGTGTGTCCATCTTCACGGGGCTTTCTTGGGAGCCTGCTAGGGTTTGCATGTACATCATTGGGGATGGGCAGGACATTCTGACCGAGTCACCTGTGCCAGCCCTGATGGAGAACAGTAAGACACAGGCGGGGAGGGGAAGGCCCAGAGAGGCTGGAGGCACCAGGAGGTGAAGAAGAGGATCCCAGGGAGATGGCAAGGGAAGGACCACGAACAGGAAGGTGAAGGTCCATTGCCCATCACACATCACACGCACAGCACAATCTAAGCCAGGGTCACCAAGAATGTCAAGATGGGAACTGCAGAGCAGGACCCCCTGTAGCTGCACTGGCCGCATGTCTACGAGGCTGGCCTGCCCAGGTGTCTTGCCTGTGGCCCTCCCTCCATCCCCCAGCCTCCTCGAAGGTATAACGAGTCACAGTAAGTCCAAGCACAAGAAGAGGGAGCTAAGAAATAAAACCAGAAGCCAATACGGGTATGCACAAAGGAGGCAGGTGCTGCGGGAAGCATTGGGGAGACACAGGCAGACAGGCAGGCAGACAGGCAGAGTTGGACAAGATGGCCACAGGGGTGGGGAGGAAGGGTACCTGTCTTTTAAAATCAAGTATCTTCCACAAGAGTTAAATGATGTTCTGCAGTTTTGTTTTAACAACAACAACAAAAAAAAAAAAAAAATCCGATTTGGGTTTTCTGTCCCTACAGACTATTCTTCGACATTCAAAATATCACCAGTGCCATAAGGAGTCCATGGATACTCAGAAGTAAACATCTTGGAAAGCTGTAAAAATATTTTCTGTTGGTGGACATTTTTATAATACTAGTCTAAGTAAGAATATTTATAAGAATAAAAAGTTGGGATGTTTTCTTAGTTTTAAATGTCAACTTAAAAATGGTGCTTTAAAAAAAAAAGCTGCCTGTATTTATAAAGCACTATTTTCGTTTTATTATTTACAAATGCCTTGTTTTTGACAAATATAGAATGCCATGTATCTATTTTTGCAGTATCACACAGAATAGTTTCATAGATTAAAAGTCCTCTTTCTTCCTCCTATTTATCTCTCCTTCCCCCAAACTCCTGGAAACCACTGATCTTTTTACTGTCTGGAGAGCTTTGTCTTTTCCAGAATGACATAGTTGGTATTGTTCAATATGTAACTTCTTTTTTTTCTGCAGGTCTGGGGATGGAACCCAGGGGCATTTGACCTTCAAGCTACACCCCCTGCCCTATTTTTTATTCTTTATTTTGAAACAGGGTCTCACTAAGTAGCTGAGGCTGTCCACGAACCATGATCCTCTGGTCTTAGCCTCCCGAATGCTGGGATTACAAGTGTGTGCCACCACGCCCGGCATATGTAATTTTTTAATACTAATTCTTTTTCACTTAGAACATGCATTTAAGTTTCTTTGGTGTCTTTTCCTGGCTTAATTGTTCATGTCTTTTCAGTGATGAATAATATTCAATCATGAGGACTTACTACAGTTTACCTACTTATCTACTGAAAGAGGTTGCTTCCACAGTTTGAGAGTTACAAGAAAACTATAAACATTTGTGTGCAGATTTTTGTGTGGACATATTTTCAAGGCACCTCAAAAATATTTTGGAGTACTTGGGATTGAACTCAGAGGCATTGTATGTACCTCTGAGGTACACTCCTAGTCTTTTTTTTATTATTTGTTTTGAAACAGGTTCTCACTAGGTTGCTGACAGTCTTACTAAATTAATAAGGCCGATATTGAACCTACAGTCCTCTGTCTCAGCCTACCGAGTACTGAGATTACAAGTGTGCGTCCCCATGCCCAGCTAAGGTACCTAATTTTTAAGAAAGATTAAGGTCAAGAGGGAGGTATTCTTTTCATACTCCATGAAGTAGACTGGAGATGATTTCGTGACTCATAGCATTTATTCTTGATATCTTGAGACCAGACTCACATTTTATAACCAGCAGTGGACAGATGGCCTAGCATCCCTCCTCTGAAGGAAAGGTTTCCCCTCTCCTTCTGCTTGAGAAGCCCCAGTCATGCCCCAAACACAGTCCAAGGGCTGCCCTGGCACCTTCAACACCACTCTGCTCACCAAAGGCCCCGAGGACAGGGACCCTCACCATATTCATCTCTGTGTCCTCAGATCCTAACAACTGCAACAGATGTGGCAGGGAGGAGGGAATGTTCTCTTTCCCCTCTATAAATGCAAAATCCAAATTTGTATTCGTACCTAGACCTGCCTCGGCTCATGTTTTTGGTGGCTCTGCTTTATGAGCCAAAAGGCTTTTTAAAAACTCACTCATTCCACTGACACCTTGTGAGGCAAAAGATGTCGCTATTCCCACTGGGGTGCAAACTCCAAGGTCACAGAGCAAGTCTCCGGGCCAGGAATACAGTATAGGTCTTTTGTCTCAAACCAATCCACTCTCATCAGCATCGGCCTGGTTTCTCCTGGAGCACCACTCTCTGGACCACTGTGCTGAACTCAGAGAGAGAAAAACCAGCCAAAGACACTGCTTCTCTACAACGCAGCAACCAGAAGTGTAGGTTAATTGCAACTGAAAACATGAACACTTGGCCCACCTGGCTCTGCAGGGCTGGCAAGATACAGGGGGAAAAGGCACTCAGAGCCTAGAGCCTCCCCCATCCAACCTGGTCCATCTCCTTTCCCATAGTCAGCAAAGGGGTTGGGAGCTGGGTGCTACATAAATCACTTTGCAGGTGATTGCTGCCATTGTCCATCTTATACAGATGATGAATCAAGGCTCAGAAAAGTTTTTTGACTTGCCCAGGTAATAACAAAAACGAGATTTTACCCCAGATCTCAACAACTCCAAGGCCTGTGTATCAGTTTCCAAGGACCACCATCGCAAAGGACCACAAAATGGCTAGCTTAAACAATAGCTCAGTGGTCGAGCACTTGCTTAGCCTGTGAAAATCCTAGGTTTGATCCCTAGCACTATTAAAAAAAAAAAAAAAGCACAGAAAGAAAATAAAATTACAATAGAATATATTTTCTCATAGTCTGGAAGCCGGAAGTCTCAAACCAGGTTGTCAACAGGGCCATCTCCCTCCATGGCTCTAGGGCAGGACCCTCCCTTGCTTCTCAAGCTCCTGGTGTTGCTGGTGTTCCCTGTGGCCTGTAGACACATCACTCCAGTCTCTGCCTCCACTTCACGTGGCCATCTCCCCCATGTGTCTTTGTCTCTGGATCCACCTTTTCCTTCCTACTTTTTAAAATAAGGACACCAGCCACATTGGCTTTAGGGACCACCTCAATCCACAATGAGCTCACCTTAACTTCAGTACATGCCAAAGCCCCTGTCTGGTCGCAGTCACCAGTTCCTGAGATTAAGACTTAAACAGAGCTTTCGGAGCGAGACAATATAATCCATAACACCACGTTTTCCCCATTCCCGCCTCAG